>NC_139608.1:59677828-60147063 GCF_964270895.1 Podarcis filfolensis
ATTAATAATATGCACTATGTAAATGTGCATAATGTACTGGGCAAACATGGAAAATGTACCATTCCCTGGTAATTATACATTGCTGGAAGGGACAATAATTACCTATCATGAGTGACAAAGTGCTACAACCTAACAAAACTGCAACCTATGCAAATGTGAAACTAAGTGCTAAGTAAGATGAGCCAGAGTATTCCTCTTATTCTTAGATGCTAACCCTTTGTTTTAATAAGCCAAAGAAATACAGAGACCTGGAGTTTTGCAGCTTGTTCAGAATACAGGGAAAGGACAGCTCCCCACCCCCCCAAATTCTTAGCTACAGAGGGGAACAAATTTGATTAAATTGTGCATTGTGAATGTTTCGATGGGCCCTCCTAACTTTCCCCAAGAATTTGACTACTAGTGTAGCAGCTCTGCATATGCTTCCACACTCGTATGGGACTGTTCAGTCTACTCCTTCATTCACCTCAATAGGGGGGTCAAATCCATACATGGAAACTGCGGCATGCCAGAACGGGAAGGCCCTAACAGGGTGCCTCATATGTAAAACATTCCTGGAACATACTAGTGAGCAAAAATGAAATGAATCTCTTCTATTATTATGCATATCCTTTATCTGCCACTACTCAGAGATTTAAAATATCAGTTATAAAGCAATCACTTTTTCTTGCAACATTGGAAACCTCTCTGGTGCAAAACCACAAACAACCAAAAAGTAACTAGAAATTTGCAGCTCTTGTATTTCATGGCCCTACATTTTTTTGAAACTGCTCATGTAGTTTAATATCTGCCAGCTGAGGGCTGTAGCCCACAAAAGCTTATGTCTCAATACATCTGCCTGTCTTTGAGGTGCTACAAGACTGTCATTGTCTCTGTTAATCATACATGTAAGATGCCATTCCAGTTTTCATCCTTTGGCTATCTTCGGCTTCTTATGAGCTATACCCTGTACTTATTCTGCACATGTGTGCGCATGCCAGAAGACCTATTCTGATTGAGCAATGGGGGGGGGAGGATCTGTGGCTCTAGAAACAAACTTAGTACACACTTATTGCCTCAGGGTGCCTGTCAACAGGGACTGCTGCTGCTGCTGCTGCTGCAGAGCTACTAAAGTGGGAAGGATAAGTCCCTGGAGAGTGGTGCCATCAAAGACCAAGGCAAGTCACAATAAGTGTCCCCTGCCCTGATTTCTGCTCATCAGATACACAGGAACTTGCAAGGCTATAAGTTCTTTTGCTTTGTTTCAATTTATTTTGCATTTAAGAAGGGTGAGGAATCTATTTGCAGTTCTGCAAATTTGAGTAGATTTTGAAAAAGAACAGCTGGGGATTTATTTATTTTTTTGGTAGAAAATTCAGGTCATTCAGGATCAAGCACGTGTCTTCCCAATCTGTTGTGGGCATGTGCTAATCCCAAAGAATAACTTTGACTAGACTTTCACCAGGACAGATTGATTGTCAATTATGTTATCTTAAGAAAGCCCTAGATAAGGGAGGCAGCACAGTCAGTGAGTTTTTCTGCACTCCCAAAGCAGAATTCCCAATTGTTTTGTTAAGCATTTCTAGCAGCTAGTTAGACCATGATACTTTCAATTCTTGTTTGGTTATTTATTTCAAGTATTTGCAGACCACTTTTCAGAACCCTTTTACACAAAGTTATTGGATGTACAGTACGCATTAAAATAGAAGAAGCACAATATTAATGTATAACTGAAAACCAAGTGCCAAAAATAGAAAATGGATCCCCTCTGGCTGCAGTGTGCGGAGTGGCCATCCATTCACTGTAATGTGGTCATTCATAAATGTTTAGCTATACTAGAGGCAAGATGGATTGATTTGACTATGCATTGGGGAGAGAGATAAATCCTGAAAAGGGACAATACATCTAGCAGCTTGCACTAATAGAAATTCATCAAGACATTCTGTCCCTCAAAGCAGTGATTTATCAGGGACAGGGGCAGAGAAATTAGGGATAGTAGGTACATGTGTCTTTTCTTTTAGTAAGCATCACAGCTTGTTAAGATTCACTTGAACTCGGGACATCTAATGGCAGCTCCAGAAATAAAGCAATTGGTATATTTAGTCAAATATATATTCCTGATTTCTTTCTCAAACATATCCCCTGCTTGCTACTCCACATATACCCAGATGGGAAATGCCACTTTAGGAAGCCTGCTATAGTTATCAGATATTAAAGAGTACACAGATTTGCCTTTTGTAAAAATGCTTTTTTTGTTATTTTGAAGAAAAGAAAAGGGGAGGGGCAATCCTTGAAGTAAAATACATGTTAAAGGTAAAGGTACCCCTGCCCGTACGGGCCAGTCTTGACAGACTCTAGGGTTGTGCGCTCATCTCACTCTATAGGCCGGGAGCCAGCGCTGTCCGCAGACACTTCCAGGTCACGTGGCCAGCGTGACAAGCTGCATCTGGTGAGCCAGCGCAGCACATGGAACGCCGTTTACCTTCCCACTGGTAAGCGGTCCCTATTTATCTACTTGCACCCGAGGGTGCTTTCGAACTGCTAGGTTGGCAGGCGCTGGGACCGATCGACGGGAGCGCACCCCGCCGCGGGGATTTGAACCGCCGACCATGCGATCGGCAAGTCCTAGGCGCTGAGGTTTTACCCACAGCGCCACCCGCGTCCCTTAAAATACATGTTAGCTATTAATTAATCTGTTGGTAAAGTCCTTTTTATTGGCTGAGTTGCTATGTTCTCGTGGAATGCGCACAAACATGATATTTTGTAAATTGTAAAAAGCACACACACTTATTTAACTTTTAAGGAGTTGTCTTGTTCACCGCTTGATAACTTGTAATATCATGTGATGCCTTTTATACGTGTGAGCAAGCACAGGTTGGTTGTGGTTGTTATGGTAAAGCTACAAACGGAGGCAACTCATTAACTCAGACCTTATACCCAACAATGCTGCTTTCTCCCATTTGTGTTCTGCACAAATCCCCACCAGGTATCAGCTCTGCTGTTTCGGGGGATCTTCTTGATGGTGAAATCCATTAATCAAATGGGTATTGATTTTTCACTCAGTTGGAGCCAGATAAATCTAATTTACAATTCAAATGCTGACAGACTTGAAGAGCAATTTTTAAATGGGTAGCATGCAGTGGACTATATTCCATGCAGTGGACATGACAATATTCCATTCTTGGCAGAATGTCGTTCTAGATGCCTTATGAGAGGAAATGTCATTTTCTTAGAATATTATACAAATTCCTGGCAAAGGAGATCCTAGGTAAAAGACAACTGTGGAGCGAGGAGAGATATTTATTTATTCATCATGCTTGTTTTCCAACTTTTAAGAAGCTGACATATGTTGGGTTATGCAATTTTATATAGATGAAGTCAAGGGATGGTGAACTGGCTCAAAGCCATCCAATGAGCTTTTCAGCTGAATGGGAGATTTGCAGCCACTTCTCCCTGGTGTGACTCAAACACTCTGCAAGCAACATCACAATGGCTCTGCACAGCATTCACAAGCATAGCAGCATGTCTGAAATGGCAATTTGCCCTTATACCATAATGTTCTTTTCTTCCTTCCATGAAAGAAACTCTTCAAGTAGACATAGTTCTATGATCATTTGCTATTGCTCCCCATTAAAAGCTCCTGCAAAATATCCCACTCCTGTAAACTGTCCCTTTCCTGATCTCACTTACTGTTTACAGTCATACAACTTCACCCTTAACTGTCCGCAATGGGTCTCTTAGGGTTGTATTCTGTCCCTAAGCCAAGCTATTCAACCTTTATATGAAGCTGCTGGGAGAGGTAGTTGGGTTTTTTGCAGTTAGATGCCACCCAATTACCCTGGCACTCACACTGACAGTATTTAGATACCCATTCAAGAGATGGGGTTTTGTTTTTTTTTGGAAGTTGCTGCAGAATCTTGCCTGATATATTGTGTCCTTGAGTGACTTTTCAGGATTTAGTTGTACTGATATTCTTTTATTGCAACTTGTTGGTACCTGCCCCAAAGTCTTTGAATTAGGGGTAGGATATAAATAGTCAAATAAATATTTGAGTGTAGATTTGTGCATCTGGCACTCAGGCCTTTCACTTGAATGCTGATTTCCTTTTCCCACCTCCTGCATGTAGCCTCTGTACTTTGCTCCAACTTCCATAATTTTTATTTCATTCATGGAAGTTGAGGAATTCCCTTTCTTGATGCAGAACACACACCTAGCCTTGTTTTACAATGCCATCCTATGTGCATGTTTACTCAGAAGTAAGCCTTCTTTGTGTTTGTTTGTTTGTTTGTTTGTTTGATTGATTGATTTAAAACATTCCACCCTGCTCTTTAGTCAAAAAGGCTTCCAGTGTAGCTTACAAGATGAGCAAAAAGACACTCCTTGTCTGCAGGCTTATGATCTACAGTAGAAGACACATAGCAGGGAAAATAGGAGGGAAGGGAGAAAGCAAACTCAGGCACCAGATTGTAAAGTTTTAGTTCAGTGGAAACTGAGAACCAAGTAAATATATATAGGATCAACGCCTTTAAACAAAGAGCAAATATAATAGCTATGTCTGCCTCCTATTAAAGTTATTCCTCCCCCTTCCTTTTTTCCATTTATTACCTGCAGACAGGATATAACACCTTTGTCATTTGGTGAGGCTATTGCACAAAGTGGGCTTGGGAAATGCCTTGATGGATTTGCAGGAAAGGATTGATCTCCACTTAAAGGCAGGTGGCAAAAAGAGTGAATCTGACTCAAGGCAGTGCTGGGTGATGCATTATTCATGCCGCCATCTTTGACACAATGTGAGAGGCATTATCATATACATAATGTATTTTCCCTATTGCTGAGAAACGCACTGTTTTGTTTGAATGTCCTAAGGGGTAATACTGACGGCTGGCTAGGCTCCCTCCCTTGCATGACTCATTCTTATTTCTGTAAAATGAATTATAAGTGGAAATTGAGATAGCAGAGAAATGAAATTGGACTACTAATAGTTTGCTTGTGGTGGTCTCTTCATTGTCCAGATCTGTGTAGGCTAGGTTTGTCAATGAAAAACTTCTCAAGAGAAGTCTTTCTATACATTTCTGGAGTTTAGTCATGGCAAGTCTCTGGCATGTGGCATCTGGGAGCAATATTTTTTTATTACTGGCATGTGTCCACCAGTGTCCAGATGGCTTTGATTAATCATCTATGAGCGCAGACATGCACAAACAAACAAACAAACGGCACTTTCATTCTTCATATATAACAAAGCTGAGGCTTGAAGGAGAGAAAACAAAGTTACGGGGGGGGGGGGGGACAAGAAAACACCAACTCTTTCATAGCTTCCAACAATGCTTTCCCCTGTATGCATAAAACTACATGTCCCCTATCAGAAAGATGCTTGCAGAATACTTTCCCATTTTCCTCCAATTCTTTCTCCATATCTTCTATGGCTGACAATGCTGAATATTCCCATGCCAAAATCTGGAAACATGTTTTGGTGCAGTTTTTCTTGTGTCAACTCCCAGAGTTGCGCTTCTTGGAAGAACGACGGGATGTGGATGTAATAAATAAGTAAATGAATATTATATCTCTATCTTGATTCTTGAGAACCAGCAGAATGTAGCTTTATGGGTTTACTTCTCATTAACAGAGGGGGTGTTTTATGAAAAAGAAAAATTGTGGAAGCCCAATGCATGCAGTCTTAGATCACTATTATTATATTATATTATATTAATTATTATACATCAGCAGGTATTGTACATGGTGATATCCATGTATTCTCTCATTATATTCCATTCCTTTGCAAAAGGCTTAATTAAAGAGTTCCATATTAATCTTTTTGTAGGAGTCCACCCCTCCACCCACTCACCAGCCAGGCACGCTGCTTAGCGAATGATAGGAGAAGCCAATTTCCTTAGTGGAAAATCTCATTATACAGTTAACATGTTTCTCAGCTTCATAATACCCTCTTAACATTGACTTTCTTGTCATTGTAATTGTGTGTGCCGGTATGAACAGGCAGGAAAAGAAATCCATTTTACGTTCGTCTTTATTGAGTATAACAAATTCGCATTCACATGTTCTCCAGGCCAGAAGCTTTCAAGCATTAAACAATGGGGGATTATTAGGTATTGGGTTTCCTGCGTTCTGTGCTCATCGGGATGCACCTGGAATGCACATCATTGTATATCTTACGGTCAGTTTTTTTCTTGACAGTGGTTAAGCCTTCCTGCATAGGTTGAAAATTCAGGGCCTGGCTTTTTGAGGAAAGCATCTGTAATGTTTGTAAGGCATCCATTCATTGGTCCAAGCCAGTGTTTCAGAAAGCCATGGTTTAATAGCAGGTCAGTCTATCCCAGGACTTAACACTAGACTGAAAGGACAAGGAGAATCCTGGCAGCACAAACAAGACCCTGCTCATGGTTGTAGAGAAGACAAGAACCTGAACATTAAACTCTACCCCTGCAAAGCTTATTTTACATCCATTGTCTTATTCCAAGGAGCCCCAGGCCTTCTCATTACAATATCATCCATTCTAATCCAAGTCTAAAATTCATATTCCCAGGAACCTGGAAAAGCACGTTTCTCATTGTGGTTCTGAGGAGAAACCCAGTTTTTCATATAGAATCATAGACTCATAGAATCTTTAAGTTGGAAGGGACCCGACCCCCTGCAGTGCAGGAATTTCAGCTTGATCATACGTGAGAGATGGCCATCCAACCTCTGCTTAAAAACCTCCCAGGAAGGAGAGCCCACCACCTCTCGTAAGAGTCCATTTCACTGCCGAACAGCTCTTACTGTCAGAAAGTTTTTCCGAATGATATAAGGAGATGTAGCAAACTAAGAAAATGAAATAGGATGTCAATGGAAGATAAGTCGGGAAGTCTGTGTAAGACTAAGGTATGACTTGTATAGATGTAATATGGAAAATGGAAAATGAATAAAGGGAAAAAAGAAAGTTTTTTCTGAATGTTTAGTCAGAATCTCCTTTGTTTTGGTTTAATTGCATCATCTCTATGGAGGAAACAAGATACAGTGGTACCTCGGGTTACCGATGCTTCAGGTTACAGACTCTGCTAACCCAGAAATAGTACCTCGGGTTAAGAACTTTGCTTCAAGATGAGAACAGAAATGGCGCCGTGGTGGAAGCAGGAGGCCCCATTAGCTAAAGTGGTGCTTCAGGTTAAGAACAGTTTCAGGTTAAGAACGGACCTCCGGAACGAGTTAAGTTCTTAACCAGAGGTACCATTGTAACAGGAAGCATATGTATAAAAATGTCAGCATGCTTGGCAAGTCAAGGGGCAGCTTGTCCTTTAAATACCACTGAGAGTCATGCTTTCTCTCTAAAGTTTGTCACAGCCTGGTATTTCCCAGTGATGGGCACTGAATATCAGTTGATGGGCAGTAGATGACCTCATCCTATTCGAATTGTCAAGCACCTGGGATGCATTTTGAGGGCAGACGAGGCTGTCAGCAATTTCTCCAGCCTGAGCGACAGTGTGTGGGTGAAGTGTTGTAACCGTGTGGATTTGGCTACTGAAGAGCTAGTTTCGCATTTCAGGATGTTAGACTGATGCTGCTTTTTAACAAGCAATGCCTGTCTGCTTGCTTGTTTCTGTGCCCCTATCATCCCTGCATTACTTGAGCAGTGGTGCATTAAGAGATTGTGACATCATAAATCTCCACCACTTGCCCCTCTTTTTCCTCCACAAAGGAGGGAAGCAAAGGTGCTTGATCAGACTATCTAATCCTGCATCCTGATTCCAAGAGTAGCCAGCCAGATGCCTTTGGGAAGCCCATAAGCAGGGCCAAACATTGTTTAGGAAAAGGGGAATTTTCCAACCAATACCATTTCAAATGTGTGCAAGGAAAGCAGACACTGAGTGCAATTGAGTTATTCTGTGCAAATTTTGTAACATGTGCTTTGTTTTCTTTTGCTTTGCTTTTTCAAGGAAGAACACAGGAGTCTAGAGATTTCAGCTGGGGCATGCAATTAAACAGCACAGAAGGAAGCCGCATCTCTCTGACCTATTAATGGATCATCATGGCTGGATATAATCTGACATTCTGAATGGCCTTTCCCGGCATCCTTTATGTTGCTATGAATTGAAGAGTGTTCCCTCTATTAAAAAAAAAACCCCTGAAGTGTAATTAGTGGCCATGAGAAAGGAATCCGGTCACATGCTGGTGTTTTGCTGACAGCTTGTGCAGCAGAGGGATTTTCTTCCCATCAGAAGGCAAGGTAAATAGCAGCTTGCTTAGAAAGAAGAAAGCCTTTCAGTGTGGTCCATGTGGAATTGCAACTCATAAAGTAAAAACTCTATTTTCATTCCTGAAATTCTCATAAACTTGAAGACCACTGGAGGTCATCCCACCATTTTCCAGTTCTTTGTGTCTTTCTTACCGTGCTTCTGCAAGAATGGTCTTGATGAAACTTTATTGGATAAAGCTAGCAATTGCAAACATGAGTGTAATGGATGTTTTGATGTTCCTGAGAAATGAAAATGGCATGATGATTGTCCTTCAAAAAGTGAAGGAGACATTCACCTTGGCAGAATTCCCTGGGAAGAGGAAATGACTACTAAACCACCCAGGAATTGTAGCTCTGTGAGGAGCATAAAGGTCATTTTAACAACTCACAGCACCCTTAACAAACTACAGTTCCCACGATTCTTGGGGAGATGTCAGGACGGTTTAAAGTGGTATGATACTGCTTTAAATGTATAGTGCAGATGCATCCTAACTAACAGTCCTTGCTTCTGGAAAAGTATTTTGTCTTAAATACTCATACTCCCTGTCCTGCATATGTATCACAGAGAGAGCCAAACAGATATGCTTAGTTTCACAAATGCTCCTTTGTCTTTGGGTATGCCTGTTATAGTGAAAGTGGCTTATGGGCTGTATCATCAGAGACAGTACTGTAAAGGCACAATTTCGCCTATAAACAACTCAGTTTGAATTGTTATCACAACTGATTAGTATGCACATTTGTTCAATAAATATAGGCTTGATTTGAGTTAGTTATTTTAAACAGCTTTTCCCCACTGGTGAATTAAATACTTTTAATCAATGATTTAAATTGCCTTGATTTAAATCAATGGTTTAAATCTAGCCTGTCATAAGCTGATGAGAAATCAATAATGTGCATGTATTTTTGAAAAAAATCACAGCTAATGCACCAACCAATGCACCAATGCACCAATATTGCAGTAATTCACATAACTCGTACGTTATCATATGGCTTGATATGTGATTTGGGAGAATGTGGGTGTGCAGAGAAGCAAGCCTGTATCTCCTACTCTTTATGACCAGGTGGTCAGATATTTTATGGAGTCACTCCCAGAGGCTTTGAATGGCTGGCCAGTGGTGAGGTGATGAGATGTCATCTTGCTGGGGTGGGAAAGGGGATAATGATTTGGGGTGTCATGAAGCATTCGCACAGACATTCTGCTGCATCCCCAAACTCATTCCGCAGTTCATTTTTCTATTCATTTTCCATACGAGTTAGTGTTGGACAAGGACCTGGGACAACAGGATTCAAATTCCCACTCAGCCATGAAGCCCAGTGGGTGACCTTGGGCCAGTCACTATCTCTCAGAGTAAATTACCTCACAGGATTGTTGTGAGAATCAAATGGAGAGGCAGATAAGTGTGTTGAGCTCTTTGGAGGGAAGGTTGATGATGACAATATATTTTAAAAGGAATAATAATAATAATAATAATAATAATAATAATAATTTATACCCCACCCATCTGGCTGGGTTCCCCCAGCCACTCTGGGCGGCTCCCAACAGAATTAATAATAACAAAAAGCGATAAAACATCAAACATTAAAAACTTCCCTAAACAGGGCTGCCTTCAGAGGTCTTCTAAAAGACAGATAGTTGTTTATTTCCTTGACATCTGATGGGAGGGTGTTCTACAGGGTGGGTGCCACTACGGAGAAGGCCCTCTGCCTGGTTCCCTGTAGCTTCACTTCTCACAATGAGGGAACCGCCAGAAGGCCCTTGGCGCTGGACCTCAGTGTCTGGGCTGAACGATGGGGGTGGAGTTGCTCCTTCAGGTATACTGGGCTTTTAGGGCTTTAATGGTCAGCACCAACACTTTGAATTGTGCTCGGATGGGCGGATAAGCTTTCCCACTCCACCAATTAAGAAACATACCAGAATAGGGATGAAGAGGGCAGCTTGCACTTCACCAAATAACTGCAATGGCTCTTTAGAGTATCTCATATGGTACTTCAAAAAGTCTAATGTATGGTTGGACCTTTTATGTGGTGCCACCATGTTTTCTAAAACACACAAAAGCTGAAATTGCTGACCTTTCATTGGCAGCTGAAGCTATTCCTCCCAGTCTTTGGGGAAGGGGCTGAGGTTTTGAACCAGCATGTATTTTATCACCCACTTGATATGTAATTGATGCTGTGTTTTTATTGAACTAGTCTTTGAATTTTGTCAGGTTTTATGTTAGGTGATGTAGCTCCACCCTAGGATGAAATAATGATGAGTGGCTAAGGAAGAATCTGCAAAGTTGCTCTAGGACAGCAATTCTCAACCTGTGGGTCCCCAGATGTTGGACTACAACTCCCATCATCCCTGAGCTCTGGCCTTGCTAGCTAGGTGATGGGAGTTGTAGTCCAACAACATCTGGGGACCCACAGGTTGAGAAAGGCTGCTCTAGGAGAAGATGTATTGCTACCAATAAGGAAGTAAATAGAAGACGCACAATCCCTTAAAAGGGGCTTCTTTCTTATGTGCTTTGGTCTCCAGCTGAAACACCTTGTATTTTCCACAGACTAATGATGGGACTCCCAACTGTTGATCTTTCTCTTATTTTGCAGATGAATAAGAAAATGTCGTGGAGCAGAATCAAGGAATAGGTGAGAGCAGGAGGTCCTCTCTGCTTGGGATTCTGCCCCTCTTGCCACGCCGTCTCACGATGTCAAAGAAGGGTGCCAGCTTTCGAGCTAAAGGAGAAAGACCGGATGCCTTAGCTGCTTTGCAAGCTGCTAATGAAGAGCTCAGGGCAAAACTAACAGATATTCAAATAGAACTCCAGCAAGAAAAGAGTAAGGTGTGCATCTTTTTTCCCCCCACCACTGCTAATCAAAACAAAAGCCATCCTGTTTCCTAAACATGCCCACTTACAATGTGATGGTGAATCAGGAGGCAAAGCCATCCCATAGCTCTTTTCCTGTGCCAGGAAAAAACACACCGCACCATGCAATTTGGTACACTTCATCACAGTACGGATGTGTGTTTTAATAAGTAAATGCACTTCTGAAAGATAGCATGTGTATTAATAGATTAGGTCCTTCTTTGCAATGGAACATAAGCCTTGGATCTGTAAATTGAGGAGTTGATCATGAAAAAAGAAGATGCTGCAAACATTAAACAAGGGTCCTCCTCTTAATATACTCTTGTGGAATGAAGCCTGAAGGTTGTTTTAGATCTTGTCTTCATACGAATGCGGGTTTTGATGCATTATTTAGAGACTTCTCTAATTGGTCCCCTATGGAGGCAAAAGCAGCTGTATTGTCAGCATGTACCATACACTAAGAAGCAAAACTGCCAAGAAGGGGTGGGGGACGATGGCATAAATCCATATGCAGTACACATTAAACAAGCTGATCCGGCAATTTCTTTTGAGCACAATCTAGCTTTTTAATGCGAAAATTAAATTAATCTTTGGTTACTGTGTGGGTGACAGCTGGAGCCTGCATTGGCTTTTAGAGTAATCTACCAAATCTGAAGACAAATTATATTTTGTCTACACTTCGTTTTGCTTGGAAACAGGGTTGCAGCCAATTAAGTACTACTCAGGGTGAACCTGCTGAATTTTATGTTGACACTACTGGAGAACGGTACTGATGATGAACAGATGTCACAGGCAATGTTACATAAATGTCTCTTAATGTACTTAAATTCAGATACGTTGATTATTTAAATGTTAAACTATAAATTGAATTACATAAATGTAGGATAGACAGAAATATATGGCTGTGAAAGTTTATGCTTACTAGTAGCTGTAAGTAAATATCCCAAGTTATTCTAACATAATCCAAATAAAACAATATAAAAATATATAGGTTTGTGCATGGAGTTCTGTTTGTGGAATGGGCCACCCCTGTCCTCTCCTTGTGTACCATCAAATTTTTCTCTGCGCACCCTAAAAATCTTCTCTGAAGGGCCCCTCAATCCTCTGGGGCAGATTTTGATGATGAGGGGGTCTTCATGGGAGAGGCGTGGAGGGGGAAATTGCATGGTGCAACTGGTTGCGCTAGCAGAACAACAGTGTTGAATAAGACTCATAATTTTATATAAGGCAATATAAAAATAAATACTTTTCTATATGGGTCTCCCACTGATATGAATGAACCCAAGCTAGTCATGTTCATTAATTTCAAAGGATCTACTCAGAGTAGGGCTAATGATGGCTACAACCCTTGGGTTTCTTTAAATTTATGTATTTAATTTTGGCTGGAATAAGTGAGGCCATATTTAGCCATGGCACATTTGCACTAGCACAAATGGATGCCTTCATCTGTGCCCGCTGCAACAAAACATGTCTCTCCTGTATTGGTCTCTACAGCCACAGCAGTCGCTGTGACTCTCCAACAGTTTGACTTCAAGTCCAAAGGGACACTCCTCCATTGTCTCCAGAGACAGATGTATGCCAGCTATTGAGCCAATATTGAGCCAACTGCACTGGCTAGCAGGCCTTAAGGACCACATATTTCCACATTATACTATCTAGGCACCCAGGTCATTCATAGAATCATAGATATGTGTGTGTATGCGGTACACACACACACACACATTTCTACTGTTTCTTCTATGTAAGTCCACACCATTTTTAAAAGCCTCATTCCAGGTATCATAGTTATAACCCACAAATGCAAGCCAGTCCAGACTTTAGTATTGATTTTATTTGATGTTACCAATCCATCCCAGGCAACACTGCAAACTAAACACTGCAAACTAAGCAGTCGGTAATGAAATATAAGCAGTATGCTAATGTTAGACGTGGCCAGCATGTTGCTAATATCAGCTGCAGACAAGCAATTGCAGCCGAGGGTTCTGAATGGATGGCATCTCTTTGTAATTCATTTCTAATTAGGAGATTTAGTGTTACTCCAAAATTCTTGTGTACATCACACGTCGGAAAACAAGCCCGGAAGTATTGCATTATTGAATCGCTTGTACAGCAGCAGCTTCATTCCTGGGAAGACATCATTAAAAGAAGGCCATTTGTATATTGTTCAAAAGTGTATGTTTGCGTACTGTCCAGGCAGGACATTTTTATTTATTCTTTACTTCCAACGCTGCTTAATTAACATTTTAAAAACCACTGAGCAAGCACAAAGCTGTTTTAGAATCATAGAGGGAATACCTAGGGTAGTCTGGTCCAACCCTGTGCAATGCAGGAATCTCAAAACACAGTCTCCCATCCAGTTTGAAACCATACCGGACCCTGCTTAGCTTTGCAAAGGGGTTGGAAGATTTTATTGCTGCACCACTACTCTGAAAATTGTTTGGGGATTTTTAAATTTAATTTGGTAGCTAAGAAAATTTATAACATGTTAATTTTAAGGGGCTTCCTGATGGGTATCATTTAAAGATGGCGAATCTTGAGAAGCAGTTGCAAGGGGGGGCACGGCTGGAGCCATGGCACTAGCTTCCTAGCAGGTTGGTCCCTGTTGCTTAGCAGAAAGGAGAAGATGAAGGCTCAAAGAGGCGGGGAGGTCAATGTGGTGCAAACGTACTAGATTGGCTCTGTGGGTGTGTTTCCACCATGCCAGGCTCCCCGCCATCTTGCCCTCCCAGTGAGCCACCGTCTGGAAAGCTAGTTTAGCTGCTGCACCCCACGCAGCAAGCTGCTGTTGTGTTTCCTGTGGGTGGGTGCTCCTCATACATGCAACTTTTTTTTTTGTATCATCCACACAACATTATTGGCATCAATATTGCCAGGCCATACCCCCCCCTACACACACTTAATCCAGATTTAACAGGGAGGATGGGGGATTCAGTCAGTAAACAAACTGCTATCAATTGTGATACCTGAATGACCCTTTACAATATTAAGTCCCCATTTAGTAAAACCCCTTTAGTAACTGGGGGTGCCTCCAGACTCCCCCTATTTTGTGGGAGGGATTTAAGCACACACTGGAAATTTAGGCTTGTGCAATTAAAGTGGAATAAAACACTTTGCTGCCCTAGTTCAATCAATCCACTCTTTTGTTTAATAACAAAAAAACCACCACCCCAACCTTTTGAAGTTAGGAAAGTGGTGGAGAAACATGCCGGAAAATGTAGGATGAATGAATAATGTGGGATTATTGAATGATGACCAGGAAGACATGTAAGAACCCTGTAAGCAAATCAGGATGAATGCTCAGTGAAACTGGACAGAGTCTAACCACCGAGTAAGCTTTGTGCAACCCAGTTAGGATGACTGCTGAATGAAGGAGCCCTGGAAGTAACTGGAACAATGTCTGTTGGATCAGTTGTGTAATAATAGCAGAGTATCTAAGAGCCAAGTAACATGGCCACTGTTAAGTAATGGGGCACTGAGGTGGAAAATGGGGAGAGCTCATTGACAGTCTTTGCTTTTCAAAACTCTGCTAAACTCACAAGCTTCTTACATTTGCCAGCGGGCGATGCTTTTAGCTGGAATTGTTGCCTTGAAGAACTCAAAAAAAGCATTCAGTGCAAAAGTTAAAAGACCAGTGCAAAACTTGTGCTTACGTGAAACCTGAAATGAGCTGAGTCTCTGACTTTTGCGTTAGAAATTGGCAGGAGTTTGGTTCAGACAGACTCTAGTTGTTTTGCTTTCACTATAAAGGGTAGGCAGGCAGGCAAGAAGATCTATGAATTATTTTAAAACTTTTGAGAAGGAGCGCTAATCCGGCCATACCAAAACTGCTTTTGTCAGCTAATTTAAATGGGTGTGTGAGTTGGTTGGTTTGAATTATTGTCAGGCCTATCTGTGTTGACACTCCTGTGTATGAATTAGCACATTACCAAAAAGTGCAAAAATACAATGCATGCAACCAACTTTTAGACATGGTAATTGTGTATCATCAAGGAGAAGCATGCAGAAACTGTTGAGAAACTTTGGTATTGTGAATATTCCCATCCTTATTAAAGTTTATTAGTGCAATAAAGGGCCCCCTTTAATTCCCCATCGTCCATGCAGTGTTCTCTTCCAACTACTGTTGTCCCACACTGTCTGCTCACTAAATCCAGGGATTCTCTATGCCTTGGAAATCTGAAAAGGAGAGCAACATTAATTGCATATTGGGATCTCAAGATTTTTAGAAGGGGGGCAGTAGTTGGAGGTGAATACCACATGGACGAGAGGAAATTAAAGAAGGCACAAAGAATCCATATTAAGCCAAGGTATGGACGGGCCCTAATTTTAATGTGTAAGTCACTGTAGAAGAGAAAGGGAGGTATTTTCCTTCCCTCCCTTTGTCTACATCTTCCCAGTACACCCAGTGTGCCCGGTGTCTGATGGGAAATGAGCCCAGGATTCAGTAGGAGATGGAGTTTTTCAGAGGGATGGAGAAACTTGTAATGGGAGGACTCTATCTTCCCTTATCCACCCCTGACATGCTGCATTGTCAGGACTATGAGCAACTCTAACTTTCGGTGGGATTCTAACACGGGGGACAGAGTTAACCCCTCCTTCCCATTCACCATGGTTCTGATCTAGCTTGTGCCCCCCACTCTGCATAGCTGATGTTGCTAATAGGGAGGAAAAACCCCAAGACAAACTCACTCATTTAATCTTACATCTCTTTTTAACCCTTAATTGGTGATAATGAAAAAACACTTGCTGATTTCCCAACAGCTGTCTTAAATATGTCCTCCAACATTTATTGCTAGGTCATAAAATCCATCTTAAACATACCGTGTGATACTTTCTTTTTCTTCTAGGTCAGCAAATTGGAGAGGGAGAAAAATCAGGAAGTGAAGCTGATCAAAGAACACGAACAGCACAAAAACACAGTGACTGTAACGGAGCTCAAGGCTAAACTTCATGAAGAAAAAATGAAGGAGCTCCAAGCTGTTCGCGAGGGACTTTTAAGACAGCATGAAGCTGAGCTTCTTAGAGTCATAAAAATCAAAGATAATGAAATTCAGAGACTTCAGGCCTTACTCAATGTTGTCCGGGATGGGACGCCTGATAAGGTTAAGACGATGCTCTTCTGTGAAGCAAAGGAGGAGGCCAAGAAGGGATTTGAGGGTGAGAAAACCAAAATGCAACAGGAAATTTTGGAGCTTAAGGGGGCTAAAAAACAAGTGGAAGAAGCTTTATCTGTGGTCGTGCAAGCTGACAAAATCAAAGCAGCAGAGATACGGAGTGTGTATCACCTTCACCAAGAAGAGATTACCAGGATAAAGAGAGAGTGTGAGAGGGAAATTCGCAGATTGGTATGTGCAAATTTCAATCATTCTGGCGGTTTTCAGCAACAAGGGGAAGGGAACGAATGTTCTTTCTGTGTTTTCACTAATAAACAGTTCAAATTCACTGTGACGAAGCATCCTGCATTGGGGCTACTAATCCATACAGACTTTCTGATCCTTCTGAGGTTTATCCAGCACTAATGAAAATGTCTAGGAGGAGGTTGTCTCTCAAAGATATGCTGTGCTGTAAGTTAACAGGGTGCAAGGTTTTGATCCAGGCTGTCTCTTGGTCTCTTGCCATGCCATCTGTTTAAATGATCATTTTAGTTCCCCCAGGAATCAACTTCACATCAGTACTAGTTAGTGGGCAGTAGGTTGTTCTTTTTTTTTTTTTTAAAGTAAGTTTTAAAGCTTGAAAAATAATGTGCTAGAATCCAAATACTGCCTTGTCTTTCTGCTGGTAAAGGGTAAATTAGGAGGAAGGAGATGACGTTTTTTTCCAGGTCACAACCAGCTTTGCAAATTGCTGTGCATCTCTACTTACTTACCTTTTCACAATGCTGTATTGTTACTGAGACATAAAAGACTTCTGATGATTGCAGAAGTATATGGTGATCTAATTGTTACTAGCAACCTTTTTCTAGGCAAAGGGGTATAGGCAAAACTTCAAATATGACAAAGTGATCACAGGCCAATGATTTAAACCCTTGCTTTACAGTACAATTCTAGGCATGCCTGCTTGGAAGTAACTTGCACTGAATCTAATGGAACTTAGATAAGTGTGCATAGGATTACAGCCTCTTCGACTTAGACCTCTGAATATACATTTATGCCAGTTCAGCAGGTTTTTGGGGCTTTTTTTAAGCGTATAAAGCAATTATCTTTAGCCTGCATCCAATCATGGTTTCTTAGCCTGTTTTCATACGTACATGTCTCCATTTGGCCTCATCATATACAATTTCCCAGACACAGTATTTCCCAGGCAGAAGTGCTTTCCATGCAGGAAAATACAGAACATATAAGTTGGCCCGTACACAGTTTCATTTCCAGGATAACTTATTTGTATTATAAATGGCTGTATTTTGCATATAAAGCCACTCAAGAGATGGTTTAAATTCTCATTGGATAGCTCCGACTTTGCATGATAGCTTTCAATTTTCTATTTCTATTTCGACAGTTGTTTGATTCCCCCCCCCCCAGTTGTTAGGCGGTTACCAGGCAGTCAGAGAGCAAGGCCTTTGTGTAGTCTTATGTTTTTGCTGCTCCAGCACCACATCTGAATTTATGTTTAACACTCCCGTGATCACAATGAAAGCTACACTTAATGCTTTCTAACACCATTAGTGGGAGACTAGTTGCAGCAGCTAATTATTCATAGTAGATCAATTCTTGATGTATAACTTCAGCTGATTTATTATGCTCAGGGAGCTTTTTGCTGTTTTCCATGATAAGGATGACAATGACAAATGCACCTTCAGTTTCATATTAAATGATCTGCTTTTTCACAGTGATAGGACCTATTCTGAAATATGCAATATCCAGAATGGATACTTTCTTTTTCAAAGTAAAATGCATAACTTTACTTGTAATAGAATGTATGTTTGATAAGTTAAGTCTAGTCATCTTAAATCCAATTTTGTCCAATTTGTGGGGTTCAGGAACATTGGGATCCTATACCAAAGGGAGAACTGTGACCAGCATCATATTGTCCTTCATAGCCAAATACGTTGAATGCTCTTTTTCTGTTTGGAGATACCATGCAACTTGTGTACACACTGCTCATTGAAAGCACATTCAAGCTTAATCTTTCCCTCAAAGAATCCTGGGCACAGTAGTTTGTTAAAGGTTTCAGGGGATTGTAATTCTGTGAGAAGTAAACTACAGTGCCCATAATTCCTTGAGGGAAATAATGTGCTTTGAATGTGCTTTAAAAGTATAACATGGACAAAGTGGAAATAGCATCTATAGCATTCAAGGATGCAAAGAAACAGCATTCAAGGATGCAAAGAAAGAATTGTTCAGTACCAAAATATAGTTTTATTTTACTGCCGTGTATAGTTAGTAACATTGTACCTAGAGAGACAGAGTAGTATAATGGTTAAATGTACCTGGATATGGACCTCTCTTTAGCCTTCATGGCTTGGTGACCTTGGGCAAGTCTCATTCTCCCATCCTAAGTCATCCTCACAAGGTAAAACAAGGTAACTCCCACAAATACCACGAGAGGGGGGGGAGGGAGGGAAGGATGAAAATTGAATAATACCTTTTGAAATGAATGGAAATATCCATGTGAATGGATGGTCCAATATGTGAGCCGATAGTTCACAGAGCTCAGTCACAAGTGTGATTGCTGATGCTCCAACCTACAGCATATTAAGGAATTCAGCAGTTGCTAGAAGATGTAAGTTACTTCTGGATACAGTGGTACCTTGGGTTAAGTACTTAATTCGTTCCGGAGGTCCGTTCTTAACCTGAAACTGTTCTTAACCTGAAGCACCACTTTAGCTAATGGGGCCTCCTGCTGCCGCCACGCCGCCAGAGCCCGATTTCTGTTCTTATCCTGAAGCAAAGTTCTTAACCTGAAGCACTGTTTCAGGGTTAGTGGAGTGTGTAACCTGAAGCGTATGTAACCTGAAGCGTATGTAACCCGAGGTACCACTGTATATTAGACTGATCACACAAATGGGTGTCTTAGTGAAGTGTCCCAAGATATTTGGGAAGGCACAATTAAATGTTACATGCAAACACATGTAAGTGTAGCCTGTCGGTATCTCTGACCTTCACAAACACGTACTTAAATTCAAAACCAGTGTAGAGGGAGAAAGGTGTGATTTGGAGAGGGAGGTAGCAAGTGGGGAAATGATTCTTCCCCAGGCACCAATCCAGGCTCAATCATCTTTTCCCAAAGTAATTTTTCAATCTTAAATGGACATGGGAAGAGCCTGCTGGATGGTGACAAAGAGCCATCCTTTCTAGCGCTCTGTTCTCGCAATGGCCAACCAGATGTCCACAGGAAGCCTGCAAGCAGAACCTGAGTGAAGCAGCCCTCTCCCCACTTGCATTTTCAGGCAACTGGTATTCAGAGTCGTATTGTCTCCGACAGTGGAGGCAGAATATAGCCATCATGGCTAGTAGCCATGGATAGCCTTATCCTCCATGAAAAAGCCATCAGGCAACACTGTTACATGTTTGCATGCAATGGGCATTTTAGCCTTGAAATGGCTCTTTGAGTCTACTTAGAATGGAGCCAAATTAAGATATTGGAGGATTCCTGCAAAACCCCGCTAGCCTTTTTCATTTTTACAGTAACTATCTGACTCAAGTGAGCATTTCAGCTCTTGCCATCTGTAGGACTCATGTTTGGGTCTTTTGTAGGGAACAGCAATTGGTGGAACACAAATTTCTGTTTATAGTAAGTGGCAAACTTCTGCTAAATCCAAATATAGCTTTCCTCTCATATCTTACTGCCTTTCTCTACATGTGCAGCTTTCCCCAAATGACCACCCCACCCTTCTCCTCCCAACCTCGTATAGTGTGAATATTTCCAAGCAAAACATAACATAACTTGATTTGGGATGTTTGATGCTGCTCCATACTGGCTCATATCTTGATTTCAACCCTAGCACTTTCCTACCAGGCTGTGGGTTTAAATCTTGCTTACCCAGATAAATGATAAAAACTAAGAGTTCTCATGAGAAAAGCACCACAGCTAATGTTCACCAAGGGAAATATTAACCTATTAGACAGAACAGCTGGTTGTTAATCAAGCAACAAGGTGACATTTTCATGTTAACATCCTAAGCCTTGGATGAGACCCACATTTTGAACATTGCATTGAACAGTACGTGAGAGTTATAGGAAAGAAAATAATGTTTTGACTGACAAAAAAATGCTCTAATATATTTTAGCAACATCACAGGTTAAACTCTGCCCAAAGATCTATTTGGCTTGCTGTAGTCATGTGATTGTAATGTTTTCTCTTCCTCATGTCAGCCATAGACTACCACAAATTAATAGCAGAGCTCTGCTCAACAGGAGGCAAATTAATCCCCAACAGCAAACACTTTAATGCCAGAGTATTTACTATGCTTCAAGATCATGAAGCCATATGTCTTTATACTTATAATATAACATGCTATTTTGCAGATAGATACAAAATAACAGGAGCCAGAAATCTGTTAGTTTTATTAACTGGGCATGTTTCCCATCAACCACATGATAAGATGCAAGAACTCCGTATCAGTACTAAAGTGGACTAAGTACTGATTCCAGAAACAATAGCTGTGTTGATCTGCAGCAACAGAAACAGCCACGTGATCCATGGTACCTTAATGTCTAACAGATTTGACTGTGGCATGTGGTTACATGGGCAAGAACCTACCATATTGGCCCAAATATAAGCCATACATTTTTCCAAATTCCTTACGAGGGCTGTCGGGAACACAGGGCAACGGCGCCCGCCCCAACCGCTGCTCCCAAGCCTCCCCTGAACCGCCAAGAAGGGGCGGGGCTGCTGGCAAAGGGGCATGGCTCCCCCTCCCCAGAGAGCAGCCCAGGAGTGTGGGGCAATGGCACCCGTCCCATCTGTGGTTCCCAAGCCTCCCCCAGGCCGCCAAATTTTAAAGGTGCAGCTTATATTTGGGTGTGGGTTATATTCGGGCCAATACAGTACTTCCATTTCATGCAGATGACAAAGGTAATCAATACTTATGAAAATTCATGCCACAATACATTTGTTTGTCTGCTAATAAGATATCTCACTTAGATCTTGCAAAGAAAAGATTGGAAAAACAAAATAGTGAGCATCATTTTTTTTTAATTGAAGTTTTCAACAAGCCCCTGTGCCACCCCTCCAAGTATTTGTGGAATAAATACTTGTTTAAATTATTGGGAATAATTAGACCAACTTTGTTGCATCACCAGCATCTTACTCTTAAAAGTTGTTACTAACTTTGAAAATGTTAGAAAATATGATTCAACAAGATATTTGCATTTTGGGTTTCTAATAATTTATATATTGTATTGTCAAAAAATCATTAGTAGACCCTTCTCTCTTCTGCTGGGTGTAGCAGAACTCAAAACAGCCGCATTAAACCCCTACTTTGCATTGAATATGTAACCTTTGATCACACGTATGGTTCTGCAGTTGTCAAATGTGTGCTAATGCATTCATCAGAGCTCTTCAAGCCTTTCTAGTATCTATCCTTTGGAGAAAAGTTGCAAGCATGAATACCACATTTGAGGAGGGGAAACACAGCAAAATAATTCGTGACTTTGAAGGCTTCTCCTCCCCACTTAATAAGCATACCCTACATTCCCAATCTCTCTGCTTCTCTCTCACACACAGGTGTGGAGCATATCAAAGAGGGGGAAAAGATCCTTCTAAGCCAAGGCCAGCCCAAGACTTTTTGCTGCCTGAGGCAAAGGCCAAGATGCTATTCCCCCCTGCCCTATCCCATATATAAAAATCAACCAGACTAAAGGCTTTGGGACATTACTTTCACCTCAAATACGATGCTTTTTAATGATGTCAGCTCACTCTAAGTCAGGAATCATCAAGTGTTTACATAGAGTGGACGTGTGTGTGTGTGTGTGTGTGTCTGTCTGTCTGTGTGTGTCTGTCTGAACAAACTCACAAAGTGCCCCACTCTGCTTCCAGCCAAAGGGTTGGAAAGAACAGTTTGCTGTTGGAGGGATTTGGAAGTTTTGTGCCAAATAATCCCAATCTCTGGAGAGGAAACACAGTTGTGATGGGCTTCAGAAGCCCTCCTGAAACAAGCACACAAGTGGGAATGGTACCTGCCCTTTCCTTTGGTGCAAGCTTGGATTTGGAAAAGGGAAGCAGGATATCGTCCACTTCAGAGGTGCAGAGAAAGATGAAGTTCTAATTCAGGCATAGGCAAACTCAGCCCTCCAGATGT
Organism: Podarcis filfolensis; assembly: GCF_964270895.1. NCBI lineage: Eukaryota > Metazoa > Chordata > Lepidosauria > Squamata > Lacertidae > Podarcis > Podarcis filfolensis. The sequence goes on from NC_139608.1 coordinate 59,700,111, forward strand.
TTTGGGACTACAACTCCCATCATCCCTAGCTAACAGGACCAGTGGTCAGGGATGATGGGAATTGTGGTCTCAAAACACCTGGAGGGCTGAGTTTGCCTATGCTTGTTCTAACTCATTACAACAGGAGTGGTGTCATGGTGGCTACAGATGCTGGGTGACTACTAAGAGTTGCCCAAATGTTTGGACTTCTAAAGTTTGAACGTGTAAACCTTAAATAATTTTGCTGTGTTTGCTCCCTTGGAGAGTCCCAGTATTCCCAAAGCTTTCCATGGGCACAGATTTGCCGCTGGTGGTATTTTAAGACATGTCATTGTAAGCCTTGGATCCATTGGATACAATGCTCCTTCATGTCCTCAACATGCCTATATACTATATTGGGCTTTCAATGCATACTAGCCTGGATCTGTCATAGAGGTTTGTTCTCCCATTGCTACCAGTGTTTGGGAAAATAGTTTTGAAAAAACAAGCCAGAAAGCTGGAGGTGTGAAGGTAAACAAACACACACACACACCCCAGCCAGCTTTTACCCTGGGTTGAGCAAACTGGCAAGGTTCCAAGTGTCAGGATTTTCAATTCCATTCACACCTAATTCATACTTCCTGAAACAATATACAGTGGCACCTCGAGTTACAAACGCCTCAGGTTACAAATGCTTCAGGTTACAAACTCTGCTAAGCTGGAAGAGTTACCTCGAGTTGAGAACTTTGCCCCAGGATGAGAACGGAAATTGTGTGCCGACGGCACAGCAGCAGCGGGAGGCCCCATTAGCGAAAGCATGCCTCTAGTTAAGAACAGTTTCAGGTTAAGAACGGACCTCCAGAACGAATTAAGTTCGTAACTAGAGGTACCACTGTACAAACCGAAACACTCACTTTGCTCTGAATTTTGCAGTTCAGTTCTCTTCCCCCAGCCCCCCAACAGCAATGTGTTCAAAAAAGTATATTCTAGGGTGAAGTGTGCATGTAAATGTTCATGTTGGTGAAAGTAACATACAAAAATGCACTGTATTAGGGGGAATTGCTTGCAAAAATGTGTATATTGGGCAAAATTGCATACAAAGACTTGAATATTAAGACAAATTTTCACGAGGACTCCACTCAGCGTTTTGTGCTGCAGTGCTCCTATTCTTCTAGGCAAAAGACAATGGCTAGTTTGGAAAATATACAGTGAAAGAGGTACATATAGTTTTATTTTTGTAAAATTACTTTTGTTTTGTTGTTGTTTTAAAAAGTAACTAAAATGTTTGACAAATGAATAATGAAATAAATGCCCCTAAATAAGATGAAAATAATATCAAAAGCCACATAGAGAAGAGAACTGAAGTAGATGCATACATTAGTTGATATGATTACATGCATGTTTTATTAAGGAAAAGAGCTATAGCTCAGAGGCTTTGCACATCAAAGGTCTTCGGCTGCATTCACACCCTGTCTGCTAATCCCCATATTATATTTGAGCTTTCACACAACATAAAAGACACTTCTGGAAATATGGTGGAATATAGTGCAATATAGTGCAAGTTCAGCACTCATTGCCGCATTATTTGCAAATAGATGTTTTCTGGAAGCAAATAACACGGAAACATGGGAGCCAACTCCTAGGAGCCGAGCTCCATTTGCTCCATTTGCCCCCACAATAAAATATTTGAGGAGGTCATGGCCCCCAAAATTGATGGGCATTGCCATTCAAATGGTGTGCACCACATCTTGCAATCGATTCTCCAGGGTGGGACTTACGTGCCTCCCCAGTACTTTATTCAAGCTGGCCCCCCTGCACGGAAATGAGCACCCAACTTGTGCTACGTTCCACAGTTGTTCCAGAAGTGGAATTTTATGTCATGTGAAAGCTCAAATATAACGTGACAATGAACACTTAGGGAAGTGTCAGGAAAACAGAATGAACTGAAGTGTGAGTGCAGCCCCAGCTTCCGTCCCCAGGATTTCCACTTTTAAAAGATCTCACATATCAATCTCTGGAAAATCTGAATCCTCAGAGAACTGCGTCCAATCAGAATAGACTGTCCTAAACCAGGTGAGCCAATGGCCTGCCTTAGCACTATTATGGGCCCTCTAGTTTCCTCTTCTGTATGCCCGAGTTTCCCCTTAATGGCATAATATTGACTGCAGATATCTCCCTGCTCCCTTTGATCTTTAGTTACCTCTTTACTAATAAATGACTGACAACTTATTTACCTGTGCTGGTTGGCCCTGCAAGAAACATATTTCTTGTGTTACATTCTAATTGCTTCCTTTGACAGCTTGCCTGCAGGGAGATGGGCTTGCTATGGAGCAACCAATGATTGGCATGGATTTTCTCATTTGCAATTAAAACCTCTGTCTGGGAATGGTATGTGGGTTTTCCCCCCTTTCCCCTTTTCTTTTCAGCCCCAGATGCTGCAAGTTAGAAATGTTGCCTTGCCCTTCCACACCTTCTGCTACAGTGCTCTATTAAAAACGCTTATGGAAGCTCCCAAGCTTATAAGCAGCTTACGCAGCATTGCAAATGACATGTTGGTGGGTTTTTTTCCATAGAGTCTGAGAAATAACAGCCATGACAACCGGTTTGATACAAATGATATTAGAAATTATTCAGTGTTTTGATTTTTAATAGCAGATGCTGGAGAGGGACGGCTGGGAGGAAGAGAAATCCCCCATCTTTCCTGGCTTTCCATAATTGGCAGCAGCGATGCTCGCAAGCTGTTTATTAATTAAAATGCATTATTGGTGGAGACAACCTGCTAAATATAAAGTGGAAACATCCATGCTGTTAAGCAAGCCATTTTCTTAAAGACCATTGGTTGCCTTCCTCATGTATATTCATAGGTTCTGTTTCACAAGTAGGCCTTCTGTTAGAGAAAGTAACTGGGGTGAAATTATCAGGAAGGCGAGACTGTTGGGAGCGTCGCTTCCTACTGTCAGGAAACAAACGCATGAGCTAGTCTTTTAGAGATATACACCTGGATACTAACCCAATACTCTCAGTGAGTCAACTCCTTTTTCTGCACTAACCTCTCCTTTGTGTTGATAGTATGGAGCTAAAAAGGCTGTAAATGTGGGTGGGTGAATGAGTGTCTCCATGAGTGTGTCTCTTTTTATTAATTTCTCTTCTGTTCTCCATATTGCTTAATGTTTCACTCTCTTTAAAATCATGTTATTATTGTTATACTTCAGTGGCTTTAATATATTAAATAGTATTTTCCCTTTTCCTTTTTGTTGTTGTTGCTTCCTTATTGTACAAATTTTTCGCAGTTGTTTCTTTTTGAGGACTGAATATATGAGCAAGAGTCAATGCTTGATATCATTTGAATTACCCTTTATTCTCTCTCTCTCTCTCTGTGTGTGTGTGTGTGTAGGTGTGCGGTTTTTCTCTAAATTAAAATGTTGCCTGTTGACAGATCTGTGTTCAGATCAATAGATATTAGCTATGCAGATTATTTTTTTTAAAAAAAGAAACCTTTATAAGTATTTCTGTCCTATGGCTTGTTTATACCATCCATGGAGAGATGCATAGTAAGCAGTCCTTTGTTTTATGACAGTCTTTGGTAGACTACAGTACATTTAAAATAGATTATATATTTCTTCATGGTTGTTGTTTTTTTTAAATGATGGTGTGAGAAGTGCAGCACACAAATGAATTTTATTGCCTCTGTCAAAGAGGATTTCTTCCCTTCCATTCTTGTGTGCTAGTTCTGGAATGCATGGGTCTAAAGATGTTTGATGTTTTCTCTTGAGGATGTTCAAACAAATCCACTTGTCCTCTGCAAAAAGAAAAAAAGGGGGGAAAGGCAGTATAGTCCAGGGGGTTTCTATGATGTATTCAAGGCGCTTAATAATAAAGAAGGCTCTTCTATAGGGAGAAAATATTCCTCAGAACTACTTGGTCTCCAGGTCAACTATAAAGGATGTGAGGCAGCAATGGGAAAAGGAAGGTAGAAAACTATCCATCTGTGACAAGATGCAGTATACTATTGGCTGAAAGGTAACATCACAGTCATGATGTGTTTATTAAATTTTCCAACAGAACCATTTGATACAAGAGTTATCAAACTCTGTTCCAGAAGAGTATGTGTGTTCATTGGAGGTTTATCAGAGGACTCTCACTAAGATCAGTAGTGTTTTAAGGTTCCTGGATTTATTGGGTAGTCTTCCTGTAAGTATTGTTATACACTCCTCAATTGTGGCGAGAGTTTCTGGAGTAAGTGCTACTTGGGATCCCCCTCCCCTTAAGTGAAGAGTGCTGGAGATTATGGAATTTTTTGTAACATTTGGTTTTTCTTGCAACAAAGGCCTGGAGTGCCCTCCTACCCAGCCCTGCCTCCTCAGAGTATTTCTACCCCCTAGCTAGAACAGGTTCTTGAAGAGTGAGAATACCTCGTTCTTGCCAAGGTGGAGAATGTCAGATGGCGGCCACATTCTGCACCAGCTGTAGCTTCCAAACTGTCTTCAAGGGGGCAGCCCCTCATGGAGAGCATTGCCATAGCCCAGGTGGAAGGTTGCTAGAGCATGGACAACTGAAACCATGGTAGAGAGCTGAAGGACAGGCCATAACTGGTGAAGCAGCCTAGGCAAGGCATATGCACCTCTAGCTACAGACTCTACTTGTGGTGCCAGTGACAGACTGGAATCCAGAAATATCCCTGGACTATGAACCCTTTTCTTCAGAGGGACTACAACTCCTCCAGGAACATGTGGGGTGAAATATGTTGCCCACCAGTTGCTGATAGAAACCAAGTAGCTGCTTGGGTCTTGGCCCATTACAGTGCTGCTTCTGCTCCTGCTTGATAAACAAGTTCATGACCACAAAGGAGTAGTAGGTGTGTTGTCCCAAGACCCAATAAAGGGGTAAAAGAATCCTGAAAACTACAGGCTGGTCAGTTTGTCTTTGATATCAAGGAAGATAGTAGAACAGATTACAACGCAATCAATCCAGAAGCATCTTCTTAACAATACAGTGATTAGTAGAAGCCACCACGACTTTGTCAAGAATTAATGCCAGTCTAATCTTATATCTTTTTTTATTACTGGATTGCTAGCTTAGTGCAGGGCTGGCACGCCAACGAGGCAAGATGAGACAGTTGCCTCAGGGTGGCAGGCTCTGGACAGCCAGGGGAGTGGCTGTGCTTTTTGCCTCCTCCTCCTCCTCCTCCACTGTGGCCTTGCCCACCACTCTGCACCCACTGCCAGCCACTACTCTCTGGTCTCCTTTTACCCACCCCCCCAGTGGGCAAGTAGCAGGCATGCAGCAGAGGAGGGGGGTGGGCTGCAGAGGAGGAGGAAGTGGGGCATTTTCTGTTTTGCCTATAGTGACAAACATCCTGGGCTGGCCCTGGATCAGTGTTGTGGACACGATTTATCTTGATTTCAGCAAAGCATTTACCGATGATATTTTTCGTTAGCAAACTAACCAGTGCGGGCTGGGTGATCATACCGTCAGCTGCTTGGAGGTCTGCACTCAGACTGTGTTCACCTATGGTTCCACTTCAAACTGGAGGGAGGTTTTGAGTGGGGTGCTGCACGGCATTATCTTGGCCCCTGTATTTGTCAACATGTTAATCAATGGGTTAGGTTAGAGATGGGGAGCCTATTTCAACCAGAGGGCCAGATTTCAACTTGGCCACTTACTGGGGTCTGCTTTCCAATGGTGGATGAAGTGGGCAAGGCAAAAGAAGAACAGAACGGAAAAGCCCGCAGGCGTCTATCCACCACCTTTTGTCACAAACACACATGCATCAGATATGCAGCCACACAGCGCTTCCCCTTCTCTCTTTGTCATGCACACCTCACGCTCCAGATATGCAGGAACACACACACACACACACACACACACACACACACGAGTATTTCCAGCCCGTTCCACTCCAACACTAAGGTGGGTGTGGCTGGAAACATCCCGGAGCCTAAAGGCATTCCAATATCACAATCAGTGGCGGAGCAAGCTGAGCAGGGCCAGCTGCCCACGGGGATGGGGCCAGCCAGGACAGGACATTCCGCAGGGCCTCCAAGGAGTCTGCCTGCCTCCTCCCTCCCAGCCACCCTACAGCGGAGGGGAAGGCAGCAGGTGGATGTTTGGGGCAGCATGGAGCTTGCGGACACCCAAGCCACCGCGTCACTCCCAGGAGAGACGCGTGGCTCAAGTGTACTGCAGGCCCCGCGGTGAGTGCTGCCCGCCATTTTGTCCCCCCCAGTGGTGACACCCACTGCAACCCCACTGCACCCCCCTTCCTCAGCCCCTGATCACAATGTTCAAGAATCATGACGGGTAGTAAAAAGCAAAGCCTTCCATCCCAGCATGCTGCCTCCCTACTATGAATCAGGCTCCCCTACTTTGGGGGGGGGGCGGGGAAGCAAAGTACATTTTTGCTACAATTTAACTGCAAGTTAAATTTGAGCCCCACTTTCTCTGCACAGTGTTCTGGAACCTGGTGCCATTTATATGTTTTGGACTGCGACTCTCAGTGTTGGCTGGGGCTGATGGGAGTTATACTCCAAAAACATCAAAACATCACCACGTTGAGGAAGGCTGTGCCACACCATTAGTGCTCAACTCTGCCTGTCCCATCGCAACAAAACTCTGCTCCCAGCACACAGCAAGCAAGACAGCACAGGCATCTCATGGCTCCTAGAAAATGAACAGCATTTTTTCTGTATTGGTTAGCCTTGACTACAGAAGCAGCTTTTTTTGCTTGGTCATCCTGAGCAGGGGGGATAATGCACTCAGCTCATCCTGGTTAGTCTTAGGAGAGAGTTTCTCTCTCTCTTGGTCCCCTCTCTTTTGGGGTCTATATATAGATATGGTACATTCATCCCAGCTGTCCCTGCTTATTCAGAGTAGACTAAGTTTTCTCGTGTTTGGTAAATCACCATTCTTGCTTTGCCCCTATTTTGCCTTTTTAAAAGATACCTTATTTAAATATTGTTCATAGAGTTGTCATTTTTCAGGGTTTAGCTCTAGAACACAAACCTTTGAAAGGGAACTGGGCACATCTCATCTCTGTCTGATGCATGCATGTGTGCATAAATTCATGTGCATCGATATTTCAGACTGCAATCCTATGCACACTTATGTGGAAGTAAACTGCATTGAATACAGTGACACTTAACTCTGGGTAAGCATGTGCATGATTATACTGCATAGTACCACACAGTGCACACAGCCCATTGGTAACATACTGTAGAAAGTGATTAGGCTTTGCCGATGTAATTTAAAGGAAAATGACAAAGCGGCATTTGATCTCAAATCAGCACAAGGCAGGTTATGGCACAGTAAATGAATACAAGTTACAAGAAGCAGCTGAGAGCAGCCTCTAGCAATGTGTTCCCCAGAACTGTTTCCTTCCATGAGCCTACTCCCAGGGTGCTTTGGTTCCTACTATAATTACAGAATGCAGCAATCTAGATAAACAAATAATGCTTGAATATTTTTACCACTTGTATCAGTACAATACATTTCAATGAGATTATGTTTGCTATGTCTTTGTATATACTTGGAAATTTGAGGATTTCCCCTCAAATAAAATTCAGTTACATTTTTAAAAACTCTCCATGTGGCCATTCTCACTAAGACTTCAAATTTAAATAAGGAAACATCCCCAAACCCAAATACATTGAAATTAACCTATCCCCCCCAAAAAAATTTGACTCTACATTTCTGAGATGCATGTTCAGCTTTTAAACAAGGTGTTTTCTTGTTGAGATGCCACAGCAATGTAGCTTGCTTCTCCAAAATATTCCCTTTATATATTTAAATTTTTCCATTTCTGCTACCCTTTGGGGAAATATTTAGGTTATTCTGTTTTTCTCTTAATAAAGCTGTTTCAAAACTATTTATATTTACAGTGGTGCCCCGCAAGATGAATGCCTTGCAAAACGAAAAACGCGCAAGACGAAAGGGTTTTTCCGTTTTTGCGTCACTTCGCAAGACGATTTTCCCTATGGGCTTGCTTTGCAAGACGAAAACGTCTTGCGAGTTTGTTCGCTTTTTTCCTAAAGCCGCTTGAAGAGGCGCAGTTGCGACAGAGCGTGCTTCGCAAGACGAAAAACATCGCAAGACGAAGAGACTCGCGGAACGAATTAATTTCGTCTTGCGAGGCACCACTGTATATTATAGTTGGTTTTAATGGGTGTCATTGGGGTTCTGACCTTGCTTTTGAGTAAGCATGCATAGGATTGGCCACCAAGGGATTATCATTTAAATGCTGTCATGAACAGCAAAAAATGTCATAACATTTCTGTGGAGTTATGTTATTCATTCCAAACCTAAGTTCAAAAATGTATTCTGTGTTGTTATTCTTTTGTGATTAAACTCTCATTGTAACAATCATTGTGGGTCAGGAATGGAGCCTACTTCCTTACTAATCAAATGAGAAACATTTCATGCCTGAACTCCAAAATCCAGGCCCTTGAACTTTAATGCATGCACGAGGCACACTTTCAGTGCTGCACAGTTAATAATAATCTGAATTCTGAATCTGATTCAAAAGCTACTGAAACTTACTTGTTTGTAGGAAACCTGGTGTGAGGATTTCAGTGTAATGTGTAGACATGAAGAAATAGTCAAACCAGTTCTCTCTCTCTCTCTCTTTTTGAAATTGTCTTTCTTTCTTTTGCTGAAAGAATTCCAAAGAGGTTTACTATAAGGGATAATAAGTGAGATGATTATTATCTTTGCTGCCAAAATACTCTATTTTTCGGGGTGCTCACCCCCTCCCCTTTTCAAAACCAGTGCTTCTTTTCAACGTTAAAGGGCGTGAAATCTGCAGGATTGAATTTTATGCGTTTTTACCTCTGGGTATCATCTAAAATGCTCCGCTAGCGGGGATGCTGCCAGTTACTATGGCAACGCCAGAATTGTACCGTGCATGCCCGTATGTGATTGTATTTTGTTCTCCTTGTAGATGGAGGAGATCAAATTTAAAGACAGAGCAGTCTACGTGCTGGAAAGAGAGTTAGGGGTTCAAGCCGGGCATGCTCAGAGACTTCAGCTCCAAAAGGAGGCTTTAGATGAACAACTTTCCCAGCTCAGAGAGGCTGACCGGCATCTGAGCAGCCCCAAGCGGGAACTTCCTCATGCAAGTGGTGCAGGAGAGACTTCAGATCATTCAGGAAGTCCTGTAAGCACTTTCTAGTGGTTTTGCCTGAAACAAACAAATATGCCAAAATCTTGATGAGTGAGTGCACATTCTGGCAACAAATTCTTTTCCCCTCTGGGGTGGTGGCGAGGAATCTGCAGCCCTCCAGATGTTGTTGGATTCCAACTCCTAGCCGCCCCGGCCAGCATGCCCAATGGTCGGGGATGCTGGGTGCTGTGAGTTCAGCAGCCTCGGGAAGGACACCGGTTCCCCACTCCTGCTCTAGGGAGAGAGAGCCAGCAGGATTTCAAACCTAATTTTGACATGTGACAGCATGGTTTTTTGTTTGTTTTAATTTGCCAGCAGGTTAAAAGAATTAAAACAACAACAACACACAGCTTACCTTGACATTTTGCCTTAGTTTGACAGCATGAAATGGTTTGTCCGAGACTTACAATGCAAATGCATAACTAAACTGATTAATGGGTGTGTGCTAATTTTGAGGGCTACTTACCATCATTGTCGCAAACAACCACAAAACTGAATTGACTAGCAGGGGGGAAACAGAAGTAGAGATCATTCTTAGGCTTCATTACTAATATCACTGAGGTTGCTCATCATCACAAAGCTCTTAACTTTAGCCAATGCTCTTTGCTGTTTCTTCCATGCTGTTTGCAGTCTCTTCTTCCATTATATCTAAACCCATTAAATTTTTATGCTGGCTTCTTATGTGACTTTGCCACTTCTCCAGCTTTTGTATTAATTTGCTAATAACAGAGATTTTTTTTCCCCCTGTGACATTTGTTGAACTTCTTTTCATTGTTGATCCTCATCAAGATTTCTTTTGTAGTGCTGCTTAATTTGAAATGTGGATATATATATATATATATATATATATATATATATATATATATATACACATGAGCACAAAATCTTTTCTGTCCTTTGTTCCAAGCCTCTCCTGCACCTGTTGAATGAAGAATCCTAGCACTGTTGAGTGTCATTCAGGCCAAATATAATCATTGGTTTGCTTGAATCAAAGCTCTTAACATACGTGGTTCCAAATGAATCAAAATAGATCAAGAACAAATGAAGAGGAAATGTTAATATAATGAGATAACTATTTCGCACTTTTTTTAAAAAAAGCAATGATGCCTACTCTTATATCTGTATTCATTCTCTATTTGGGTTAAACATTTTCACGTGTGAATTGATTTTAAAACACAATCCTCTGATTTTTTAAGTGACCCATTTAGATGCTCAGTTAGATTCACCGCTCCATGGGAAAGGAATTATGCAATGGTAGAATTGCACGTACCTGTTACATTTTATATTTCAGCATCTATATACCTCACATTACCATAAATAAGTTCTAGGCGGCTCAACTGTTTTAAGGCACTCAATTCAACAGTGGCAAATACAGGAAACATTGCCATAATTCCCAATGTTTTCTTTCACAATTCCCACTATGATGTGTGTGACTTATTATCTACATATGCATCCCTTTTTCATTTTCTTTTTCTTTTGCATTTGCTTCCTCTCTTACATACATCCTTTCTTCGGTATCTGTTGGTCTCATCCTTCAGTATTAAGGCATAGGTTACACTACTGATTATATATAATTAGTCAGGAATGGATGGATTCAACAAGGGAAGAAGATGGGGTCTGTAAAGAGCTCTAAAGTATATATATTTCCTCGATGAACAGTTATTTGCAGTTGTTTTTTGTTTTAGGAACAGCAGTTGGATGAGAGGGACGCCCGGCGCTTCCAACTTAAAATAGCCGAATTAAGTGCAATCATCAGGAAACTGGAAGATCGGAATGCATTACTGTCAGAGGAACGAAATGAGCTTGTAAGAAATCACTTTTATTTTTCATAAAATAAATTCTGACTGGATTATGTAGGGCAGATCCACTCCATCTATATGCCTCTTGTACTCAGCACTACAAGATCCTGGGTCTGAGTTTGGTTTTGGGGGGGGGCAGAGGGGTGGCACTCTTTTTAATAAAACAAGGCTGGTCAGATTTTATGCTGGATTCAACCCTGTTCCTACCATCCAACCTCTTTATACCTAGGTTGGTTAAGTTTCTATTTCACTCAAGAGACTTGACTATTTTTTGTGAGAGCATTGATAGTAAGAGGTTGAAGCAACTTAAGAAATAGGATATACGTTCAGATATAGAGAATATAATATATGGACATAACTTGGAAAATAAATGTTGATGACTTTATAGTCATCAATGAGTTCATCAATTTACTCAAATCATTTCAGAAAGCAACCATTCAGTCCCCTTCAGCTATAGAAAGAGGCAAGAATCTGACACACATCTTAGCAAAAATTGCCTTTCTCCAAAGAAGATGTTTTTCTAACGTGAAACGTCATAGTTGCATGTGGGATTAGGAACGTATCTACAGTATGCCATCAGCTGAAGTTTTAATGAATAAGATACACTGAGGCTAACCCAAAGAAAGCTCACAACACTTTTGATAGATGGCTAGAACAAGCCCGTTTTCTAAGGCAGTTTCAAAGTCGCTGAAGGTCCATTGGTAACCTCTCTCTTTTTGCCACAGGAAGGAATTTTCGCTCTTTCTTGAAGTGGCCACAAAGAAGCATTCTTTTCTTTCCTCTCAGTTTCTTTAGCTTTTATAAGCATTTAGAGCACTGACCTTTCCAATTAAAAAAATTAGGCACCAGTCAAAGATAAAGCACTTAGATTACAATGTGTGGAACTTGGGGCCTACCAGATGTTGTCAGGCTTCAAGCTCCCATCATTCCCAGCCAGCACAGCCAATGGGCTAGGGTGACGGAAGTTGTAGTCCAACAAGATCTGGAGAGTCCCCCATCCCTGCCATACATTTCAGTGTAATTGGAAGTGAAAAGTGGAACATAGGAAGTTCCCATGCATCAGGTCAGACTGTTTGACCATCTAGTCCAGGCACCCCTAAACTTGGCCCTCCAGATGTTTTGGGACTACAATTCCCATCATCCCTGACCACTGGTCCTGTTAGCTAGGGGTGATGGGAGTTGTAGTCCCAAAGCATCTGGAGGGCTAAGGTTGGGGATGCATGAATTCTAATCTATTATTGTCTACTCTTGCTGACAGTGCTTCTTCATGGACTCAGACCAAGACCCATCCCATCACCTGCTCCTTGATCCTTGCCAATGACTGAATGTGGAATTTTTGAATGCAAAATAGTGCTCTACCATTGAGCTATGGCCCTCACTTTGCTGTAGGCTCAAGTTCTCAGTATAATTCTGATGAAGTCCGCAGAGTTAAACTTCTGGAATTTTCCCCTCCTGCTTTTAGTTCTTCAGAGTGCTACCCCATCTCTATGCAATCCTATTTAAAGGCTAGTTAATGACATTTACTGTGGCAAACCCTATATATCACCGAGCTGCTGCAATAAAGCATGATGGCATGTTGGAAAAATCCATATAGATGAAATTTATAGAGGACATTAGAGCAGCAGTTCTGCAATATAATCTGGGGCTTGCATATTTGATGAGGCAGTTGTGAGCACTGGAAGCACAGCCACTTGGCTTCTTTCCCATTTCCTTAATAGTATCCCAGGCTTGCAGGTATATAATCTCCATCATATGTTTCATTCATAAAACAATGCAAGCATATCTTCAAATGGGATGGTATTGGTTGCCATTCCACATGGCTTTCCCTTAAGAGCAAAAGTTGAGGACATGTGTCATTCTTTCTCCAAGTATACTGCGAAAGAGCCCTGCTCCCTGCTCTTCAAGCCAGGAGACATAAGAAATATCTATATTATTTTTAAACATATTGGTATTTGTGCAAAACGTCTTTGTTTTAAATTTTGCCAGTGCCCTTTTGGCACTTTGACTTTCCACACAATATTAAACTTTGCTTCCATCAATAGACAGTACCACAAACCATTACCTGAATCTGAGCCAATTCCTTCCATATATGGAATTCTAATAGGATCAAATTGGACTTCTACACCTAAGACTTTTCAGGTTCACATGTGAGGCCACTGCCTAACTGAAGCCAAACAGGTGTGAATGTGGCCGGTGCCTGGATAGATGACCACCTTGGTGCCATGCAAGCTACCTTAGGTTCTATGATAGAAGAAATTAAATGTAAGAAAACCAATATTTGTTCCAATCTTTCCGATTAGAATTTTTGAATAAGTGGAGCATTCCACCCAATGTGTACCATATTTCTTTTATATTTATACCATCAACATTGTGCATATTTCTGACACCTGTGTAATTTACCCCCCACTTTTCAGCTGAAGCGTCTGAGAGAAGCTGAGAGCCAGTATAAACCACTGCTAGACAAAAATAAACGCCTAAGTAGGAAAAATGAGGATTTGTCTCATGCCTTACGTCGTATGGAAAATAAGCTAAAATTTGTCACACAAGAAAATTTAGAAATGGTGAGATATTTACATCATGTATTCTCCCAGGAATCCCAATTTTTACAGTATTTAATTTTATTATATTAGCATTTTCTTGTACTTATTGTATTCTGTTTTACACATTTCACTGAACCCACCTTGGGATTGCAATATGATGGACAGCTTATAAATGAGGTATATAAAATGAAAAAAATGCACACAACTTCATGCATATATGCAAAATGTCAAAGACTCACATCATTTTGCATATTCACCCACTGTTATATTGAAAAATATAATAAATGCTGGGAAAGGATGTGATTATATCTTTTGACTTTCTCTATAGTTGGATAATAATTTTATTATATTTACTGTTTGCAAATTATGTTTTTATTGTGATTTTAAAATGAATATGTTGTGCCATTTTATGTAAACACTCAAACAAATTGTTGTTGATCCAGTGGTATATATTACTATTTAAAAATAGGGTTGTTTTTTTCTTGGAAAACTTGCATTGTGACAGTGTCTTGCATAATGAGGAAGGATTTGATGATGTTTGTTGAAAAGCCACTCTCATCGGTTGCTTGACATTTGTTCTGTTTCTTTAGAGACAAAGGGTGAGAACAATAAGAAGACCAAGCTCTTTAAACGACCTTGATCAGAGTCAAGATGAAAGAGAAGTCGAATTTCTGAGGTTGCAAATCATAGAGCAGCAAAATATCATAGATGAACTTTCAAAGGTAAAGGAAGACTTCACTGCAATCCTTCTGTAATTGCCATGTGGCCTGGCACTGCGTGGACCTAGCTTCACTCTCTGGGGACAACCCCTGGGACTTGTGTGGGGAACCGAGAAGTCATCACTTAGAAATATGAAAGGGGTGGGGGTGAGACCTGTGGCCTCTCAGATGTCTCTAGGCAGAGAAAGGCCCAAGGTCACCCAGTGAGTTTCATGGCTGGGTGAGGAATTGAGCCTTGGTCTCCCAGGGGTTGACCCTCTAGTCTAATAAGTACCTCATAATGACTCTTGAATAATAAACATACACTTATTATTATGTAATATATAGAGCTGGTTGCACAAGTTAAAAAAAAAGTATTGTGATATTTTGCTAAAGAAAATGAGACGTGTCCTTTCATATAACAAGTTTTCCTAATTCTTTTAAACTAGACACTAGAAACTGCTGGCTATGTGAAGAGCGTAATAGTAAGTAGCATATGGGTTTCATTTTGCTTTTCATGTGTGCTTATGTGAACTCTCCATTGAATTGTACAGTGAGGTTGTTATGTTTAATGGCTTCATACGTTAATATAAAAGAGATTCTGGTTAGTGTCTGTCTGTGTGTGTGTGTGTGTGTGTGTGTGTGTGTACACAGGCGGTGACCATTTCGCATGAGGGTTTTGTTCCTGGCCCCCACGCATATCCACTGGGTGCATATTAAGCACACCACACCCCGTTCTGCCCCATTCCACCTGCCCTTCCCTGCCCTCTTTTCTCCCTGCCCCCATTCCTCCCCCATTCTGGAGATCAAGCATCAATTGGATGCACCTAAGATGATCACCACTTGAGAATATATATATATATATATATATATTTTCAGGGACTAGTTTTAGTGCAAGGTTATTTCATCACAGATACCAGCCAAAGAATTTTGTCCTCAGATCAGGTGCTTGAAAGTGAAGCTGTGCTTCTTAAAGTTTGCAAATCATATTTTTATTATTATCACTGTCCTTTGATTTGTATTCTGATTTGCCTCACAGATTACCTGTGCAATTTAAATGCCCTGTTCTATTCCAATTTCACACTTTCCATAAATATAACGGTATAAGAGACTGACAATTTCTTAGATGAATTGTATTCAATCCCAGTTTGTGGATCTCTAAGACATGCATTTTGCTTCTGCTTGCAGGAGCGGGATAAGCTTCTAAGGTATAGGAAACAACGGAAGAAATTCGCAAAATTTCCCAAGGTAAGAGACTAAGTGGGAAACTATGTATTATTTCAATACATATATAATGATATTTAAAGAGCCTTTATGGAGTAAGCCAACTGTGACCATTGGCTATTATAATCCCTTTTAGCTCACTGCCTATTCAGACGTCTTCTTTTAGCTGTTCTGCCTATTGGGCTCCCTTTCTTGTCATCCCTCTGCTTCCTTGCCTCTGCCTTTTTCAAATAGGCTCATTTCCCTCACAGCCACTGACTTTGTCAACAGGACAAAGGACTGACCTGTCCCCTCTCTGCAGTTAGAATGCCCATAGCTGATAGGACATTGCCAGCCCCCCCCCCCTTATACAGATCAAAGATGAAGATTATTCCAATGAGTTATGGTGGTGTATTTAATTTATGTAAGGTTTTTACAGCCTTTGTTGATGATCAGGAAATGGAATTAACCATGGGGTTGTATCCAGTGAAATTTTCCTGTTAGTGCAAGGACTTTCAGCTGTACTACAATACTTTCTCTCCCTCTTCTCTTCCTGCTTGTCCCCCGGGGCCTCCTAAATCTGTTGTGGGGGTTTCTCCAACTCTCCAGAGCAGGTGGAGGGGTGTAGGGAGAGGAGAGGAGAGGGAAAGGACTTCCCATCATGCAGGAGGACATCCTTGCGCTAATGAGATGCCTTCATTGGATACAGCCCAAAGATGCTACTTGATGGGTAATAAGTGTTTACTGTGATGCATCATTCTCCTGGAGGAGCTTCTCATAAATTACTATATATCAAGAAAATGAAAAAGAGATGATATTTGCTCATATTATTCAAACAGGAAGTCTTCACGTCAAAATTCATATAGGAAGGAAGTCTAGTTATCTTGTATTGTAAGATCTGCTTGATTTAATATGGAAAGATATGTTTGTATTGTTCAGTGGCCTGCACTTACACATTGTCATTTGGTCAGAAGCCAGTGGTGGAGACATTTTTCGGGTATGATGAAGAAGCTTCCCTTGAGTCTGATGGCTCTTCTATCTCATATCAAACTGACCGAACAGATCAAACACCCTGCACACCAGATGATGACTTGGAAGAGGTAATTGTCACACATCGTCCAGTGGTTTGGGTACTGCTACTACTAGCTTGAAGGGACGCAGGTGGCGCTGTGGGTTAAACCACAGAGCCTAGGGCTTGCCGATCAGAAGGTCGGCGGTTCTAATCCCCGCGGTGGGGTGAGCTCCCATTGCTCTGTCCCTGCTCCTGCCAACCTAGCAGTTCGGAAGCATGTCAAAGTGCAAGTAGATAAATAGGTACCGCTCTGGCGGGAAGGTAAACGGCGTTTCTGTGTGTTGCTCTGGTTCGCCAGAAGCGGCTTAGTCATGCTGGCCACATGACCCAGAAGCTGTACGCCGACTCCCTCGGCCAATAAAGCGAGATGAGCGCCGCAACCCCAGAGTCGGCCATGACTGGACCTAATGGTCAGGGGTCCCTTTACCTTTACTACTAGCTTGTATCCAACTACATTATACTCAGAGAATAGACCAAGTGATGTTGATGGACCTAAGTTAATCACTAATAATGCGTTTCTCAAAACTGTAGCTTTTTACTACTAATAGAGGTCCTCTTTATCCTGGGGAAAAATCTGGAACGAGAACATGGAATCTTTTATTCCCTTATATTTGGTGAAAGGGTTGATTTGCATCAGATGTACTGGACGCTAGCTCAAAAATGGTTATGCCATAATCAGTTCATTAGTTTTTTAAGATGCTACAGGACCCTTTCTTATGGTTATGTTTCCTTGGTTTGTTCACATGGATTTGATAGTAGCATAGATATTGCACAAACTCAAATGGTTAAGCCCATAAGAAACGTAGAATAGTTTTGTGTAAATCTTGTCAAAATGTTCTATCCTAGAGGAGAGTTTACCGTCCGTAAAGGCCGTTTATGAATTCCATTGGTTTTCTTTCTCAGGAGAATTATATTCATAGTTCGATCTGACATTTCCTTTTTTATTATTGTTGCTGCGCTTTAGGGCATGGCAAAAGAAGAAACAGAACTGAGATTCCGGCAGCTGACGATGGAATACCAGGCCTTACAGAGGGCATATGCTCTGCTGCAAGAGCAGGTTGGAGGAACGTTGGATGCAGAACGAGAAGTTAAGGTCTAAATGGCTTATATTACATGAAAATAAAGGCTTGTAACTATATAATATTTCCTGCTAGTCTAACCCTTATAACAGAGGTACTCGATCCTTTCTGGGTGAGAAATAATGGATATCCTATAGGTCAGAGGTGGAGAAATGAATCCCTCCAGACACTTGTTGGACCTGAACTGCCATCAGCCCCACAGGTTTCCCATCAAGACAATTTATGATAGCTTACCTGAGCAAAGACTCTGAAAAAAGTATAGATGACATGTATATTTTAATGTTACCTTACAACGGTGGGGACGACTGCAGAGCAGTTCCTTTCACTCAAGTAATGTCCAAAGTCATATGGGAGGTGTCCATGGTGCTATTCCTTTCTGCATATCAGCATTTCATCAATTTCTGAAGAATAATAATGATAATTTATGAGAAGGTGATGCTGTTTTGGGAAGGAATTCAGTTGCCAACTCACCCTACAAGACTTCAGACTATTACTGGAACAGCACAGGGAGGGAAATACCCTACAGCAGCAACCATATCACTAATGTAGCAATGGAAAGGAGCCTTAGCTTCATAAAGTATTATTTGTGGTAGGTTATTATTATTCACTAGGTATCCATAAACTGTCCAGAACAGGGAAGGGGAACCTTTGGTGGACCCCAACTCCCACGAGTCCCATTTAGTATAGCCAGTGCTCAAGGATGATGGGAGTTGCAGTCCAACCACCCTGATCTAGAATTACAATCCATCAAGACCAGCCATGACTATAGTCATGTTCAGATGCTCTTTTTCTGGATTAAATCAACATGTGAGTAGAGAGAGAAGGGATGAATGTGCTTGTGTTGCCCCTATGCATATCTGCATAGAAATAAGCCCCACTGAATGCAATGATCCACTACTTTCAGTGGGACTTAAACCTTATAAAGGTGTTCCTCTTCTGAGTTGAGCCTATATGTGAGAAGGGAGAGCAGGGCTGAGTGCAATAGGTCCACCCTCTTGCACCCTCCATGAACAGGATGGTGACAATCTACAGTGTGGACCCTGCTGCAGTTGGGTAGGTTCCCATCATGATGTAGAACACCAAATGCAGTGGGACTTGCCTAATTCATTGTGCTGTTAAGTTGCATTTCTTTCAATGAGAGTGAGTCCTGATTAACTTGAGATAAATTGGCACCTTAAAAAACTTAAGGCAGACCCTGTTTTCAGGTTAGTGGTCTTAACTAGCATAGTAGGAACATTTGGGAACTACAAGGGAGAAGTACCCATATTAAGGGGGACAACCATCCAAACTAAAGGTAGAAGCCATATAGTGACAGGGTGAAATGATGTCTAGGTAGAAAGCTGAAGTGCAGAAAGTTGAGAAACAGCTTAAAATGAGTTTAAATGTGCTCCTCCTTTTCATTCTTCAACTTTACCCCACTCCCTTCTTTTAGTTATCAGTGATAAATTATTTTGGGGGAGGTTTTTCTGGGCAGAAAGTTGTTTAATGTGACTCCGATCTGCTGTGAATTCATAATGTGCCTACAAAACCATCTCAAATACAAAACTCAACTTTATGGTCTCTCAGATCAGTCACATTGTCCACTCTTGTGCTGAAGGAATAGACTGCTGAGAAACCACATCTAGCGCATTTTTATTTTCATGCTTCTCGTCAGCTTAAAAAAATGATATATGAAAAAAACATTGACGTTGAATGCCATTACTATGGAAATCTGTTAGCAATATCCTTGAATATAAAATGCTCACAAGCATTTACTAAGATTACGTATTCATAGGTTTACATTTGTAAAAGAGATGCATTTCCTTACAAGAGTCTGAATATTTAAATTGTGTTTTGCCTTCTTTGAGCTCACCTTGCAAGTAATGATACCTTATACCACAGATGGGAAGCTTGTGATCCTCCACATGTTGGTAGACTCCAGCTGCTATCATCCCAGACCATTGGCTGACACTGATGGGAGTTGGAGTCCAACAGCACCCGGAAAGTCAAAGAGTTTTGCATCTCTGTCTTATACATATGTCTACAACAGTATACATTCTCACTTATTAATATAAAATTGGGGGGTGGGGTTGCTCCCTCCTACCCTAGCCCAGACTTCTTTTTATTGAGAATGAATGGCATCCCAGGAGGCATAGAACACAACATAGACAGGTGATTGAAATACACTGTTTGAAAATCAGCTTGAAAGCTGTAATATGATTTAGTCTGGGGGCGAATTGACCATGGATATCCAATACTTCATGCCCAACACAAGACCACTTCTTAAATCAGTATCCCCACCTCAAAAGTATGTTTTTATTTAAAGTCCACTGTTGGGCAAGACCTTTAGGACAAACCAAAAAGTTGAAAAAATGTGGCAAGTTTTCCAGTTCACCAGAACTTTTTCGGGCAAGATGGTACACATAGCACGAGATGCTGAGACAAGGGAAATTAGAAAGAAATACACCCCTAAAGGACCCAAATTAGGCTGGCTATTGCAGCCCTGAGGTCAGCTTGTAGACTCAGTTCCAAGATGGAAATTACTGGCTTTCATAATGTGTGAACCAGCTATCTGTAAATTGCAGTTCAAATTGTCCAAATTCATGAATCAGCATTTGGGTGTTTATAGTGTCACACTGGGCTATTCAGATGGGTAGAACTGCATTGTCCTTGACATGATAGCTATCAGAGAAAGTTTGACGTTTCTTCAATCCCATCCTACAGACTCGTGAGCAGCTTCAAGCAGAAATCCACAGATCCCAGGCTCAGATAGATGACCTAGAAAAGGCACTTGCAGAGCAAGGACAGGTAATAGATGCATCATATCAAATGCATCACATGTTTAGCTATGTGCAAATACATCCACCCTTATGTATTCCTTGGCCTGCAGCCTTCTTCATTCAACATTTTCCTTTTAAGAGTTTGAGAAAATTGTTCTTGTAATCAGTCCTGACAGATTTTCTCAAGGCCTCCAAGCCACAGTCCAGGCACCTTCTAGGTCCTTTCTTGGGCTGATTTATTGGAATAAGCTTAACTCCAAGATTTACTTCTACAAGTCTGGCTTCGATTGGGTTATATATTTTGAGGGCAGCTCAATATTTAATCTCTTGCACCTAGGTTTGAGGTCCCAATCTACGAGACTGTCCACAATTCTCTGGTTTTGGCAGGTTTATTACTTAACTGTGGTAGTATACATTGCAGGGGCTTTCCCTATCCTTCATTCTGGCTTTTTGGAACATCTGATCCTCTCCCTATGTGTTGAGCATATAATTAATCTAAGGGAAGGCTCCAAAAACAAGGATGATATCTCCCTCCAGAAATAGTTCGTTGCACCGCTGCACTTCTCAAGAGAGGCAGCCTACGTGCTATTTAAAAAGTGCCTTGACTCAACACAGTCAGGAAGCCAATGTCCTGCTCACAATTCTCTCCTGGGAAATCATATGTCTTCTATTGATTTCTGCCCGTGGCTGTGTTCACATGTAAGCATGTAGACATGAATGTGCTGGCTCCTGGGGAGAGCACTGAAGCCACTTTGCTCCTCTTCAGTCCTTTCAGCTTACCGCAGCAGCTAAGCCAAAGTTCTCAGCTCCAAGATTTGTTTTTGGCTTCAGTTCCTGGTTAAGGAGGAAAGAATTTAGTCGTGTTAAGATGACATGGTAAACTAAACTTTGGCTCAAGTTGCTGCACCATGCTGAGCTAAGAGGCCCAGGGACAAGCAAAGCAGCTGTGAGTTCCTCCTCTCCTATCTTGGTAACCATTGGATGAACCAAGCCAGTGTTAGGAATTGAATGTTGCCAGTGTTTTTTCAGTAATATTAATGTGTGTCCCCTCCCAAGGATATGAAGTGGATTGAAGAAAAACAAGCATTATACCGAAGAAATCAAGAGCTTGTAGAAAAGGTACATTTTTGGACACTTCTATTCAGAGAATTAAAAATCCAATACTTACATGCAAAAGTGTAATCAAAGATTAATAATAAAGAACATTCGCATCATATGTGAACTAAAAGGGAGTTTAATGGACTAGGTGTGTATTAGTTTTCATTACAACAAGAAAAGATGGTATTTTCTCATGAAGTACGTAATAGATCTGTCGTTATGAATGTAGTATCATAAAGAGTAATCCCTTTGCTTTTCCAGATAAAACAGATGGAGGTAGAAGAGGCTCGGTTAAAGCATGATGTTCAGGATGCTAAAGATCAAAACGAACTCTTGGAATTTAGGATATTAGAACTGGAAGTGAGTATGGGCCACAGAGCCTTTCCAGTTTGCTTTGTCGTAATGAGAGGTGGGTATGCATAGCTGTAAACTGAGCAATCGGCAACAAACACCAGTGTAACTACAGTGAGTTCTTTCATGAAGCAAGAGTGACAGATCTGTGCTGCATGTCAGCGGCAATCACACTTTTAACAACTTGGTGGCAAATATTACAGATGGCATGGCAGTATCAGAAGAGCTTTGGAGATAATGTACAAGGAACTAACGCATGCCAAGCATCACTTCCATCATGCTCTCCCTTGGTCGGTCCTGCACCACCCTTTGCTACATCTGCAGATGTAATAGTAGTGACTTGCTGTAATGCAGCGCCATGAATGATATTGTGAGTCTGCTCAACATGCAAGCTGAACACCCCCTGGTTGTGACATGATGCTACTGCAGTGATCCTTTTAATCAAAACCCAGGCTGTGTGCACAATATACATTGACATGGCATTTCCCACCCACCCCAAATAATTATAGGAACTGCAGTTTTCTAAGAGTGATGAGAACTGTAGCTTTGTGAGGGGTGAACTACAATTTCCAGGTTTCTTGGGGTGAAGGCATGTGCTTTAAATGTGTGGTGTGCCTGCAGCCAAAGCTGACCATTCTCTAGCTCTACAGCAACTTGCTGAAATCTTATCCTGTTTAATAATGCCTTATGATGTGGAAAAGTACAATTCAAACCTTCAGAACTGTAGGTAAAAATAGTGATAGTTCAGTTATAAAGAGCGCATAAGCAGACAAAGGGAAATGGAGGTTAGATGGACAAAGAAACAAAGCCACATTAACTGCTGGTCCTGGATGATACAGCTTATTATTTATAGTATTTTATAGTCTGGGTTTTGGGGGGATTTTTCTATTTAAAATTGTTTTTATTTGCTAGTTTTTAAATATCATCTGCACTGTATATTGAGTTGGTGTACATTGACAACAGCCCTTGACTGTTTGTTGTTTTAGAGTCTGGCTCCTTACTATAATCTACTTTGAGAAATATTATATATAGGAATCTGTATGTTTACTAAATAAATTAACCCAATGCAGATGCTTTGTTGACTCCGCACATCAACAGGATGCAATAATCACCTGCATTATCTTAATTAGAAAGTGTAGGAAGATATTAAAAGCACCATACTTCTTCTTTTATACTAGGAGAAAAAATATAACATTAAAAAGTTTGAAGGAGAACTGAATGGTAGAAGACTGTATGTTTTGCATACAAAAGTTCTAAGGTTTAATTATGGGCATCTCCCGTTCAAAAGAGCAAGTAACAGCTCTTGGAAAATACTTTTGTCTAGGTCCCTTGAGGGGAGATGGAAGGATCTGCCAATTTTGATTCTTTCCATTTCTCATTTTCCCAATCTTAAATTCAGTTTTCCATGTTTTGCAGCCATTTCTGGTTTGTTTGTTTTCAAACTTTATGAAAATTCAGCAGCATTTTAGTGAAAATTTCTCTGAATAAAATTTCACCTAATGTTTACATTTTTTTGCTAGCAATTTCCCCTAATATCATCATTTTTATGCTTACCGTCTCCTTTACCCCCTAGTATATGCATTTTTGTGAACATTTTGTTTGGTTGTAGAATTTTTGCATCGCAAAATTCAGATAGGGGCAACTTTTGAAGGATAGCTGTGTTTCATTTCACATATTTTCAAAAAGTGTGAATTTGATAGATTCAGCTTTAAATACATAGTGAATCAAATTTCTCTGCCATCCATACTGGAGAGGCACTGCTAGTCAGAGTAGGTAATACTGGGCTTGACAAACAAATCATATCATCAGGTATAGTGCCACTTCCAAAGGTCTTTTCTCTCCCTAGCAGCCCAGAATTGAATTTATGTCACATATTTCTCTAGTATGCTTCCCATCACAGCTGTGCATGCACAGTACTGAATGACTGGTAAGGAACAGTCCATTTGTTTGTGCGCTTCCGACAGAGCAGAGTGACCAAGACACTCCTTAAGCCCATATTAGCTAAGGTGCTTCTCTACATATGTTAGTTGAGGACCAGGCAACTTCCAGAATATTTTTGCAAAATAATGACTGGAGACAAAAAGTCAAGAGTTTTGGAATTTCCATTAATATATATATATATAGAAACTCAAATTTGTGGTTTTTTATTCCTGAAAATGCAACAGATGAGATGCTTGGATTTTCCCATTTGTCATTGCATATTCTCACTATCCAACTTTTGCTGTATGCCTGAGTTTCAGAAACTCAGAGGAGTTTCTTAGATTAAAGGTTCTGCAAAGAGCAATTGTTTCTTGCCCATACCATTTATACACCACATTTGTACTATTACATCACAGCATCACACCCCTTAGATCATGGGTAGGCAAACTAAGGCCCAGGGGCCGCATCCGGCCCAGTCGCCTTCTAAATCCAACCCACGGACGGTCCAGGAATCAGCATGAGTAGAATGTGTCCTTTTATTTAAAATGCATCTCTGGGTTATTTGTGGGGCATAGGAATTCGTTCATTTTTTTTCCTTTCAAAATATAGTCCGGCCCCCCTACAAGGTCTAAGTGGTTTCTTGCTGAAAAAGTTTGCTGACCCCGCCTTAGATATATCTCAGAGCAGCCAATGCTTCTCTTTCTGTGCAGATTCAAAATGATTGACAGTCACTCTCTTACACATTTGGCTTACATATGGTTTATATTTAAGTTCATGAAAGCTCATTCTTAATTAAGCTGATGAGAAAGCAACACAGTTTTGGTTTGATTACAGGAGCGAGAGAGAAGATCTCCAGCTATCAATTTTCATCACATTCCTTTTACTGAAGGGAAGAGCCCCCTCCAGGTCTACTGTGAGGCAGAAGGAGTAACAGTAAGTCATTCTTATTTTCTTTTTTCTTTGTTACTGCTTCATCTCAACAAAGCATCGTGAATTTTTCTGATATTCTGTGCCTTGTGTACCTCTCTCTTGTTAGGACATACTAGTAGCAGAGTTGATGAAAAAATTGGACATTTTAGGGGATAACGCCGTAAGTGTATGTTCATTTAATAAATTGTGCATGTTCCTACTAGTATGTTTTGTCCTTTTGTCCAGATAGCATTAAATAACCTCAAGCATCTTTTAATTAGCATCCATTTTTTTAAAATGCTTTTCTTACATTTTGTTTGGGACAAGTCAATACAGGCCAATATTTGCATGCCCTTTGCTATTATATGCCAATAAGGTCCTTTATGTTTTTTTCCACACCACCTTAATGTTGGCTATTTAATTTTACGCTACTTTTCTTTAAAAAAGCAAAATCAATTCATGAGTGGGCACGCTCTTTCTATTTCCCTCTAACGCTTTCCTGGTCTTTGTTTTTTGCTTCTTTTGACAAGTATTTTAATAATTTTGAGAATTTAGCTCTGTCAAATAGAATAGATTCAAGATAGAGCCTAAGGTGAACTAAATTTAAATTATTTCTTTAAAAAATGGTAGAAAATTGTGCTACATAAATTCTTATTTCCTGGGTCAAACTCTTTAGTTTACTACTGACCCCGTGTAAGTTACAAGTGAATTCTGCCGAACTGCTTGTTGGTTTATTTGATGATCCGCACAAAGATGGAGCCTGGCTGATTTCATCACTCCCATTGAAATCAGTGGGATTTAAAAGTGCTGGCATTTGCATCTTTGTCATTTTGCTGTCTATTTCAGGAGTTGCTGGTGCCATGGGAAAGGGCCACTCCACCTACAGCAGCATTGCTGCTACTTACTGGGGGTGGGGGCAAGGCAGTGGTAAGCTTGGGGCTGTGTGGGCACACCAGTGCGAAAATGCTGGACTGGCTCCACCAGCACAACTGCATGCTGCCAGCCCTTCTCCTACTCTGCCCTGCCCTCGTGCCATCCCTGAAAGTGGGAGCAGCTGCACAACACCACCCACTACTGCTGGCTTCTTCTGTACATTATGCTTGTAGATCTGAGTTGCAATTCTTTTCTGTATACTTACGATTTCTCTAAAGGAGCTGTGTAGAAGACTTTGGCTATATGTAGAACCTAAAGGGTAAAGGTAAAGGGAGCCCTGACCATTAGGTCCAGTGGTGACCAACTCTGGGCTTGCATTGCTCATCTCACTTTATTGGCCGAGGGAGCCGGCGTACAGCTTCTGGGCCATGTGGCCAGTCTGACTAAGCTGCTTCTGGCGAACCAGAGCAGCGCATGGAAACGCCGTTTACCTTCCCGCCAGAGCGGTACCTATTTATCTACTTGCACTTTGACGTGCTTTCGAACTGCTAGGTTGGCAGGAGCAGGGACCAAGCAATGGGAGCTCACCCTGTCGCGGGGATTCGAACTGCCGACCTTCTGATTGGCAAGTCCTAGGCTCTGTGGTTTAACCCACAGCGCCACCCGTGTCCCATATGTAGAACCTACCTGTGTGCAAAAAAGGAGGTCTCTTTGGGAAGCAGGGCTAGGGCATGTGAGGCATGGAGCTGCTGTATCTCCAGAAGTCTTTTTCCTTTTGCTCCATAATATCTACGTCAGAGAAGGAGGACCTGTGGCCCTCCAGGTGTCATGGGACTCAACTCCCATCTCATCCCTGATCCTTGTCCTTCCTGGCTGGGGCTAGTAGGAATTGAGTCTGACAACAGGTTCTCCCTTCCTGATCTAGGAAAACACAGTGTGCAATGTGATGCCACTATGCCGAGAGCTGCTCTGCTCTCCTGACATAATTTGGCTATGGCAAAAAGATGAAAAGGCATGTGCTCTGATGACAACTCTGTTTTGTTCTTGCTGCAGAACCTAACGAATGATGAGCAAGTAGTTGTTATACAAGCGCGGACAGTTTTGACACTGGCCGAAAAGGTAATGAACATGGTTCCCCCATCCCATTCTGAGAGATATTCAGTGAGCGCTTTCTCTGGCATAGCACAGTCATGAGCAGTGGGAGTATAGTGGTAGGGCTGGTATTTTTCCACTCATTGTCCACCCTGCATTCAAAGCTGTTTCTAAGATGAGGAATGCTTCCATACAGGTGTTTATTGTGAAACTGGTACTTTTCACACATGCAGGTTTTTTGCAGCACCCACAATGTTATTGGCCTAAAAATGCTAGCTTTGTTCATGCCCCCCCCCTTAATTCAGATTTACCCTTTCTGGGGAAGATCAAATAAGTAAAAAAACAAAAACAAACAACAACGGCCCTGGTACCAATGCCCAATATGCAGTATGTCAACAATTCATTTGAAAATTAAGGAAGCACTCCTGGACTACACATTACTTAGTAGATGCTGATTGAAATGGCCCCCATGCATTTCTCTTCCCCATGCCACCACCAGAACATGTAGAATATGTCGGAATCTTCAAAGCCATATCAGTCAGAGGAATTGGCCACTCTCCAGGTGCCCGGCATGGATTCCTTGTTGACCTCCCTGTCAGCGACTCCCGGCAAGACAAGGCGAGGTCTCTATCGGCCGATCCTCCTCAAACGTGAGAAGAACACAACCACTCCTCCCCCATCCCCAGGGAGGGGAGAGAGACAGACAGAAATGTTTTACATGCCTTTATTTCTGTCTTTCCAGCAGTGCAGAGGAAACATGTCTGCACCCTCTTTACAGCAATAGCAGAGAGGGAATAACTCCACCCATGTACTTCTGGTACAGGGTCATGTGACACTCTGAGCTAACATCCGGTGCTCAGTGCACATAATAGACTGTTCCTTGTTCCCACGGTACAGTCCCATAACATCAACATCCTGTTTGGCTTTCCAGCCATCTGGAGCACTCAGCAGCATTGCTCCTTTTTCGTAACAACCTCCCCCAAAAGAATCAATGTGTGTTGCGGCAAGCAAAGCGTGATCCAGAGAAGAAAACAAACAGTTGTTATACACATAACACTCCCCTGTTGTTTCAGTTCCACCCTTGGAACTACCCGCCACTGGTTTCCCCAGTGTACCTCTCTGGTTGTCTGGCTTCCAAGGAATGAGTGCATCTGCATTACCTTGGCTAGCAACTCTCTGTTGTGTCTTTGTCTCTGACTTAGACACAGCTCCAACCTGTCCTCGGTTGTTTACAACAGCAACACATGCAACAGCTAAGTTAGCAAACTCTTCTGAGTACCTTTTGGGTGGTTCACCCTTTGTGACTCTCTCAGACCTGCGCAAGAGGTGCCGATCCTCTCTGCTCACTGGTTCAGTTACAGGACTCTTAGGAGAACCAGTTCCAACAGTAAACAGTGGTTCATCCTTCACCTGTGAAGGTCTATCCATTGTGTGAGATTTCCTCTCAATGACTGTGACAACTGAGCTCTCTGAGCTATCACTGTCACTCTCAGTACCACTGTACTCTGTAAAATCATCATCACCATCTGAATTGTCCTCTGTGGGAAATGTGTGTACTATCACTCTCTCCTGTTCAGGAGCACTCTCTAGAAATTTTGTGAGAATCACCTGACCAGATTCAGACAAAATTACTCTGTAGAGACCCTTTTCATATCCCACAAAAATGCCTCTGGCATTCTTTACTCCACCTGGAGCTTCTGTCCTCACATGAGACCCAAAAACCTTGAAATGGGCAACAGAAGGTTTTCTCTGGAACAGTTTCTCAAAAGGAGAACTTCCCAACTCTCTTGAAACCTTTCTCACCCACGCATGACAATACGACATGAGTGACTCCGCCCAGAACTCATGTGGCAGATGTGAACTAAGCAATTGCGCATTCATCCCCTTTTGCAATTCTTTGTTCACCCGTACACAGACACCCCTGTTCCACGCTTCCGCTGAAACAGCAACCTTGTGTCTTATCTCTTTCTTCTGCAGGAACCTCTGGAAATCCTGTAAAAGAAAAATCTGCTTCTCATCTGTCAAAAGACAATCAATGTTAGCATCATGCATCTTTTCAACCTTGTCACAAAACTCCTGAAACCTTTCCAAGGCTTCCTGTGGCTTCTTTAACACATAAATCCAGACAAAGTTAGAGAAATGATCCACACACACAAGATAAAATCTTGCATTGCCTCTAGATGGTTCTAGAGGACCTATCACATCAGCATACACCCACTGAAATGCTCTGTTGACCCTGGCCACCTTCTTGGCGCTCGTTTTGGTCACACCTGCAAGAGAAATCAAGTTAGACTCAGAATTACATTCCATGTAATCACTTTGCTTAAAGTCCAACAAATACAGTCCATCTTTCTCTCTGGCAGAAAGATACAACTCTCCATCTTTGAAGATCTTGCAGCTCTCAGCATCATAGGACAGTTTCAGTCCTTTCTTTGCAATCTGCGAAACACTCAGCAGATTGAACTTCAATTCAGGAACCAAGTAAACATTGTGTATAGTCAGGTTCAGACTCTTAAGATACACAGTTCCAATCCCGGTCGCTTCCAGCTCCTGACCGTTGGCTTGTTTCACAGCGAAGCTTTGCTTCTTAAACGTCGAAAAGAGCTGCTTGTGCGGAGACATATGCACAGTACAGCCTGTATCGATTATAAAAGAGTGTCCAACATCTGGCGTGGTTCCTTTCGCCATCAGGGCCTTTGCAGGTTTCACCGAAGACTTGGTATGACCTTTGCCTGCTGCCTCAGGCTTTGCTGAGCGGCCCTTCGCTCCTTTCGGCTGGCGTGGCTTCTTACAGTTCCGCTGAAGATGCCCAGCCTGTCCACAATTGTAACATCGGACAATGTTCAAAGCTACAGCATCCTCTCCAGTAGCAATATCAGTGGGGGAATTAGAACTCCGTTCTTCCCTCCCCCTGTCCTTCACCTCCAGTGCAGCAAGCCTGTCGTGTTCATTCAAAACAACGGCAGACACCCTCTCCGCGGTCAAATCCTGCGCCGGAAGGGAACCCAGCTGACTGGCAACCGTTTTGTAAGTCCGATTTAAGCTGTTAATCATCATGAAGCAAAACACTTCCTCCTGCAGACGGAAATTGCGTTCCACCATCTGTTGGCGCAGATATTTCATTTCCGTCAGGTGCGCTTGAACATCTCCATCAGGCGCAAGCCTCAGATTGGTCAGCTTCTCAAAATACAGCAACGCTGAAGATCCAGCATCTCTCTGATGTGTTCTACGCAGCGTCTCCCAAATCTCACGCACATATTCCAAATCCTGAATATGCACAAGTTGATCATCCGAGACACACAGAATTATAGCCGTCCTGGCCTTCACATTCTGTGATTCCCAACCTCGGGTTGGTGCTTGAGGGATGGGGTTCTCAATCACCCCAAAAATCCTCTGATTCTGCAGCAGGGCCTTCATCTTTACAGACCAAGATGAATAATTGTCATTAGTCAGGGGAGGCGGGTAAGGCAAGGCTCCCCCCTTCTTGGCATCCATTTTGAATCCAAGTCTCAGCTCTTCACCCTCGAGCTAGTAAAATCCAAAAGCTCTTTTGAGCTGTTTTTCTGCCTCTCTCAGGCAGGCAAACTGTTTCAAAGTCCTTGCAAAGATGCGAAGACAAAACAACTCTCGCTCTCACTGAGCCAGCCCCAGGTGTCAGTATTTTTCCACTGTACTGACCGTCGTTGCTTAGCAACTGTGCATACCTCTTCTTCGTTATCTAACCACAAGAATCTCTGGTATGCAAGCCTATGCTCTCAGAGCTGTTTTTCCAAACGCAGCTCTTCTGTGAACCAGAGAATAAATCAATCTGCATTCACACTTTTAGCCCGATATTCAGCATACCTTTTTGAGGCTCCGTTGCTTGGAAAACACCCTCTCTCGGTGTCCAGCCGTCTGTTCAGCTTCTGGCTGCAATGCAGACGTTATCTTCTTTCCATGGTGCAGAGGATGGCACACGATCCATCAACCTCTCACCTCTCATGCTGATTCCCATGGATCAGATAACCAGCAGCTTATGCTACCATATGTCGGAATCTTCAAAGCCATATCAGTCAGAGGAATTGGCCACTCTCCAGGTGCCCGGCATGGATTCCTTGTTGACCTCCCCGTCAGCGACTCCCGGCAAGACAAGGCGAGGTCTCTATCGGCCGATCCTCCTCAAACGTGAGAAGAACACAACCACTCCTCCCCCATCCCCAGGGAGGGGAGAGAGACAGACAGAAATGTTTTACATGCCTTTATTTCTGTCTTTCCAGCAGTGCAGAGGAAACATGTCTGCACCCTCTTTACAGCAATAGCAGAGAGGGAATAACTCCACCCATGTACTTCTGGTACAGGGTCATGTGACACTCTGAGCTAACATCCGGTGCTCAGTGCACATAATAGACTGTTCCTTGTTCCCACGGTACAGTCCCATAACATCAACATCCTGTTTGGCTTTCCAGCCATCTGGAGCACTCAGCAGCATTGCTCCTTTTTCGTAACAGAATAGTGCATCAGAAGGCCATTTCCTGCCTCAAGGCAAAACATTTTTATACTAGCACTACAATGTGTAGCACATATATTGGGACACTCTTGTTCTCGAGGAAGAGCTACAGAGAATCATCAAATTGTAGAGTTGGAAGGGATCTTGAGGGTCCTCTAGCCCTACCCCTGGCAAGCCAGGAATCCTGCCCGCAGCTGTCCCTGGGTGGGCCCGAATTACCCACCTTCTGGTTAACAGTCAGACGCAGATGGTGCTGAGACGATGCCTTCAGGGCGGCCATTGCAACTGGCACCTGCGTGATTAAGGCAACAGTAAGCCAAAGAATACCTTGTGAATTGGTTAACATAGTAGGTGATGTCATAAAGGGCCATTTCCATTTGAATGCTATTCCTTAGAAATGTCTATGATGGTTGAATTGATACAAGTGGGATCTGTAACAAACGGGCACAGTGTGGAGTACTCCTGTGCATTGCGCCAGCTTTCAGAGCACTCCATTGCATTCACACACACCCCTCCAAATTCTGTTGCCCTACCTTACAGATATTCAGCATTCTTTGGCCATGAGCATGCTCAGTTCTTGTGAGTTGATTTCATGTTCTCCAAAGCATGCTGATGCACTTGTCCTTGGTAGTCCCATTTTGACTACATAGCTGTCATAACTCAGCACTTCAATTTTGCTGTTCATAATACCCTATGGGCAGCAGTCTTAAGCACAGTCAAAACAAGGGGTAGGGATATTTTTTCAGAACAATGGCCACATGCTCACCCAGACAATCTGAGGTTCCACACTTCTGTTCAACAGCAAATGCAATACTCAGAATATCCTCATTGCATTCTTGGTAATCATTACCATACACAAGGAACTAGTTGATCATTTTGTTGTTTTTTGTTTGTGGTTTATAAGCTAGCAATATACTGGAACATCTATGTTTTGTGTCTAATTGATCAGTAATATGAGAGCAATAATAAAAGAGAACTTCTGACAACTACTCATTTGTCAAATCTGCTTATCTGACTTGGATTTTTTTCTCATCATGTCTATGTAGTGGCTGCAGCAGATAGAAGTAACAGAATCAGCTCTACAGCAGAAGATGATAGATCTAGAAAACGAAAAGGTAATACAAGAACTTGTACAAAAAATTTAAAACTAAACCCACACAGCACATAGAAAAATGCCAGTATAACCGGAATCTCTTTCCATCTTTAGGAACTATTTAGTAAACAAAAAGGATATTTGGATGATGAACTTGATTACAGGAAGCAGTCCTTAGACCAAGCACATAAGGTAAGTTGAATTCTTGGAAGATTAAATTCTTGGAAGATTCAAACAACCTGAATGAGAGTGACCATTCCGTATTCCATCGGCTGATAGAAGCATTTTGGTTAAAATTGAGAGTTGAAGAACAGATGTTACAGACTCGGTTTCATGACTTAATGGAGTATTTCATCCAAAATAAGTCCCAGTTACTCTCTGATTGTGTCATGAGTCTTCAAAGAATGATTATGATCAACTCAGTCAGTGCTAGGGAATAGGGGATACTGCTTTAACAAAATACTCTTTGTTTTAGGAACTGCATTGCTGCTACAATTTCTCTTAAGAAAAATGCCAGAGTTTTAACTAAGGCAGTTTGCAAATGCCCTTTTACGTTAGGAGGAGACAGTGATTCTGAGTACATGGCAAAAGAGATCATGAGAGGTGGTTCAGTACAAAAAGCAGGGTGGGTTTTTCCCCCTGGCATTAAGACAAAATGAAAGGGAAAGTTTTCCACACTTAATTTTTGTATTCCACTCTGCTTTCATAGGTTCAAAAGCTGGATCAGTAAGAATGTTGGCAACGAGAAGTTTATTGCTGCAAGCCTGAGAAGTGTCCATTGATAGACATATCTGAGGGACATAACATAGCCGATTAACCCTCTGTGCTCCCTCTTTCTAGCACAGAGACTCAGGTTATCAAGCTTCCACATTATTATGCGCACATAACAATATATCAGGGATTATGAACTGATGTGTGAAATGAAAGCTCCCTGCAGACTTGGCCTAATACACAGAAGGGATTTCTGCATTATCTTAGACAGGGCAACACCACAGAGCATTCTCTGTATTATTGTCGGAGGTATGGCAGAAATATGGAAATCATTTCATATCAAACACATTCCACCCACACCTTTAAAAGTGAGAGAAAGAGGCTTAGCCAGAATACACCGAGGACTTTTATTCCTCACGAATAAAAGGCTCTCCCTGCTGTCTATGCGTATTCCAGTGAAACTATCTAGTGGGTGGTGGCTGATGACAAGCAGTCATGGAGGCGTTTGCTGTTTTCTAGGACCTAGTGCTGCGTGTTCAACAATGCATGTCCATTTAAATAAAAATAGAATGATTAGGAGTTTAACTGGAAGTACTCAATTTAGGCAGACATGGCATGACCCAACAACCCACCGCTCTTGCACAGCTATATCAGCAGCAAAGTAAGACTTTGACGTGCAAAATGGGTCTCCTTCTTGCACTCAGACACTATGTTGTCTCCAGAGCTCCCCCCCATTTCCATTGAATTTATTGCTGTTGTTGTCATTTTATTTATGAATCTCCTTTTTCATAATATGTCTCAAGGTGATCTGCAGTCATAAAATAAAATATCAGTGGAAGTAGTTTTTAAACAGTACAGAACTGCCCCCCAAAATAGAAAGTGAACATTTAAGGCAGAGACCTTTTCACCCTGCTGGAAAAGCTTGTTGAAACAAAAATGGCCTATGTTGTTTCCACAAAGCACAAACAGTGCGTGCCTGGGTATGCTGTTCCACAGAACAGGGGCAGCCACACTGAAAACTCTGCCCCAGGTTTCTGTGGAGTGGACTTCTGATCTATTTGGAGCCTTGAGAAGAAGCTTTCTGACAAACCACAGTAACCTACTGGGTATAAAGGGGTAAGGGGGTTTCTCAATTAACTTGGACCTGAGCTGCATATGTTTGTGCCTTCCATGTCAGTACCAACACCTTGAACTTGACCTGGTATCAGACTGGCGGCCAGTGCAATTCCTTCAAGCAAGGCGTGATATGTTGCTGGTGGTTTGCCCTCACAAGCAATCTGTCCACCATGTTTTGCACTAGCTATTGAAATCTCCCTCTTCACCACACCTTACACAATGGATATTTCAGACCCACTCTCATTCTAGACTCAGGGTACTTCCAAACGGGGGCTTAAGACTGCACAAAGGACTTTCAGTTATTAGAAAAAAAGGGTTTTGGCAGCTGGTTTTCTTTAAAAAAAAACTTAGCAGATTTTCCACAGAAAGGGCAAAACCAGATTAAATTAGTTATGAACAGGTTCTGATATTTGGTTGGCGATGATATTGTATGAGGTGAATAAAAACTGGCTTTTGTAACACAATAAGCATCCACGGCAAAGGAATAAAAGGTAAAAAGCCACACAGCAAGTATCGCAAGAGTGAAATGCAAATAACAAGCCTCACAGTGAACAAATCATTTCCCCTTTTCATTTAGCACATTTTAGAATTGGAAGCCATGCTTTATGATGCCCTGCAGCAGGAAGCAGGAGCCAAAATGTCCGAAATCCTCTCAGAAGACGAAAGAGAGAAGCTGAAGAACGCTGTGGAACAATGGAAGCGTCAGGTGATGAGCGAGCTCCGTGAAAGGGACGCCCAGATCCTCCGTGAACGAATGGAGCACATTCAGCATGCGCAACAGGTATGCTTTGGGCAGGAGGAAATGCTCCAATGTTTTTGAATACCCCTTGCTGGAAACCATAGGAGAGGAGAGTGCCATTGCGCTTGTGTCCAGCTTGCAGGTTTCCCAAATGCATCTGGGTGGCCACAGGTTGCTGGACTAGATGAGCCCATTGGCCAGATCCAGTAGGATTTTTCTTACATTCCTATGTTGAAGAAGCTCCCTCAAGCAGAGGAAAACCTGTGAAAGAGGTGCACTGGCTTTTCATAGCACCCGAGTTTCTTCCGCACTGTTATTCTAAACCATGATATAGCAACAACTCAGGACCAAGT
This sequence comes from Podarcis filfolensis, assembly GCF_964270895.1. Lineage (NCBI taxonomy): Eukaryota > Metazoa > Chordata > Lepidosauria > Squamata > Lacertidae > Podarcis > Podarcis filfolensis. The sequence goes on from NC_139608.1 coordinate 59,735,117, forward strand.
TACTTGAAAGACTGTCTGCAGTCACAAACCTGTAAGTTCATTCATATGAAACAAGGCTCTGGAGGTATTGTGAAATTTATCAAATTTTCTACATATCCAAGGAATCAGAGATGTCTGCATCACAGCCCCTAGCTAAGCCCCTTCCTGAAGTGTTAGAAAAGTTGTTCAGGTTAAAACGTTACTCCCCAGAATGGTAGTATTCACGCAGAATTTTACTTTTCACAGAGAATTAAAGAGCTAGAAGAAAGAATTGAAGCTCAAAAAAGACAAATAAAGGAGTTAGAAGAAAAGGTATGTATAGTAATGACAACCCTGAAATACGTGAATGATAAGGTGTGCCTATTGCAGTAGGATTTGTATATAACTATTTGCAACAGCCTCATTTAATGCTAGTCATTTTCCAAATGATCTTGTTGGACGGAGGAATTGCCTTGATCATAACCTGCTCAGTCACAAGTGTTATTAAGAACATACATATGGGGTTGTAGAAAAGGGATGGTTTCTTACTCAATTGGCATTTTGGCTTCTGGAAGTCAAATCATGATTCTTCAAGCATAAATATGTTTTCATATAATTTATTTCATTCTAGTTTATGTATGTTACAGCCAGCATGGTGTAGTAGTTATGGTATTGGCCTAGGACTTGGGATACAATGGTTTAAATCCCCACTCAACCATGGAGTTCTCTAGGTGATCTTGGGGCTGTCAATCTCTCTCAGCCTAATCAACAAAGGTTGATTAGGACTGTTGTCAAGCTAAAATGGGGTCGTGCTAGTTGTGATGGGAAGAACTCTGTATGCCACAGTGAGTTCCTTGAAGGAAAGGCAGGATATTCATATAATGAAATTCCCAGAGTTCCTTTAAATATGTAGGGTGGATGCGGCCTCAGGGAAAGAACAGGTAGGAAGGCAACAGCCTGGAGACAATAGGATATATCCAATGTAGCACTACGTTGAAGCCATTTAATGGTATGCTTGTTCCACTGGCAAAGTATTTGGTGCCAGAAGAACATGGCTGTGCGTTATTTCTGAACACACATTTATAGGAATGCATCGTTAAAAGCAAAACTGGGCTATCCAGATACTACACTTTCCCCGCTGCTAAAGGGATTAACATCACAGAGAGCATGAAATTTTAACTTGGCACTGAATTGAGGAAGACAGCAGAGGGAAACCCAGCCAGATGGGTGGGGTATAGATAAATAATAATAATAATAATAATAATAATAATAATAATCAGTATACTTGGATGAAAAGATGAAATGCAGCCATAAACTTCCCTTTTCACGTTACAGTATCAAACAATCTTTATTATGGTCAGAAACCAGACAACAGAAATAACAATAGTAACATGTATAACTACAATAGCACCAAGGGGCAGAAGCAATACACAAAATCCATAATCTCACATATAATTCATTTACATTAAAAGTTACACACCAGCAGCTAAAGGCAGTAATCCAGAGACATTATGGGAAATTATGTGGAAGGAGAACTAAAGATTCATTTAACTTGTTTCCCCATCATTTTCTGAACCTCTTGGGTTCCAGTTTCAAGCCTTTTTCTCTCAGCCTTTCCCAACCTGACGCCCTCCAGATGTTTTGGTATCCAATCCCATTAGCCCCAGTCTTTGTGACCAATGGTCAGGCAGGGATGATCAGAATTGTGGTCAAAAACTTTTGGAAGGCACCAAGTTGAGGATGTCTGTTCTGTACTGTTCATGGACATGAAATGTATGGAAATGTTGATCAATTTGGAACTATGCCCTATTGTTGCTTATTTCACCTCTTTTCCACAGATTGTTGTGCTTTACTCTTATCTCGAGTTGTTGCTCATTTCTCACTAGGCTTACTGTAATTTCTTTTTCTTTCTCTCTCTTTCCTTTCCCTTGTTTCCCCCCCTATTTTTAGTTTTTATTTTTGTTTTTATTTTTCTCTTTAGCTTTCATTCTTTGGTCATAGTACACCCACACAATGGCAAGAGGTAAGTTCCTTGTTTTCCAGTTCCCTCTTTCTCCTCTGCTTCGTGCTACACTCTGGTTCTGTCGTCTCACAAAGCCGATGTCAGAGACTGGGCAGAGGAGGAATGGTAGAGACCACCTCCCTAGCCTGACCCTTCCAGAGAAGAAGAAGGCAGTTCAGAATTACAACAGGGGTTTGAGGGAGATCACAGCTTAGAGGCAGATGAGGGGGAAAGCTGGGAAATAATGGGAGAGGAAGAAGACGCACCAGAGGGGAGATAGCCGACAGACATAATATCTTTAGAAAGCATTCCAGATCCCCCTCTTTCAGAACCCAGCAGGCATTGAAAGTAGGAGAGCAGAAAGCTCAGAGGCAGAAGGCACATTTTCAGGACACATAATGATGTCACATAATAAGAAAGTGGGAGGGGGTGGCGACTCACTCGGAGCAACGCCATTACCCCAGGTGTCTGCATTTCTAAGCCTCTCTCTATGTGTATTGAATAAACAGCATTGGTAAGAACTTTCCTTGTCTTTTCCATTCCTGGCAACCTGCTGTGGGGGGCTGGATCCTGTGACGCCTGACAGCCAGCTATGTAAAGCTGCATGTGATCTTGTAGAGCCTGGACTCACCCAGGTTGGCTTGCCAAAGAATCTGAAAGGCATGGTGATGTTGTGCTTTTTAGATGACCTGGTGGACTTTGCTTTCAGACTAGAAATTCCAGAGCAGAAAAATTGTACTTAAATACTGAATTCAAGACTTGCCTAGAAAAAGTGAAGTAGACGAAATACCTTATCTGCTCAAAGAATGGCTGTGTGCTCATTTATGCTGTAGTCCAAGGAACAATTATCTGGGAGCAAGTCCCATTGAACAAAGGGATGGGTTCAGCTAAATAATTGTATCGCAATGGGGCTTCCATCCCTCCCTGCCCACCCACCACCATATGTCCATGCACCTCCCCTAAATCAACTCTGGGATATAAGGAGAACCCAAAAATAGTATCTGGGAAAGGAGAGGGGGAATGGTTTCATCAGAAATGCTTACACTGGTGGAAAACTTGTAATAGTGCTGTGCTGAATTCCTCCCATAGCCCGATGAACCTGGGAGTAAGCCCTACTGCACGCCATTAGATTTTCTTCTAAGTATATATGCACAGGATTGTGCCATCAGTGTCTTAAATAACTTTAACAAAAATAGGCATTCATACTCAGAAATCAAATGACCAGTGCATGTATGATCCAATATGCTCCAGCTTGCTTTTCACTGAGTGCTTTGTTCAAATATTATTTTTTTAAAGCCCAATTCATCAGTGGTTAGCCCACCCCTGTGGTACAGCCTGTGCCCAGTTGGCAGCAGTGGGGCATCAGAGCTGAGCCTGGGGCAGCAGCAGTTGGCTCCTCATCCTGTTCCTATAGGGTCCTCCTCAGCTGTGAAACTGCTGCCTTCTCCCTTCATCTTCCCCATCACTTGGGCACATTGGGTCCCCCCCCCCCAGTAAGTTTATCTGAGACAGAGGAAGGTAAACTGAAATGTTACCTAAAGGAGTGGGGTATGTGTTTGAGACACACAGAGGTCTTGTTTTCATACTACCTTTATAAGTAACTTAGCTTCTATTGTGTATATATTTTTTCTTTCAGCCCAGAGAGAAACCTAGGAAATCTGTCTCATATGGAACAATATAACAATGGTAGCCAGTGCTGGAAAGGAAAGAGACATTGCCCTTTCAAGAAACTAGGCTGTGTACTGTATTCGGACATTAAAGACTGGAGATCTGCTCTTTTTGACCATTTTTATAAAGAACAACTTGTCTGGATTTTATTTTGAAGTGAAGTCTGATCTTCTGATAAGTGTAACTGTATAACTTTTTACAAACTAGTATTAGAATTGTCAAAGAAGAAAGCCAAAAAACAAACAAACCCCCAATTGATGAACAACTACTGGCTTCTCTCAAAGGGAAGCCTTGACTTTGCTGCTCAAAAACAACTTCAGCTTTACATGAAAAGCAGTAAACTCATTCAGATGAAGTGGATATATTTTGGTTCCCTGCTAAGCAGGCAGTAAACTGCTTCTGTAAAGAAGTGAACATGTCCTGTTTTGTACTTCGGTCCTTTGTACTGTTATTCATAGTTGCTTAAATACACGTCTTGAAGGAAGATTCTCAAAGAACTCCAGGCTGGCGAAAATATGAATGGCTGAATGGCTGAATGACAACAAAAATGGTACTGTATTTCAAAGTGTTTTTTAACCAATAGAAATGGGGAACTACACGCAATTGTATTTGGTGGTGATCATTTAAGAAATACATGTTTCATTTCCATTACACATGAAATCATTTATATGAAATTATTCCCAGGCATTAAAATGGGGGGAGGGAGAGAGATTTGTTCTAAAATTTCATTGAAGTTTGTCTACAGCGCTAGTAGAAAAATAGCACCATGATTAAGGTGTAATGCACTTGAATTCCTGGATGAAATGAAGCCAGCAACATCAGCGTACAGGGAAACTGAAGTGGGATTGAAATAAGAAATTAAAAGTTGCTTGGATCTGTAAGGTCTGTCATGGAAAAATCTCTGAGAAGGTTAACTTACTATCATGAGAAAGCACAAGATCTCTTAGCTTGAATGTTGGTGGAAGTGTCACCTGAGAAGCGAAGAAACCGAAAGGATGCAAAACAATGCACATAAAATTGCCAGGAGAAAAAGCAACCAATACTGGATATACAAAAGGCCTATACAAATATAATCCAAGATGAATAAAAGAAGAGGAGAGAAGACGACAGAGTCAAAACACCAAATTTCCTGGAAATAAATTTGAAGCTCAAGGAGTTGCCCAAAGGTGAGAAGCTGATATTTTATGTACTCATTCACCACCTTACAAGCAAGCATTCTAATGTCCTATTCCTTATGCAAACCAATGTTGATAAATGCTCAGTGGTTATCTAAAACCCATAACTATTTGTGTTTGGTTGGTTTATTTCATGTATTAACTGTCTTCCAGTAAATGTGGAGGCTATTTTTTCTCCAGTTGAATTCTGAATCTGTAGGAAATTAGATAGATATATGTAAATATTAAGTCCTAGGCACCGTAGCCCTGCTTGTGTCACTTGCCCATGCTGCCTGCCACCCATGCATCACCAAACTCCACCCCACCCCAAGGCTATTCTTTGGAGATGTGAAGTCTTGGATTCCAGTCAAAAAAACTGTTTTCAAACAAATGAGATAGCCCAAACTGCAATGAGTCAAAGCGGATTAAGAAGATAGCGCACTTAAGCACAATCTTTCCTAATGATATTGACATAAAGTAACTTCCGCTCATTACTTCCTTTCTTCAGGAAGTAAGCACTGCGGCATTGCAGCCCAATTCTAGTCATGTTTATTCAGATGTAAGTCCCACTGATTTCAGTGGGACTTACTCCCACATAAGATTGCATAGGACCACAGCCTAAATGCAGCTTGGCTTGTGTGGCAGATCCCACTAAATTTCCATTGGGCTAAACTAGCTCACAGGCAAATATGTTGGTTTAAGTTGTTCCCACCAAAAATTACAAATCCAGTAGCATTTCTTGAAGTTGCTTGAATGCCAGCAGAGCAGCTGTTTTCTTCACTTAGGAGATGATCCCAAGCATATTTGATTACTGTATAAGAAAGTAATGCCAAAAGCAACAGATTCATTTTAGAGTTACATGTATTTAGAATACACGGTGAACTTCATTCCTCTTTTATTTCTACAGTCATCCACTTGAGGGAGCTCCAACCAATAATATGTGTTGTGTAGCGTTAAATATCATTATTTCGTATTGAAAGGGTTTGGTAGATACTACACACCAAGTTGCAGCAATATTCCCAGGACTGCATCTGTTCAGGGTTCTAGCCAGTCAGTATTCCCTCCTCCATAACAGTCCTTTTCTATTCCCTTCCCCCATTTCTTTTTATTTTTCATTTGCATTTAATATTATGTAGCTACTGAGCATGCTCAGTCCTTATCGGACTGCACTATTACATGCGATAAGCTATTGGTTATACTTTGGTAGATGAGACACTGGAGTTTAGGTCAAGCACTCATCAAATTTAATTTACAACACAATGCCATACAAATATTACTCAGCAGTAAGTCCCACTAAGTTCCATGATACTTCCAAGTAAGTGTGTGCAATATTTCAGCCTCAGTTTAAATAAATGTACATGCTATTCATCTAGAATATAGATACATTTTGACATTTTTTTTCAAGTTTCATGTTATAAAATGTGGCAAGGTTTACAGTTTAGTAGACGAAAGCCACTTCTTGAAAGTAAATATTATCTTTTGTAATATTATATGATTAATAACTGGGGAACCTGAACTATAGAGTATTCTCTGTTGCTTTACCAAACTTAATTCAGCTTGAAATCCCAATGTGAAAAACCTATACAGTGGTACCTCAGGTTAAGTACTTAATTCGTTCCGGAGGTCCGTTCTTAACCTGAAACTGTTCTTAACCTGAAGCACCACTTTAGCTAATGGGGCCTCCTCCTCCTGCTGCGCCACCAGAGCCCGATTTCTGTTCTTATCCTGAAGCAAAGTTCTTAACCTGAAGCACTATTTCTGGGTTAGCAGAGTCTGTAACCTGAAGCGTATGTAACCTGAAGCATATGTAACCTGAGGTACCACTGTATTTAAAAGATACATTGACCATCACATGGGCTCTATTTGTTTGTCACAGTAAACCTAGCTAACCATCAGGTGTGAGTGAGGGGGACCTTTGGCCCTTCAGATATTATTGAACTGCAGATATTATTGAACTGCAATTCCCGTCATCCATGATTGTGTTTGTTGGGACTGATGGGAATTGTAGTTCAGCAACATCTGGAGATCCAAATGCTCCCCACACCTGGTTTACTGTGAAAATGCCTGTCTGGGCTGCCTTGCTCCTTACTGCTAGTATGTGAACAAAACACAATCCCTGCCTTAGCATTACATCCAAACCAGGGGTTGTGATTTGTTTCATTCCAGATAAACCGTGATTGTTAAATCAAGAACAAATGCTGACTTACCACCATTGTTCATTTGGAGTGACACAATGCTATCTCATGTTTCATGGTTTGCTTCTTCCCAATACAAGAAGGGAGGAGTTAAGGGGCTGCAATCTCCTCATGTCCAGTAAACGATGGTTTGCGGCTTACTGTGATGTGCAAAGGTGGTCGTTGTGATTAACTGAGCACTTTGAGCTTCTCTTAGCTGTGTTGCTAATTGCTGAGAGGAAAGTGGATATGTTTTCAGACTGAAATGCAAGATATATTCTTGTTGTTGTTTAGTCGTTTAGTCATACCCGACTCTTCGTGACCCCATGGACCAGAGCACACCAGGCACTCCTGTCTTCCACTGCCTCCCGCAGTTTGGTTAAACTCATGCTGGTAGCTTCAAGAACACTGTCCAGCCATCTCGTCCTCTGTCATCCCCTTCTCCTTGTGCCCTCAATCTGTCCCAACATCAGGGTCTTTTCCAGGGAGTCTTCTCTTCTCATGAGGTGGCCAAAGTATTGGAGCCTCAGCTTCACAGTCTCTCTTTCCAGTGAGCACTCAGGACAGATTGTGAAGCTGATATATTCTAACCTTTTTCAAATGACTTCTTCATTTAAAAAATGTGTTTGAAGGTTTATTCATAAATGAATATGGCAGTGGAGATTAACCCTGAGCAAACAACAACAACAACAAAAAGCCTGAAAGTTTATAAGCAAGGTATGTCTGGTACTTCTGCTTCAGTGTTCCAGCCATTTTACAGAAGCTGAAATGCTTGGAGTTGAGACTGCCAGACTGAATTTACAACCTTCTATGATGAGATTAGACAAAGTTCCTGAGGCAGGAATAATGACATCACGGTTGGCGCTTGAGCCCAATGTAGCTTTTGTAGCACAGTTGGGGAAATGGGTTGGTTATAGTGAAGCTTCAGTTTCTCATTACTTATTCCCACTGGGAAACAATTTGATAAATTTCCCTGCTGGGCTTTACTAAGCAATTTTTTAAAAAATAAAAACAAAAACCTCTGCTTTATTAAAATGGTCAGTTAAGATGTCAATAGCAAGCAGACCTTCATCAGAGGGTACCTCATCCAGTTGTGTTAAGGAAAAATAAATGGCCTTAGGCAGATAAATCTGAAAACCACATTTTACAGAAAGTTGAAATGTTTCACTCATTACGAAACTGTTACTTAGTATTAAAACAATAACGCTGTTTCAGAGCCAGTACACGTTCCAGATTTTCTCTATATGGAAATAATATTTATATATTTAGAAAATTTTTATACTGCTTAACATTAACAAAAAAAAGAAATCCAGGTGTTGTCTGATATACAATAAAACAATGGAATAAAATGGTATAATAGGTAAGCGTGCGTATTAAAATATATGAAAGTTTCTTCACCCCACAATATGCCTGTATGGATTGTATACATGCAGGCACCAGTAGCTTGGTACAGCGAAAGTCTTAAATGTTGACATTTCACATGTGAATGAGGAAAATCCCAGGCATTTTTAAAATAAAGCTTTAAAACTCACAGATGTGAACGTTGACAATCACTTAAATGAGACAGTTAGCATTCACTGGTATATGTCCAAAAAGTCAAGAAATACCTATGCAACAAACATACTTAAAGGATCATTCAGTGGTTCACAAAATTTGCCTGGGACAAACATGTACCCATATTTTTGGTACTCAGTTGGTTAGAACATCAAGGTTGCAGGTTTGATCCCTGAGTGGGACAGCTGCATATTCCTGCATTGCAGGAAGTTGGACTAGATGATCCTTGTGGTCCCTTCTAACTCTACAGTTCTATGATTCTATGAAATGCATCTCTTTTCAGCAGTGACTATTCCTGAGCTTTTTGAGTCCGTAAAGGTCTTCTGAGACCCCTTTGCTTCTAGTCAGTGGCATCTTCCTAGACTATAAGGGTTAACCACTTTAATTACCATTTTAAAAAGCCCTTACATCTGTTAAGCTTCTTCACAGCTGTTGCGTTTGAGGCAGTGATAGCGTTTATTGGTAAAGAATTGATTGCTCCCATCTGCCAGCGATTCACTGGGAGGGGCCAGCAGACAAGAGGCCATTGTTTTATAGCGGTTGGTCACATTTGTGTTTGTAGGCTGGGAAAGCTTTGGGAAATGTCTTCAGGCAAGAGAGCCTATCATTTCAAGAAGTACCAAAAGACCAGCCTGTGATTGCTACATAAACCTGCCCGACTCTTGACAAGGTTCATTGATTAGACAAACCCTGCTTTGATGGAAGTTCCGTTTTTCAAACAGAAGCACATGGCAGGGGCTAAGAGAATGACTGAACACGGTTGCTTCTGGGAACAATAAAAGGAAAAAGGGTGCTGATCAGCACTGTAGTGACTCAAGCTTCTCCATGAATAATGTTTTTAATGGGCGATGTGTAATTAAGATCAGGTGGATGTATTTTTCAGATAGGAGCATGTGGCATCCATTCTCTTTCATTTAGAGCCCGCATAGTCCTACTGAATTGTTACTGAACTTTACTCTCTTTGGGGAATTAATACTACAAGCAGCATTTGCATTATTTATCTTATACAGGCTGTTTTAGCACACTAGGTGATTTGTAATTGACATATTCACTATTTATCAGTCAAATAACTTTGTAGTCATTGGGTGGAACCCAGGAAGTGCAGTTACACTAACAGGAGAGCTTTTGATTCAATGGAAGCATCTGCTAACAGGAGAGAAGGGCAGGCAAACTTTGCTTATTAGTCGTGTCGTTCCCCACAGACACCCCAAAAGAAAAATGCCTCTGGGGAGTTGAGGGACTCTCCAGTACAGGGTGGAAGGTAACTGAGAAAGAGCAGTCAGCAAAAATTGCCTCTTTCACCTCTTACATTAGCAGATGCTTCTACAGTGGTACCTCAGGTTAAGTACTTAATTCATTCCGGAGGTCCGTTCTTAACCTGAAACTGTTCTTAACCTGAAGCACCACTTTAGCTAATGAGGCCTCCTGCTGCTGCTGCACCGCCAGAGCACGATTTCTGTTCTCATCTGAAGCAAAGTTCTTAACCCGAGGTACTATTTCTGGGTTAGCGGAGTCTGTAACCTGAAGCGTATGTAACCTGAAGTGTATGTAACCCGAGGTACCACTGTACTGGGTAAACAAATTCTTCCAGGAGTGCAAAAGCACCAACTGCATTCTGTCCATCTTTCATAACAGTGCAAGAATGCACTTCTGTATGAGGAAAGGTTGTTGTCTGTGACAAGATCTACAACAGGAATAAGAATAAACTGTTCTCAATAATATTCATGAAGCAAATCTACTTCAACCCCAACCCACTAAAAATATGCAGAGAATTAACTGCCTAGAAGCAAACAGTAAAGGTGTCAGGGATGCTTCCCTGAGGAGAGCATTCTACAACTGGGCAGCGAGCCCTGAGAGGACTATTTATAGGGTTACCATTCTCTGCACCTCTAGAATAAGAGAAGGGCCTTGAACACACTTGGTTCATGAGTGTAGAGGCGATATAACAAAGAAAGCTCGGAAGAAGCCTGGGGTCAAGATTTAATTGGCTGGTAAAACTGTGGATTTCAACATCACACGTTTGCATTGGGGTTTTGAAAGTGGCAAATTAGTGAATAGTTACTTCATTTGCCCCATTTTGCATCAATTCTTGCTGGATATAAAACTTTCTTTAGAGGGCTCTTGGCAAACACAGCTTTATGAATAATAATTGAGAATATTAATAGCAAATTTCGTTATTAATGAGGAATTATTTCCATCTTGCCAATCTAGCAGTTCGAAAGCATGTCAAAATGCAAGTAGATAAATAGGTACCACTCCGGCGGGAAGGTAAACGGCGTTTCCGTGCACTGCTCTGGTTCACCAGAAGCGGCTTAGTCATCCTGGCCACATGACCTGGAAGCTGTACGCCGGCTCCCTCGGCCAATAAAGCGAGATGAGCGCCACAACCCCAGAGTCGGCCATGACAGGACCTAATGGTCAGGGGTCCCTTTACCTTTATTTATTTCCAAGAAGCCCTTGTGTGATCTTCATTGGCTCCCTCACCTTCCATACTCTGCCCCCTCACATTCACAATGCCAGTAGTATCCAAAAGACAAGCTGTGCTCATCTGCAGCACTAAGCAAGTTGTACAGCAGGGATGGGGAACTAATTCCCTTCAAGATATTATTAGGCTCCAACTCCCATCGGCTCCAGCCAGCAGAGCCAATGATTAGGATGTTTAGTCCAGCAATAGCTGGTGGGCCACAGGTTCCCCATCCCTATTCTATAGGCTAGCATGGCTATTCTTGTGGAATTTGCTGGCTCTAGTGACAAAGAGGTATCAAGGAGGACCCACAAGCTTCTCTCCTGCTCCTTCAGGGGGAGTGTGACCATATCCAGAACAAGTAATTTACCTATTTCTCAGACATGGGAACAAGCCACCACAAAAACCTCTGTCTCCTTGGGATTCAGATGCAGTTTATTGTTCCTCATCCAGTCCACCACTGCATCCCAGCAGTGACCTAAAGCTTTCACAGCCTTCCCTGAAAGTAGAGCTGTGTGTCATCAGCATACTGGTGACACCTTGCTCCAAAGCTCCTAATGACCATTCCCAATGACTTCATAAAGATTTTACATAACACTGGGGAGAAGATAGTGTTGGTAGCAAGGAAAAAATAGGTATAAAAGGATAATTCCCTGGATGACAAGATCCAGGATTAGGGCAAGTTCTCTTTGCTGAGAGAACCCCAGCAAAGTTAAAAAATCACAAAATATGCAGCAAAGTAAAGTGTGTTAGACCTTTAAAACACGTGCCCTTCTGTGCTCCAAAAAGTGTCCCCTTAAAAAGTTCCCCTCTTCCCCCAGCATAGGGAAAAGGCCACACATTTGGCAAGTTGAAAATAGTTTACTTACAAATTCTTCAAAGGTCAGGTTCATGTGCTTTTCCATACATCAATCAGAAAAGTTGCACAGGCAGTAAAAATTGGCTTAGTTCCAAAGTAGTGGAAGTTCCTAAATTATTAGTATATGAATTCAAGAGTGGCTTGTTAGAACCATGCAATCTGAGCTTGGAGCAACCAGCTCAGACGTCCTCACACATTGAACTTCTCAGATAGAAGGGAACAAAGGCTTGATTGCCTAGTCCTTCCCAAGGTGAGCTATGTCTGGCAGGACGGCTTGCTCTATGGTTTTAACCCCTTCATGCATTATTTAGATTTAAGCCTGTTGGTGATATGAGGCTAGTTATCCTACAGATATCCCTATGAAATCCCATAGCACAAGCACCTGGAAGCCAAGGAGCACTCACCTAGTGCTACTCTCAGAACATGGCCTTGAAAATATGAACCACCATAATACAGTGCCTGTGATACCCATCCCACTGAATTGCTAGGCTGATTCAGTTCTGAAGTGAGGTCTGAACTCAGACTGAATGTATAACATTGCATTCCGCCCCCTCCCCCCAAGACTTGCTGAGCAATCCTAAGGTACAAGGGCTAATTCCTTCGATGGAGGAACTACTGCTTCCTATATCCTGTTAGCTCACTCCAGCCAGGGCAGAAGGTTCTTGCAGAATGTTTGTATTTATTTTTGGTCTCTGTTTTGTTTCTCCTCCCCCCCCCCCCGTTTTCCCTTTGATTGACATCAGTGGCATGGAAAATCACTGTGCTTCAAGGCTGGCATGGCTTTGCCATTTTCAAGGGCAAGTTGTTTTTATATCCAAGGACTCCCACAATCATCCTGAGCACACCCTCCTTTCGAGAGCTGTTGCCAGCAACACATCACCAGTTCCCCTTAAGGCACAAGTGCCACTCTGTCTGTAGAGCTCCTCTCCACCAGTGGAGGAACACATACTCTGGTATCCTTTAGTACTGTAGACTGATTTACCCTACCTTTATTTCCTTTTTATTTTCAGGTTTTGTATCATTATAAACACAGCTAGGTGAATGCTAGTGTAGTTTTGTCCTTTACAAATATAGACCCCAGTAAGGTGGTGTGGTGTGGTGTGGTGTGTGTGTGTGTGTGTTTACAAATAAAAACCCCTGATCTGCAAATGACAATGGGGATTTGACTCTCTCTATGGCAGAAAATCATTTCAAGAATGTTAATTAGTGGCCTGTAAGTGCAAACATTTTATATACATACAAACTATTTACATTTAGTTGTTAGACCCATTTCGGGTCAGGCAAGGGGTGGGGAGATGAACGATTAGTCAAAATGTTCATTTCCCCTGATAAACATTGAAGTTTAAACATGAAAGAAATATAGAAAGCCATTTAAAATCCAATCAGTTCTGTCTCTTTTGTGTGTGCGTGTTCTAGTCAGGGAGAAATATAATTTGTCAGCAAGCCTCTTTAATTCTATTTATTATTAATGAATATTTAATCAGTGTGCATAGCAAATGAGGTTATTTAAAAAAAACCCAGACTAAATTTCCAAGGGGCACATTCGCTGTAAATACATAACTATTTTTTATGGAATCAAAAAATTAGTTTTTTGATTAGTTCTGGTATGCAAACAGTGTGATTTAGGGTTGCTGTTTTTTTTAAAAAAAATATCCATCTGATATACATTTGTGAGCCCTGATTATAAACAATAAAGATCGGGCAGTGTGTAAATTGTCCTAGATGAAGTTCAAACAACAGTGTTATTTGATGAGGCGCCCGTCAGAAATTCTCGTCAGACCATCTTAAGTCATAATTGTCTAAATTGTGTTTGTGCTGCTTGTACATTCAAATCCAGATTATAATGATCTAATCCAATTACTTAGCCACAAACCTAGGAGAATAAGTGATGAAAATGATACCCACATTTTCTGAGGTCATGGTTTGCTCCCTGCGTAGCCATCTGTTTCCTGGGCTGTCCCAGTTTCCTTTCTATTTGAATGCTTTGTTTCTTTTATGTCCACGTTGTAGAAATGTGTACATGAAAGGTACAGCTGATATGCAATGGCCAGCAGGGCTCTAAAACTTTGCTTGGCTTAAACGCAGTGTATGATAAAGTAGCTTTTGAACTGCTGCAGGCTGCAGTGACCTACTTCCCCGATTCATATGTGTGCAATGTTGTGGATGGAACTCTTGATACGTCTGCAGAAGATTTATCTGCTCTGCCATGAAAGTTCACTGGATGGAATTTAATTGGCCACTTATACATCACCAAAAAGAGAGCAGGGGAAAACCACCACCGAAAAGAACAAGGAAAGACACATATTTGTTTAAAATTTGCATATGCTAAATTACATATATAGTGGCAAGGCTAGCAATAATTACCCTAGTTGAATAGCAATGCAATATATTTCCCCATAGTGGGGAAAACAGTGGTCCGGTGCTTTTTCAGTCTGCTGTTGAGATGCTTACTGTTGATGGACAACTTCAACTCCCTTCATAGGGTGCTTCATCTTTAAAAACCAGACTTGGAACAGACAGCCTTTCAAACATAGGATTAGTCTCTGACAGCCCTCCAAAGAGATGTCAGAGTAGGGTATATGGCCATCCACCGAAGCATTCACAGGGGTGGGAAGTGGAATGGTAGTAATCACTTGCCATAATTCCGAATTTATACCCTTTTTTTGATAGCCCTCAATACCAGCAGTGGGGAATCTCCATCTAGTGGGTCTCATTTCACCTGGGATGGATCTTAATTTGGCTTACAAGGTTGGTTTCCCCTAAGCAATACCCAACTACCCCACACTTGACATTCTCCTAGGCCTGCCATATGTCAGGAATTTTCCTGACATGTCCAAGTTTAAAAATGACGCCAGGGGGGATTTTTGCCAAATTGGCAAAATGTCAGGGAGAAACCAGATGTATGACGGGATGGAAAAAGCAGGTGAAAACAGCTCAAAAAGCTTAAAATCTCTATTTTTGGGGTATGTTTCCACCAAAAACCTCAACAATTTGGGTTTGTTCCTATCTATCAAAGTTGTGGGCTGCGCTGATAAAAGGGGCTGATTGCTCTGAGAAGCAGAGTCCTCTATCTTGTGTCAGCTGTTGAAAAATGAGCCTTAGACAGCACGATAAATTTAGACTATGGTGAATTTATAACTCTGTTTTCCGAATCCACATAAAGGGGGAATTGAAAAAGCTGAACAGTTTTCAGTTGAAAGTTGGTATCAAAGGGTGCTCACAAAGAGAATAGGGTTTCAATCACATTAAACGTATTTATTCACCCAAGAGGAGGAAAGGGATTAGAACAGAAAATCTGAGTTGACATCCTGCCCTTAACTCATGCCACTGGGGTATTCCTCCCCCCACCCCATATTCAAAAGTGTGAATTGTAGGAAGAGTGTCTGTCGACCTGAATTTCCTGCTATAACCTTGAAGTGTGTAGCTTGAATAGCTTGAAGTCAGACCCTTAATTTTCCTACCTGGTATCTATCCACTTCTCCAATTCCATGTTCATCTATGGAACTTTCCCTCTAATAGCTGTTTGTCCTTTCATCTTACAAGCATTTATAGTTAAGAGGATGCCAAAAGGCTGTGTGGACCACCCGTTCTCTTATCATGCAAACTGACTGCCCTGTGCGGTAATTAGTACTTTGTTATGCATTAACTCCAGGGGGCAATCATGCGATAACCACTTCAGTGACTGTTCTGGGATAGGGATCCAATTTGTTTCCAGCAGTCTGAGCTGCATTGTTTCATAGCATAAGCTTGTAAAAATGCAGTTATCCTTGGACATGTTTAGACAGACGGATATGGGGAAAGTGCATTAAATATTTCGTTAAGTGCAGTGATGGTCTCATTTGATTTTCAAAGCCTAAAACAACCCTCTGCAGAAAAAAGTAGGTGTTTATTATATATCCTGAATGCACATCACATATTATATATCTGGCATATACTTCATATCCATTTCATTATCTGGACCAGTTCCAGTTTGTGTTCTGGAATGGAATTGGTCAATAAAGCAAGACCCCCAATTTCATAGGGGATTCTACTTGCATTCAAGCAAATCTTCGCCTGGTTACCTAGTGTAGCATCTTCTGCTATATAGACCTGCCAGTGGTTAGGAATGGTGAATTCAGACTGGAACTGATTAAGGACAATAAGATATTAAATATGTAATTTTCAGATTTACTTGTGGAATTGATCTTCCAGGAAGTAGATAATTCCATATCCCATTTGGGTCAACATATCCTTCCCAAATACATTCACCGTTAGAACTGCAGGGAAAGAGAGGAGATTACGTTCATAAGCTTAATCAGCAGCCTTATTCACTACTTCCTGACATCAGTGCATCAGCTCTTTTATGAGCCACACTTTTATAGCTTGTCTGCATCTGATTTTCTTAAGGCTTAATGATGCTACAGACCCTCACGTCATTTTGCATCTGAACTTTTACTAGTCTGTTGTTCATTTAAGAATCTCAAAGGAGTTGTATTTCAAAACGTATGTTGCCTTTATCTATCTCTGGCTTAATTTCCTGTGCAAGCCCATAAAGATGACAGTGGCAATAGCAAAAAATGTGGTCTGCCCTTTGTCACTCACTTCAGTCATCTCTTTCAAAGAGCACCGCAATTGAATACATGCACATCCTGAAGTGGTGCTGATTGGAAGCTATAATCCACAGCAGCATCTACACTAAGTGAGCTCTCAAACACCCCTATCCACTTGGATGGGGCATCTATTTGACTTCAGATAGCTAAGAGCCCTTATCTGAAGTAAAATTTCCATTGCCCTACAACATCATGGCCTCATAAAAGATAGCAACAACTCCTTATTCAAGAACATCCACTTCACATTGGTTCTAGTGTTTCCTACTTTTGAAAAGCTGATGTGATAAATCTTAATATCCCCTGCATAGTAAACATTGACTGGTTGAGCTGCTCCAGCACAAGTAGAGAATTCATCAGTAAATGTTTGTTTCATTTGAGAGATGTATGCCCTGCCCTTCTCATGCTTTTGCACTATTTTAAAAACATGGTCTTCCCAAGAGGCATGATCATGGTTCAAGGACGCATTCCAGCCATGCTGGACTAGCAGAGGGCATTAGAAAGCTTAGGATGGGGTGTGGCCTGAGGGGGAGTCCTGAGAGCTGGCAGACAGGCATGAAGAGCTCTATGTGGCTCCCTGATCTGAGTTTCCTTGCTGCTGCTAAAATGGATGCTCCATTCCGGACTCACACCAAGCCCAGGAGCATTGTCTACCCTCCTGTGGGAGCTGATTGGCTGGCCTCCACTTTGGGCTGGAGGACATAGGCTACTATTGAGTATATAATAAACTATTGTGGATCTCTAAGAAACAGTAGCCGATATTGTCATATGCGTGTTCAGCACCTCAATATCTATAAGAAATGGCTACTTTTATCTCATAGGCATTACTTTTGTCAAAATTTGTGGTGCAGTGGGATTATTATTATTATTACTTAATTTCTATACCACTTAATATGTTATAAATTTCTCTAAGTGGTGTACTGAAAACTGAAGGAACCACAAACAACTTTATATCTATCTATCATCTATCTAAAAAGTGTACCTTGAGAGATGAAATATTGTGGAAAGTCTCCAGGGCACCTGAAAGGCAGACTCTTGGGACCCTACAACTATTACAGGCATCAACATAATCTGCCGTAGCAACTGGGATAGGGTGCTGACATGCATGGCCCTCACCCTGTCTATGACAAAAGAAATAGCCATGGATACAATAGTAGGGATAATAATAATAATAATAATAATTTATTTATTTATGCATCACCCATCTGGCTGGGTTTCCCCAGCCACTCTTGGCGGCTCCCAACGGAATATTAAAACATCAAACATTAAAAACGTCCCTAAACAGGGTTGCCTTCAGATGTCTTCTAAAAGCCAGATAGTTGTTTATTTCCTTGACATCTGATGGGAGGGCATTCCACAGGGAGGGTGCCACTACCGAGAAGGCCCTCTGCCTGGTTCCCTGTAGCTTCACTTCTTGCAGTAAGGGAACTGCCAGAAGACCCTCAGAGAAGGACCTCAGTATCCAGGCAATGGGGGTGGAGACGCTCCTTCAGGTATACTGGGCCGAGGCCATTTAGGGCTTTAAATGTCAGCACCAACACTTTGAATTGTGATCGGAAACGTACTGGGAGCCAATGTAGGTCTTTCAGGAACAGTGTTATATGGTTTCGGCGGCCACTCCCAGTCACCAGTCTAGCTGCCGATTCTGGATTAAGGAAGGCATCTATCCTCAACAGGATCACCATCCTGAGGATTAGTCCTGCACACTCAATCTAGAAATATGTGGAGCTTCAGTTTGGTGAGGCTGAAATGAAACAGGATGAGGCTTAAAAGCCAGCTGTGTCACTCACACTAGGAGCAGCCTCTGGGGAAAGAGTATTAAGCATTTCCATCCACACAGAAGTCCTGGCAAGGATCTTGAAACTCTGGTAGCATTTGAGTCTTGCAAGAATATCCCCTGCATAGTTTGTGGTCTGTGCCTACTTTTTGTTCATAGCAGATCCCCCTTCTGTTATTGAATGATGGGTTGTCTCTTAGGCGATTTTAAGTCATTTCCACATCATTTGACAAGCCTGTAATGGTGTGTCCTGTTTTTCTTGTCATCTAAATAATAGTTAATGATTATATTAATTCAAGTTAAAAATCTCACAATCTCTTCTGAACCAAACATACTTTAAAATAGTAGGTTTTCCCCAGAACTGAGAACTGGTCTCCAGGCATTATGCTCAGCATTAACCTTTTTGTCTTATACAGATTTGAGGACAGATTATTCCTATACAGTATACTGCTTATTTTGATGTTTCAAATAATAATTCTAATGTAATTTTGATTTCCTTCAGTATTTTTTTCACTCTGTGGTAATTGTAGCACTGTATCCCACATCTTCCTTTAGCTTTCATTTAGAAAAAATATAAGGGATAGTGTGTGTGTGTGTGTGTGTGTGTGTGTGTGTGTGTTCTGGCAATAGGCTGCTATTTTTGCTCAGTTCCAATGTTTGCATAACTAATTGTTTTTTTATGGGGAAATCCCAATAATGCTTATTGTCTAGGTTTAGAAAAAAAATCCTTACAAAATAAATATGGTGAAGGGGAAATGCATTTCTTCCTATCACTGGAGGGAAATGATTTAAATTTAAAAACTTTTTTTAAAAAAGATTGCACATATATTGTGATGTCCGCTACTTGGGACAATCATTACATTGTAAACTATTACAAATCGTTAATTATTCCACATTTACAGGTAAATTTTATTCTCTTCCTTTGCCCCCTCCAAAACATATTTATAAAAGTAACCCATTTCTGATGCTCATAGTGTCTGTGTTTCCTAGCCATATGGTGGCTTATATGTCTAATGCCCAGTTGAGAATTGACTGCAAGGACAGATGGACCATCTGCTGAGTGTCAAATGGGAAATCGTTTTATCCATTCATGATTATCCTCATACCCTCCTACTAAAGGCGAGATCATGGGACCTGTGATTTTCAGATCAGAGTGATGAGTTTAAACAAACTGTCATCATATCTATCTATCTATCTATCTATCATCTATCTATATCTATCATCTATCTATCTATCTATCTATCATCTATCTATCATCTATCTATCTATCTATCTATCTATCTATCTATCTATCATCTATCTATCTATCTATCTATCTATCTATCTATCTATCTATCATCTATCTATCATCTATCTATCTATCTATCTATCATCTATCTATCATAGATTGATTTGACTGCTTATTTTAGCATTCATCTTTATAATATTAACTTGTCTGTCAATAACCACACCAACTCTTTAAAACATTACCGGTACTTACCAGCTTACATTTTCCATACCCATTTGAGTTTTAACTTCAGTGCTTACTTAAACAAAAATCAGCTCTTAGTTTAAACTTTCCTGCTTGTTTGACTCTGAAAAAGAGTGTTTTTATTTTAAGCTATGGAAGGCTGAGGGCAAAAAATGTCGGGTATTTTAAAAGACAATGATGTACACACAAAAAAGTCTCTGCTGATTGATAGAACTAAAATATTTATTTATGTCCTGATGCAAGCTGAGGCATATATGTGTGAGCCTGGATTTTCCATTCATTTCATGTAAATGAAAGGAGAAGATTATATAGGAACTTCATGTCCTCAGTGATACTCACTGCTTCAAACCAGCATCTCTGAGAACCTTGGAAGTGAGCCCCAATAGCTCAAGCTTGCAACTTGAAATGTGACTTCTATATTATCATCAGTAGTGCCGCCTGGCTGTAGTCAGATGACGGGTTTCCTCCATACTTACAGCCACGCTGATTGTCACTGACAGAAGCTTTGATGTAGCCAGAAATCCACATATACAGTAGAAGCCTACATGTATAAATTCTGGTTACATCATTTGCCAAGTGATTTCTGCACCTTGTACTGGGTGTTGTTGTTCTGTTGTAATCTGTTTCTAAATTATGTGTGCAAGAGAGGGTTGATTCCTTTTCTTTATGCTTTTCCATGTGCTCCGTGCTATTTTCATCTCAAGGATAGCATGGAAGAAGGCAGTTGGTTCATCATTGTCCCTAGAGAGAAAGAGGAATATCTGTAGTTGCATGCATTAGGGATCCCCAAGCCAGCTGCAAAATATTCATCAATTTCCCTCTCCGTGGGGTAAGGCAAAAATGGGAGAAATGTCAGGGTATATCACCACTAGTTCAATGGTTTTATATCAGTTTTACTATTCCCCAAAGGATCCTAGTTATTGTAAAATGTTGAGAATCCTGAGGTCTTTTATAGAGCTCTTTTCCAAGGTTCCAAGGCCCATCTGATTTTCTTTTACTGATTGATTTCTTTTATTTTTCTCATGTTTTTATATGTATGTTGGGTGCTGATCATAAAAAGTGAGATGAACCCTAAGAAACTCAAGTGGATTTTCCCTTGTGGAACAGAGGTCCCCCATCCCCTCTTTTCCATTGCAGTCAACTGTGCTTTTCAAAAGCAGCTCCTGATGGTTGGGGACCCTTAGGAACAGAATGGGATGTGGTGGAGGTGTTGCAGCTGGAGGGGGAAATATGTGGAAACTGGGTACCATATGTGCAAACCAAAATGTCTTAGGCTTGCTTAAACATCCCTTTGGTTCCATCACTTCTGAACCTAACACTATTTTGATGTTGCCTTACATCTTTCCTTCCCCATTTGATTGAAACATACTGTAGTTTCCTCTCAGATTTATAAATCTTTTGATTAATGGATACAAAAAAGATTGGCTTCTCAGTTGTGCTGCAGCCTTGTTAATATAAAACTGCATCATTCCCTGCACTCTCCTTGTCCATAAACTCAGTTACATCATAACATAGATACCTAAGGGGAAGGCTTATGATTTGTGTTTAATCAGGCCATATGGACAATCAGCAATTATGGTTTCTCACATTTCACTAGTACAATGAAGGATAGTGGCTCATCCTTTGACTTGTCCATCCTTAGAACTTCTTTTATGATGTAGAAAGATTAGAGATGTTAGCCAGTGGTTGCATTTCCTCTTTGTTTCCATCCTTTTCTTTGTTAATTTCATAACAAAACATCAGTGTCCACTAAGTCCAATATAGTTCACCAGACACATATTATGACTGCCAAGCTTCCTCTTTTTTGAGTCCCAAAAGATAGCAAAAAGCAGGCATTTATCAAGCACTTGATAGGCTTCCATAAATGGCAGACTGACTGTGTTTGGCTGGGTGTGTCACAATTCATGCAGGACGATATTATACTATGAGCATTTTGTAGTTACTGTCTTCTTCTTTTTCCCTTTTCCTTTCTGGTGTGTGTGCGTGTGTGCACTTTATTTCAGATTCAGACCAGGATGTGATGCTGCAAAACATGGTCCCAAATGAGATTCATCAAATATAGTATGCAAAATCCCCCAAAACACCAGTTAAAGATCCGCCCCCCTTTTAAAGTAAATTCTGGCCAGTTTTGCTGGCCCCTGAACACTTCCAAAATGTGTGCTACTGTTAACAAATTTAGCTTCAGTTTTTGTTCAAAACAACTGCTCCAGAAATTGACATTTATCCAGTATGTGATCCACTACTGATCTCGGAGACTACACTGAAAATTATTGCATTAATGGGAGAAGAAAAACAGAAGAAACATTTGGGGGAAAATATATAGCCTATTCAATGGACATATTGGTACCACATCTGGTCATTAGAAGATACTCTAGATCTTTATGAAAAAAGCGGTGCCCAAATAGAAAATTTTGCTGAAAACAAATATAAAGGAAGTTAGTGTTTTCATACTCATAATACCTTTTTGCTCCTGAACACCACATGATCCTTCTGAAGTTAAGCACCTATGCAGCATGAGCCTAAGCATGTTTACTCAGAAATGACACTTAAGACTACAGTCCTCCTAAGCACACCTGGGAGAGTATGAAGTCCCATTGAGTTAAATACTTCTGCCTAGTGATGTAAGTGCTTAACTTAGTAGGGCGTATGCTCTAGTAGGAAGTGTGCGTAGGCCTTGCAGCCTTAACAACCATTTCTTTTCATTGAGTGAGATATTTACCGTATTGGCCCGAATATAAGCCACATCTTTAAAATTCGGGGAGGGGCGGAGAGAGAAAAAGACAATACCCGAATATAAGCTGCTCCCTTAAAATTCTGCAGGCACTCACGTCCGTTCCATTTTACCATATGTCTGCTTCAGCAGCCATATTGTAAAAGCCAATTTTTGTAAGGTCGCGAATTTAAGCCGCGCTTTAACTTTTCATGGTCAGAATTTGGGGGGAAAGTGAGGCTTATATTCAGGCCAATATGGTAAGCACATGCCTAACTCTCCCATCAAAATACATTGGCATGGGTTATGCCCATGGTTGCTGCTATCCCTGAGCTACACTCAGTTTTTTCTCCATAACAACTAACTACTTTCCTGCTAATTCCAGCAGGGCCCACACTTCTACCTTCAGCTAAGGTGCTTAAAAAATATAATAATGTGGATTTAAACCAATCCATGTGCACTGCTTTGTGCATGCAGTATTCATTCTACTGGATTACAAACATTTGCCCTGATCCAGCTACTCTTGCAACAAGGAAAAGCTTCAAATGCATGCGCACAGCTCCATGTGCATATTTGGGTTTTTGTTTTCTTCAAAGGCAAAGGAACTTCATGTGTGGTACCTTAACTGAGTGTTCTCATTATCTTTAAATGAATGGGAGATTCCTGCTTCTGGGGCACCCCATATGCATCTTCTTTACCATCTCGGTTAGAGGCAAGAGTGGGCATTGATCAAATCATATGGAAGTGTGACAGAATGTACAATGCAGGCATCTTTCAAAATGCCTTAAATTAAATGCCTGGCTGTACTTAGGGATTAAGATGCTGCTAATGGCCTGGATATACAGGATGCACTTGATAAGATTTGAGAATGTAAAGACAAGTGTATTTGGAAACTGGCTGGAATACATTTCTTTTTCAGCCGTGTTTCTGCATTATATGTATATGTTTATATATCCATTTCATGGCTCTAGAATTGCCAATTTCCACTTTCATTCTCTCTTTCTTCTTCATTGTGAACACAAGTTTATCTGTACAGGACAGAGAAGCATGTAAATAAGTGATGGTGTATAAATATGCTATTGTTTATATGGAAACAGATATTTTGTACAAACAATGAATGTGATTTAGATTTCTGTTACTCAGATGTATTGCATTGCATTCACACACACACACACACACACACACACACAGAAGAGGTTTTCTTTCACTGACTCTAAACATAATAATTTAGTCTTGATGATGAGTAGCATTTTACTCACATTGCTGATGGTGATAACATAAAATTCTGGAAAACTCCAGTGTCTGTATGATGGTGCATGCAAATGTTGAGCTGAACTTCCTTAATAAGGAAAGCAAAATGAAGCTCAGATATTGCTTGCCATGCCATTTAAATTGAAATTCTCTGCAATTTAACTAGGAATAAGCCCTGCTAAATCTTCAGAACCTACTTCTGAGTAAATATGCATCTTATCAAGCTAGTTGCTCCATCCTAAGGCTTACTGTACGAGCAGAA
The DNA here is from genome assembly GCF_964270895.1 of Podarcis filfolensis. NCBI lineage: Eukaryota > Metazoa > Chordata > Lepidosauria > Squamata > Lacertidae > Podarcis > Podarcis filfolensis. The sequence goes on from NC_139608.1 coordinate 59,759,007, forward strand.
GAGTGCATCGAATGGGTTATAGTGACATAGCATTAGCTTCCAGAAGCATGATGCCCATTAAAGAATGTCACCATCCCTTCCTTTGAACTTGACTTGTGGCATACATGCCAAAATGAGTCATCACCATAGTAAGCTGTATAGAACATTAAACTGCACCCCATCCACTTTATTTGTTCATTTCTAAGATTTCTACCCCACATTTCTGAGGCTTTCATCCCACTCAAGACGGCTTATATGAATTAAAATCACAATGAAACATATCAAAGAAATACAACACAAATACGCAAAAAAGCCATGCTTTTTTGAAACAACAACTGTACTCAGCACAGACCCTTATCTAAGCTAGTGTAGCAAAAGGCTGCCTGCATAGAAGAATCTTCCCTGGTGCTCAGAAAATGTAGCTGCGGCCATAGAAAAGGCCCTGTCTCTGGTCTCCATTAGCTATATGTAGGATACAGGAAATGGCCTCTCCACTAAATCTAAGACATCTCAAATACAGGTAAAGCTGAATTCTGCGACCTCTGTAGGCACTTTATTCCTCAGAGAATGACCCAGGGCTGGGAGTATATTTTGCTGCACTAACTTGCCACCAGTAATGCTAATCATTGGAGGAACTGAAGGAACAAGCAAGTTTCCCCACAGAGACTCACACAAGACAATGTCATAGTGCTCATTTGCCTCTTTCAGAACTGCTTCCCTGGTCATCTCTGCTGCATGTTTTATCTCCAGTCCTGCAGATCAACATGGAATTTGGGATTAGAGTAAATGGCCAGAATCCAAGAAGCTGAGTAGAGTACACTGAAAGTACTTCCATAAACTACCTGGTGTATTACACATTTCATTTTCTAACCCCAGCTTCCCATTCTGCTCTGGAAGCTGCTCTTGTGTTCATGTTTTTGTATCTGTCCATAAGGTGGAAGGAGATCCCATGGATTTCGTTGGAACAAACTTCTAAGGAGCTGTACCTAGGATTATGTCTTAAATTCACTGTTCCTTTGGTAATGCATTAACAAGGAATAATATGCTCCATTTATCCAATGTAATTCTCTAGCATTTATATGGGTCTGCTATGTTTATTGTGAGATTAAAAGTAGTAAAAACAGATTTGTATATAATTTTGCTAGAGTTGTCTCCAATAAGATGGGGTGCCTGCCTTGAATTTACAGTTGCCCAATCTAGAGTACTAAGTATGCTCTTGATGTGCACACTGGTCTCTTGCATGCACAAAAAGATATGCTCCCTTTAAATTTATAGTGAAGCCATCACTTGGGAGGAGCTGTATGCACAGCAAACCTTCTAGAACATATTCTATATGAAGGCAATTTAGGCTGCAATCGTACACACTTACTAGGGAGTAAACACCGTCGAACACACTGCAAAGTACTTCCAAATAAGCATGCATAGAATTACACTGTTTAATAGGAAGCCAGTTCTAAAGCGTAGAGCTAGTATTTGCCTGTCATGATAGAATAGTATTCTGCACCACTGTCATCAAATCTTGTTTTGTGATGTTTCACCAATGCAGAGATTCATCCAACCCATCAGCTGCATGTTTTAAGCACTGCCATTATACATGCCATATACAGCTAATTCTTGGGAAGCTAGCAAAGGAAACCATGGACTCCACTGAGCGGACAATACCAATTTTCCTGTTTGAATAGTACGTGGCCCTAATGGAAGTTTGCTGACATTCAAGTAAACAGGGAAGGCATCCCATGCACTGAACTTATCTGGAGAGGAAAATATCCATGTAAGTGCTGTTTGACAGTAAAGGTTCCTGTGCCAAAGGATGCACAAACCCAAGGATGCTCACTCACCAATCTCACCCCATGTTAGTAATAGCTGGGACCATATATACACCAGCATGCATTTACATTTTTAGTTTAATTACTGATATATGACAATAGCCGATATGGAAAGAAGATATGTGTAACTACATTGAATTGTAACACCAGAGTTCCAAGAAAGCCTTAATAATATAATCATATACCATGTTCACAACTACTTTGGCATATGACTTGCGCTCATCAGTTAGAGAACATGTATATTCTGGGTAATTGTTTTGCCATCACGTCTAAACTATAATCCATTTGAATTGCTGCTTAATTTGTCAGTGACTGTGTGTTATGTATACCAGACTTATGCCTGTGGTTCAAGCTGTTGAAGGACTGTGGCTGTTATTTGAAAGTATTCAGCTCGCTCAATATCTGTAGTCTTCAGTATATCCCAGAGTGCCTTACACAGCTTGTTAACATAAATACCTGTCATCATGGAGAAAACCAATGCACCTGAAAGTTATTTGTGGTGGACAGGTGCCAAATTAACCTGTATCTTTAATGACACCATTAAACCCTTACAGTGCAGAGTGTGTTTCTGAACAGTAATGGATTTAGTTTAGACTCAGGAAATCATATTGTGAATATGTACAGTACACCCGCATATTTAGTGTACAGTTTATTTAAGCAGCTGCTGTAAATGTCTGTAAAAACTAAAAGCATATACAATAGTTTTCTTCCATGATAAAATATGCCATGGTTTACTTGTGTTTTCTAATGTAATCTCATAATAATCATATCCTAAATACTTAATGTTTGGTTCTGTGCTAAAGAGATAATTGATGAGCCTAAAATAGGCTTATATGTACAAAGTTTTACACATATTTTTGTATTGTGATTCATATGCTATATATATCAGAGACTTTCTATTCATTTGTAAAGTACATAAATTATTGTAAACTTTTAATTAAAAAAGTCTTTTAAACGTATGAATGACTAGACATGGATTTTCTCCATGCATCACAAAAAGAAAAGTGTTGAAGCCACCATGTAAACAGCAGTAGTTGCTTTTGAACTATACCAATGGAGTAATCTGAGTAAGTTTACACATTGATCAGCACGCATCAAAAAACTATGCTCCAGATTGTTGTAGAGAATATTTCCATTTATTATACCAACAATTACAGCCAACCATAGACAACCCAGCTCCCAACACATCTCTTTAAATGTCTTATGACTTGGTTAAATAGCTGTATCCTGCCAAGAAACATTCGATCAATTTCCATATCTTTATCCTATTTTACCACTTGCATGCCTAGTGTACAAAAAGGTCTATATAAGTCTATATGTTGAGGAGGTGTGAAGACAACAGCAATGTGCTGACAGTTTAGAAATACCTGCTGAGAAGAAAGAAGTAATTGACTGGTCTGTGACCTGCAGCCCACTTCCTCCTTTCTAAAGTTTCCTATTATGGTGGCCCATTGGAAGGGAATATAGCATAATTTCTGTAAATGGTGGTTCTTGGTTTCCTGCTCATGGAAGTAGCCTCCAAAATCTTCCAAGAGAATTTGGGGAGTGTCACACTGGCCATAGGAGACTACTTCATGTGGCAGTTGCACATAGCAACTGGATTAATAATTCTGGAACTAGTTCTTACATTAGGTACATTAGATATGTATGTTCATTAGATTTTACAGGTCTTGACTGTAAGACATCACTTTGTGTTCATGGATAAATAGGGGTCTCTCATTTCTGCTTGCTTTAAAAACAAGAACTTTGAGCCAAGCTTTCTGCTAGCATTGCAGTGCAATGACCTAATTCTGTTTAGTAACTCGTTTCTAGAGCTATAATCCTGTATCAGCTAAAACAACAAGGGAATAAAGTATGTGAAACAGAACAGTCTGTTGCCCAAAGGCTGACATCAGTTGCAAGCAGAAATCGTATACTGGAGTACTGTTATCTCATTCATAATGAAACTCAAAATTTAAATAATCTGTGGAGGAACCTACTTTTTATATGAATTCTGACCTAAATTACCATCAGCAAAATGAAACGATTAGTAAAAAATAAATAAATCCCACAAGGTAGCATTGAAATATTTCCACAAATAGTATAATCAAATTGTTTGTCAGACACCACACTGCAGTTGTGATGAAAATGTAACAATTTTTATTCTACTTTTTTGCACATATCTGGAAGAAAATTAAAGGAACGCAGAAGAGAAAATGCAAGGTATGCCAGTGTATCATGTGCTTCATAATACATGCATTCCATTCAAATAAGTCTTCAAATTTCATCTACAGAATTGTAGTTGGCAAGGGCTTACAGACTTAAGTGTAAGCACCGGGCTATAAATGTTCTATAGCCCTACATACAAAAGTGCGTCGCTTTTGTTCAAAACGCCTTTGGCTATCCCTTAATAAACTGTTAATGGAGCAAAAGCAAGCACGTTATCTCTTGTGTCTGTCTCCGTTGGTAAGGGAATAATTGATTCAATAAAGGCTGTCAGTAAACTTCCATTGTGTTTATTCTTCTTCTGGGACCACCTCGACTCATGCATGGTGAGTTGAGCCAACCCCCCGCGAGAGGCAAAGCAGCGTTTAAGTGACAGCGATGGAAATTCTCCTGTAGGTGGGCTCTCGCTGGGATGTCCTCCTAATGAACTCCTCCGGCGCGGCTGCTTCAGCACCACAGAGCGTGGACAGCTCCCAGCCAGCCAGGCTCGTGGCGAAGACCAATGGCGTTACCTGCCTAACGCAGCGCGGAGCTGGCTAGGAGTTTACATCTGACAAGTGAAATCGGATTGAGCCCCTGCGTTGCTGTGACCCCCATCCCCACACGGCGCTAGTTCCCCAGCCCTCCCCGAGGGCAACACTTCGCTCCACTCTCCAGCAGTCCCAGGCAGGCGGCCTCCCGCCCTAGCAGCCATGGCAGAGCCGAGGGAGCAGCTCCAGCCGCCGGAGAAGAAAGAGGAGGAAGTGCCCGATTACTTCGCGGCCCTCGGCACCTGCAGCCCCAAGCCCCGGCAGAAGTACGGAGGGATGTTTTGCAACGTGGAGGGCGCCTTCGAAAACAAGACGCTGGACTTCGAATCGCTCAGCGGAGGGAGGCGAGGGGGCAGCAACCAGAAGCTCAGTCGAGGGGACCTCAGCCAGCTCTCCAGCGGGTCGGAGGCGCAGAGCGAAGCCAGCAGCGGCTGCCAAAGTACCCCGGTCCTCACACCCGCGGGGCCGCCGTCAGTTGGAGTAGCGGGGGAATTATCCAATGGCTGCCATCAGGTAACGGGGGAAGGAAGGCGCTGGGAACGGTCATTGGAGGAGATGCGCTATGGGGCTAAACTTTTGAGGGTGCGGGATAAAGCTGAACCAGCGCTCTGTCTGTCTGTCCCCCATAGAAATGTTTCAGGGATGTTTCAGGAATGTGTTTAACGACGTGAGGAAGGTAATGAGCAAATCCCGTGCAAAAAGGCCAGTCCCTTAGCGGAATCAGCCAAACGGCCCGGGAACAGGCAAAAAGCGCCTAGCGTCTGGGTCTCTTCCAGCCAAGTAGGCGGCGCTCGAAGTGACTCGGCTCATGCGCGCAGGTTCAGCTCGTGAGACGAGGACCTGGCAAACCCGTGAGCGGCTCGGCGTCTGCCCTCGATTTCAGAGGCGCGAGAGCCGCTCCGAGCAAGCGACAGAGCCAGCTGCATTTCCTGAACTGGAATGTGGTTTGGAATTCACAGTGGAGCAGCCGCTTCTTAATCGCATCCGAGGTCACGAAACCTGTCACAATCGCCCCCCTCCCGCCCTCCGAAGAGGACTGATCGGGACGCCAGGTGGCGATTGATTTCCCAATCGGCTGCAGCCCGTTTAGACGGCTGGCTGGCTTTCTCCAGCGTCCTCTTTAAATGTGGCGAGTCAGCCATGTATACCCCACAGGTAGAGCAGGAGCACTGTGTCCTCTGTTATTTTGCAACGCAAATGAGCGTCACCGGGGACCTGGCTTTTGTCTCTTCAATCTCTTTCCAAGGCAGAGTGCACATCGGAGTCAGCGTGCATGATCCGTAGAAATCTCCTCTGCCGCTGTGAGATTCAACAGACCCGGTCTTATGTTACAGCCAATGGGAGTCATTTTATTGATTTTAATATGAATAAAAGAATTGGATGGGAAGGCTGAAATGCTTTGCACATTTACTGTAGGGTAGGTCCGGGTTAACTCAAAGGGACTTACTTCTGAGTAGATAGGCATAGGAATTTCAATGAGGCATACTTTGGGGCAAACTGGCATAGAATAGCAACCCAAAATGCCCTTTAAAAAGGTAGGACCAGGTGTTTCTTCCCAGTAGCAGGAGCCATGCGGAGTTTGTGGCTAGGGCTGGAGATTATATTAACCCAGAATGCTAGCCTTGACGCCTATGTTCTGTGGAGGCAGTAGACTTCTGAATGCTAGTTGCTGGAAGCAGCAGCAGGAGAGAGTGGCTGCAGCGCTCAGATCCTGCCTGGGGGCTTGCTATAGACATCTGGTTGGCCACCAGCATGAGCCATTGGCCTGATCCAGCAGGCTCTTTTTACACACACACAACCACACCTCCTACATCTGAGTGGGAATTGCAGCAAGGCAGAATGCCCCTCTTCTCTTCCACTTTAATGCTGATAAATGGTTTTTAATAAACTACTTTCCACGTGGTGCAGTGGAGAGGGAGGGAGTCTCTTGTGACAATCTCTTTTTCCTGGTAATTTGAGCACAAAGCTTTAAGAACTGAGGTTTCGTTCTCCAGTCTAAATGCCACTTGGCTGCCCTGCAAGTTATTGATTAAGGCTGCAATTCTAAATAAAAATAAAGAATACTTACCTTGGTGTAAGTTCCCTTGAACTCTGCTTCTGAACAGGCATGCATATTTTCTCTTTGTTCTCTGAAATGAGTGACACATTTTACTTATTACTGCAAAACACTTATACCCCGTTATCTAGCCCAGCAAAACGCCCATTTAAAGTCTTAAAAAGATAGGACACGAAAGGAAAGGGGTGTGTGGAGGGAAGAGGTAAACGAACAAAACTCAGGCGACACATCTTTAATGTTACAACATCAGCCTCGTACACCAGAGCCCTCCAGGATCACATCCAGACTCCAGCTAACCTGGAACTTGCATTTCCATCAGTGGCCAGACTGATGCTTTCAGGAAGCCTACAGGCAGAGCACAAAGGCAGGAGCCCGCTCCTTTTGTTTGCCTCCAAGGCCTCCCATTATTCGGAGGCACATTTCCTCGGAATATGGACGACCCATCGCTCGTGGCCAGGACCCCTTAGAGCAGAGATATCCTCTGCATGAATTTATCCCATCCTTAAAAACAAAACCTGAATACTAAGCTACTGGTCACCAATTAAATCGCGCGGCAGAGAATTCCTTAGTGAATTACGCGGCGTTTGAAACAGCACCTCGCCAAGTGCATCTGATTCCTCAGAGGATCCCCTTATTATTGGATCCTAACCAGATCTCTGTCTTCAACACCCGGTGGTGCTTATGAAGGAAAATTCTGACCAGGCTGAGCTGGTTGCCCCGAGCATCTGGTGCTATATTAAAACAGAGGGTCACTTAAACCTGAAATACACTTGGAAAAGTTAAACAAAACGGGGCTTCCTTTTGAATGGACGTGCAGATGACAGCGCTGTAGGGAAGCACCCGCCTGTTTGGGGCTACACAACAACACTGCTCTGCATAGGATTCAACTCCTAGGGACTTCGTCCCCCCTCCCCATAAAATATTTGAGGGGGCCGGTGAGCCTCAAAGTTGATGGGCATTGCCATTCAAATGGGGTGTATGTGCTGCGTCTTGTGATCGATTAAATGGGGCAGGGTTTACTTGCGCCCCCCAAAATTTTATTCAGGTTGGCACCCCTGCTGCTCTGCGCGCGTGTGCTCCTAGTCACTCGGAAGCCGGTTCCACCGACATCAAGGATATTGGCTTTCAAGTTATACTCGGGGTGAGTAAGTCCCAATCCAACGCAAGGTTTGAAATATGGATCTGAAGCGGGGTGGATGGGGGGCAGGTGATCTAACTTCCCGCTCCCAAATCAGCCCCGGGGAGCCGGCTGCGTCTATTCCAGCTCCCAGCAGAATGCACACACACACCCCAAGCGCCAACCGGGAAACACAAAGGCCCCCTGGGCTGCGTCTCCAGCCAGCCGCCCCCCTGCTGACGAGGGCCTGGCCCCTGGAGAGAGAGGGCTCGGCCACGTGGCCTTCGTTGGCCGGCGTGGGGAGGCGCAGGCTTTTGTTGGACAGGGCCGTGGCTGCTGCGGCGGGCCGGGCTCGCTGGAGAGGCCCCGGCGGAGCTGTCTGCCTACGCGTCTGGGGCCCTGTCTGCCGCTGCCTGGCGCACGGGCGTGGAATGCTAATCAGGCAGCTGCTCACTCGGCAAGGCTGCCGGGCGGCCGGCGCAGGGGGAGCCACCGAGCTCCTCTCGCTCGCTCGCTCTCGCTTGCCCGCCCTCCCTCCCTCCTTGCCAGAACAATCCGCCGGGCGGAGAGGCGCGCACGCACACGCGGCGCCACTCAGCACAGAGCCATCCGCCGGCGCCAGCCGCTGCTCCCTCGGCCGGCCGCGCTCCGGACCCACAAAGGCCCCTCGTCGTCGTTGCCGCCCGTGACCCCTTCCCACGTCCCGCGCTCGGCAAGGCCTGCGGGGGAAGATGTCGTACCAAGGCAAGAAGAACATCCCGCGGATCACGGTGAGCCGCAGGGCCCTGGGCTGGGGTGGCGATGATTTTCGGGCTGGCATTCCTCTCCAAGGGTCCGATCTGCGCTTCCCGGGCTTTTGCGGAGCCCCCAGCCCCCCCGCCTTTCCCGAGGCTTCTGGTGATGATCCCACCCGGGTGGGCCGCCGAGCTGAAGCCCCTGGTTAGGATTTTCGTAACGGGAAGGCAAGGGGAGGTTTGGGTTGCAACGGGGAGGGAGGGGTAGGTGGAGCCGCGCGGTCCCGGTGGGCTTCAGGGGGAGGGGGCGGGAGGCGCAGGCGAGATCCGAGCGAGGGCATTCGGCGTTTGTGCCTCGCCGGCCATGGGTGGTGGTCCGCCTGGGGACTCCTCGAACAACCTCTCCTTGTCCGCAGCGCGCTCTTTCTCCCCATGCAACGCTCAGCCTCTAGGTGCGCGCTGCTGCCTTCTTCGTACAGAAGCGAGCCAGTGGGGCCCCCCACCCACCGGCTTTCCAAGGAGAAAAACAAAACAGAGCGCTGTGTTATTCTGGAAATCTCCCAGGGTTATAAAGCGCAGCGAAAGACCTTGAGGAATCCGCCCACTTCTCGGCACCCCGAATCAACTTATAAGGGAATGCAAAACAACATCCTTCGTGGCGCGCCTTTCTTCTTCTTCGCTAAGTGGCTGGTGTCGCCTTCTTCTGTTGTTTATCCGCTTGCAGCCCACCCCCGCCCCCGATCTGATTGCTCATTCGAGGATTTCTAACTCCCTTTGAGTGGGTGACCTCCTACGACACCATCCTCCATTCGACCCTCTTCAGAATGTTAAAATGTGCATTTCCAGAAGCAGGTGGGCAGTCCAAGCCTCTTTCTCGAGGGGCAGGGGAGCACCATTTGCCTCCCATGGACAAATCTATATCCGTATTTTCCACCTCTAACAGAGGGGATTAATATCTTTTTGGCTGAATTTGTTTTTAAGCGCAAAGAGCTTAATTTAACTTGGTTAGAGTATTTCTCAGTATCAGACATTTGAAAGGCAATCAATACAGGTTCTTCAGATACAAGTTGAACTGATAAACACAGAAATGTGGGCATTTCCTATAAGGATTTCTTCAGTGACTGTGGGATGTAGTAACTTCTAATACACAATCTGTTCCTGGGAATATGGGGGGGGGGGGAATAGGGGGATGGAAGTCTTCTGACTGAGGGCTGCTATTTAAGACATTTGCCACTGAAAGCTCCCTGTGCAGAGAATTAGTGTCCTCTTTTGTTAAATGTAACCCAACTTGAACCCCAAGGATTTAAACAGTGTTTTATCCTCAGCTGGATGTGCTTCATAATAACAATGCAACAAGCTTCTATTTACCTGTTAAATGCTTTTCAAATACAGTGCACATTCATATTCTCTGTAAGCTAAGCTCTGCTGTTTGAAATAAGTCCATGTATCAGACCTATCTTTATGCAAAGGTAGTTATTTCAAATGCCTTCTGGATCTCCATTACATCAACCCATACACACCTGAGACTGCAATCCTATATATATTTCTTTGTCGTAAGTGTCATTGAATTTAATGGGGTCTGCTTCTGAGGAGACATTCAAGAGATTGCACTAGTAAGAATAGCAATATCCCCCCCCCCTTTCTGCTTCCCTATCACTGGAAGAAATAAGACACAGCAAATTGTCAGGCATTTACCACAACTAAAGGTGTTAGGATCGGTTGCATATAGCCCACATCAATGTGAATCTCTGCATGTTTCTACTTATAAAAGGCAATCTGTTTGTGACTACCTTAACATTAGCATTCTCCAAAACACAAATTCTTCTTTTCTTGGGAATGCAGCTTGACCTAGTTTTGATCCCTTCCTAGGTTTGATCCACTAAATCATTATTATTTTGTCACGCTACCCATTTGCATCCCCTCCTAATCCTTCCCTTTATCAGAGGGGTGTGTGTACATTGCACATATAGACACATGCACTGTTAGGGTTACATCTAATACAGCAGATTATGCTTGTGAATTCAAATGTGGAAATTTCTGACCAACTCGCCACCGAAATAAACTGCGGAATAAAGCACACCACATTCATTAGGATCTAAAGAATTGTGGAATTATGTTCAGGCAGCAGTTCCCAAGGCTGTGTGGCAAGCTGAAATCGAAGAGGATTGAAAAAACAGCTTATGGAACTGCATGAAGACTTGAGCTAGTTCAAGTCCCTTATGTGAACCTAAGTGTCTCCTTGGATCCTGGCCATGATGACTGAGGAAGCTCTGATGCCTGCTTAAGCCCTTAAGGGTTGACTTTTAAAGTAAGCAACGTCAGAACTCATTACCTGCCAAGTAATTCTTGGTTGTGAGCCTCTTGACCTGGTGGCCTAGCCTGTCAACTCTCAAATGCATTAGTAGGAGAGGTAGGTGACTATTTCCCATTCCTTGCATCCTGTCATGTTAGATGGTTTGAAGAGCCTGCTGCATCAGGCCAATGGACCATCTATCTTGGTTTAGACAGGCCTCACAGCTCCCTTCCTTTCTCAGTGTACTCTATTTCTCCCATCAAAATGAGCAGCTGTGATGTCACTTCTGTAGAAGGGGTTTTCTTTCGAGGTGGGCTTTGAGCAGAATGGCTCCCCCCAATGCCTGACATGTGAGGGCTCTATTCTTCATTGTTTGGCCGTGAGCGAGCCAGAGCAGGCCAGCCCTTGAAGCAGCGACTGAAAAGAAGCTGTTTGAATAAAGGCTGGCTTACTGCATCTGGCCCGTGCTCTGGTTGTTATGGAGAAGGGCTGCAGCCTAGGAATAGTTACAGCATTGCTCATCCAATACTGTCCCCCCTTTATGGGGAGGAAGAGCTGCAGTGGGTCGGTGAAGCTGCTCATCGAGGTATCCTGATGAAAGAAACCTCTTATGCTTTCTATACATTATTCACTTTGATTGGTAGCACAACATGTCTTACCCACATTATCATGAAAGGTCAAGGGACCCCTGACCATTAGGTCCAGTCGTGACCGACTCTAGGGTTGCGGCGCTCATCTCGCTTTATTGGCCGAGGGAGCCGGCATTTGTCCGCAGAAAGTCATGTGGCCAGCATGACTAAGCCGCTTCTGGCGAACCAGAGCAGCGCACGGAAACATCGTTTACCTTCCCGCTGGAGTGGTACCTATTTATCTACTTGCACTTGACGTGCTTTCGAACTGCTAGGTTGGCAGGAGCACATCATCATTATTAACTCTATATTCCTGTATCAAGGTGTAAACACCCAGGAATTGTTGTGAAGGCATCCATTGTTCTGTCTATGACAGGGGTCACCAGCCTAAGGCCCACGGAGGTCGTTTGACTGGCCCATGAGCTGCCCCCGAACTGAGCTGCTTGTGCGCTGCGCTAAACCGGCGCGGCACGGGGACTCGCTTCCGTGGCACCGGAAATCCCATCTGCGCATGCGCAAAAAACGCAGGCGGGCATGTGATCCAGCCCACAGAGGTATCTCTGGGACCGATCCAGCCCAGGCAAGAAAAATCTTGCCGACCCCTGGTCTATGAAATGAAACTGGTATGGGCTAACTTGAACTTGGAAGAATGCCACCTGGGTGCTCTAAATCCTGTTATAAGAGGTCCTTGAAAGGGTGTTGTGAACCAAAGTAGCCAACTCCTTGATACTTTCCTTGTTAGTATTGTTGCATTTATAAAGGCCTACAGTTAAGGGTATAAGCCCCAGGCTATGTAACAAGGAAGCCAATTCCACATGCTTTCAGAAATTACTTTTCTTTGTTAAACATTCTGTTTCAGTTGCAAAACATTAAATTTTTGTTGTCGTTAGGATGGGATACTGTCCTTCTCTGTACACTTACTTTCCTTTGCTGTGTGACTTTTTCTGCATTTATTCTGATAATGTGTTTCTGAGTCCTTAGCATTCTCCAGCAGCTGGCAGATTCCCTGGAATTGCTAACAGAGGTCAACTCAAAATGAGTCACCTTTCAGCAAATTATAGGCCTGATTCCTTGTAATATCCTTGGAGACAGCGCCGAGAGGGGAAATCAACAAAGGCTTTGCACCAGAAACCCATGGCTCCTTGTTTTGAGAGCTGAAAAATGTGGGATTCTAGCCATCTTAATTAAGAGCTGCCTAGCTGGCACTGTGTTTTACAATAACATTTGACAAAAAAATAAGTCAGGCAAGGATGATGAGTGTATTTTCTAAAATTCTATAACACATAATTCCTACCATTTGGTCGGATAGCCCAGAGATGCCAACAATTTTTGCTGCCTGTGTTGTTTGTATTACATTCTTTTGCATTTCTAGACAAAATAACATCAGCTGCTTTGCATGTCTTAGACAAAGTCCAAATCTCAGGTGTGATTTGAGACCAACACTCAGCTTGCACCAGGCATTTCTCCATAGTCTGCTTCTGAATGTCTACCTAAAGTCACCTTTAATAAAATGTCTGGTTGTCTTGGAAATCATTGTTTGTTTGCTTTTAAATCAGAGTGACCGGCTGCTCATCAAAGGAGGAAAGATTGTCAACGATGATCAGTCATTTTATGCAGATATCTATGTAGAAGATGGCTTGATTAAGTAAGTTGCTGAAAAATATTTTGGAGTACAGTTTTATTTATTCCAGATATTTGTGTACAATTTGATCTACTTTCATTGCTCTCTGATAGATTAATTACAATATAAGCAAAGCATAGAGGAGACAGAATATAATTGTTGTTACACAACTACATGAAAGTAACACATTCAGTACTAAGGTACACAGCACCTTTTGCACACAGGGGCCTATGGATCAAGATTATTATTATTATTTATTTATTTTCTATATTGCTCTTCATCTGAGGATCACAGGGAATGCCCCCAAAGAAGTATGATTGGCATCCATCTGTCTTGGGAGACAATTGAGGAGTGCACCTTTGGGGGGGGGGCTAAGTCAAACTGTTGGAAGGTTGCAGTGGTACCTCGGGTTACATATGCTTCAGGTTATATACGCGTCAGGTTACAGACTCTGCTAACCCAGAAATAGTACCTCGGGTTAAGAACTTTGCTTCAGGATAAGAACAGAAATCGTGTTCCGGCAGTGCGGCGGCAGCAGGAGGCCCCATTAGCTAAAGTGGTGCTTCAGGTTAAGAACAGTTTCAGGTTAAGAACGGACCTCCGGAATGAATTAATTACTTAACCCAAGGTACCACTGTATACCTATAGCTTAATCCTAAGGCTGTGCTCAGGCGGCACTTTCCTTTGCTCCCCGTTGAGTGCTAGAGCATTTAACTGTGAATGTAGAAAACATTTCAGCAAGGAGAGTCTGGTAAGAAAACACATTTCCAAAAGCCGTGTTATGAGTGTCAGGAACACAGTGAGTTGATCTAGTTCAGGGGTAGTCAATGTGGTCCCCTCCTGTAATTTTGGACCATAACTCTCTTTATCCTGATCATTGGCCATGTTGGCTGGTGCTGATGGGAGGTGTCGTCCACAGCATCTTCACTACCCCAGATCTCGTTACCAGTACTCGATTGCCATTTAAATCAATGGGATTTAAGTCATAATTTAATTGCTGGGATCTTAGATCAATGAAATTAGTCTGGATCTGACCTAATATGTTGGATATCTGTATGCTGTTGTCCTCCTTGAATGAAACTTGCAAGCAATCTCTTTTAATGTCATTTTCAGGCAAATTGGGGAAAACCTGGTTGTTCCTGGAGGTGTGAAAATGGTTGACGCTTACGGCCAGCTAGTTATGCCAGGTGGGATAGATGTCCACACTAGATTGCAGATGCCAGTGTTGGGAATGACCTCTGCTGATGACTTCTATCAAGGAACAAAAGCAGCTCTGGCAGGAGGGACCACCATGATTCGTACGTAACGCCCTTACCGTGGACTGCATTCTTTTTGTTGTTAAAGCAGGAAAATCGGTGACTGAAAATAACTAATTAGAGGTTGCTCTCTTGGTGAGGTGGGGCCACAGCACTAGTTTCCCCACAACGCTGTGACTGCCTCTTAGCAGGAGGGAGAGGAGCATGATGGGAGCATCAGATTGGCTCTGACAGTGTGCCTGCACAGCCACAGCGCTGTGACTGCCTCTTAGCAGGAGGGAGAGGAGCATGATGGGAGCATCAGATTGGCTCTGACAGTGTGCCTGCACAGCCACAGTGGCCCTGCCACCTTGCTACTTACCAAGTCCCTTCCAGTAAGTGGCAGTGGCGCCACTCCTAAGAAGCTTGCATTGCAACTCTCTCCAACTCAGCAAGGCACTCTTGCCAGGTACCACTCCACTTGGGACCAAATTTCCTCAGAGTGTAGCTGAGCTGAACACATCCAGGCTGACTTTCAGCAAACAACAGAAATGCCTTGTGTTTGCCTTGTAACACACTCCTCTTGAGGCACCAGTCATGAAACCATATCACTTGTATGTATGTAAGATCACTGCTCATTTGGTCACACGAATTAGCTTTTAATGCATGCCTGGGCTCCCACAATGCATTCTGTACTGTAGACTTGCATAAACATATCCCCATGTCATTGTGGTACAATGACAACCCTTTGGGTGTAGCAGAACTTTCATTTTTCACAACATTTTGTGTGTCCTTTCCCTGCCTGGTTATAGCCTTAAAAATTAGGTTGTCTGAAATATAATTATAGACACTGCAGATCTTTGGTGCTACCTATTCTGATGTGAGAGCCAGTGTGATGGGTCAGTTAGAATCTGTTAGAGTGTCAGACTAGGACCTGTGAAACCAAAGTCTAGATTCCCACTTATCCATTAAGCTCACCTTGGGCCAGTCATAGTCCCTCAGCCTTATATGAGGATAAAATGAGTTTGGGGAGAACCATGTACTTCACCTTGGAACTCCTTGGAGCAGGCATAAGCAAACTCGGCCCTCCATATGTTTTGGGACTACAACTCCCATCATCCCTGACCACCTGTCCTGTTAGCTAGGGATGGTGGGAGTTGTAGTCCCAAAACATCTGGAGGGCCAAGTTTGCCTATGCCTGCCTTGGAAGAAAGGTGAGATGTAAATGCAAAAAAACCCCAAAATGCTTCTTGAAATAAGAACCTTTCAATAGATATGGGGTAGGAAACCCATTGCCTTCCAGGTGTTGTTGGACTCTAGTTTCCATCATCTCTGGCATCCCATATTAGGCAATTGAACCCTCATCATCCAATGAATGCATTTGTTTCTCCAGTTGACCATGTGTTCCCTGAATCTGGGTCAAACCTTCTGACTGCCTATGACCAGTGGAGGGAGTGTGCTGACAGTAAAGCATGTTGTGATTATTCTCTGCATATTGACATCACACGCTGGCATGAGAGCATCAAAGAAGAGCTGGAGGCTCTCGTCAAAGACAAAGGTAAGTGCAAAGATACGCTTCATAGAAAGTAACAAGTGGATGGAGATTTACGACTGTCATAGCTTCCTAGTTGCAAAAAGACATGAATATTGCAACACTGGAAGGCAAAGATCCTGCCACATATAAACTGCTAGATTATGCAAAAGAGTGTTTTAGCTTGAGAGCAAATGATGTTTAATAGATGAGGGAAGCTTATCCTTTTTGACAAGATGTGTTTATCATTTTATGAATATGATGTCCTAACATGCAGTGTTTTTCCACCATTGGAAAACTCAGTTTTTGTGTTCTTTGATTATTCAAGATCATTTGTCCTCTAATGCAATATTTGGGAAGTATAAGTATTTTAAATGTTCTTTTTATTGTGTGTGTCTGTACCCACATGCATATACACACATATACACACACACACACAAGTAAAGGGACCTCTGACCATTAGGTCCAGTCGTGACCGACTCTGGGGTTGTGGCGCTCATCTCGCTTTATTGGCTGTGGGAGCCAGCGTACAGCTTCCGGGTCATGTGGCCAGCATGACTAAGTCGCTTCTGGTGAACCAGAGCAGCACACGGAAATGCCGTTTACCTTCCCGCCGGACGTGCTTCCCACTTTGACGTGCTTTCAAACTGCTAGGTTGGCAGGAGCAGGGACCGAGCAATGGGAGTTCACCCCGTCACGGGGATTCGAACTGCCAACCTTCTGATCGGCAAGCCCTAGGCTCTGTGGTTTAACCCATACACACACATAGGACAATGAAAATTAGTTAACCATCAGTAAAAAAAACAAGCTTTCTTTCTTAAGCATGACAATATCCAGTGTTGTGGAGTAACATTCAATAGCATCCCACCTTAATATGATTTGACCCTTAGGTAGACATTGTTAAAACTAGAATCCCCCACTCCCAATTCCAATAGTTTATTAAGGTGCCAGCTATGACTTGGATGTGGAATACTTGAGAGGGCTTTTGGTATCCCATGCTACTGGGCTGCCCAAGTGGACCAAAACAAAACAAATAAAAGCACCCATTCTGGGTGTTGCATTCAGGTTGCTTCTGAGAAGGTCCACCAGGTGAAAATCTAGGCAACTACTTGAATGCTTCTGTCTTTCCTGCCGCTTTTGAATTACTATTGAATCAAATCTGCATAAAATCATTTCACTGTGGCAATGATAGTGGGAGAAATAAGGATTCTGCAGGCATCTCACCCCCTTTGGATTCCAACCTTCATCTTGGTTTTTCCCCACACAGAGGGCCTTCTGGGAAGCCAGCTGAATCCTTCCAGATTAAATACGTTGTGAAGCTAGGATAAGGCGATGCTATGGCTCTGGTGCGGTTTCCCACTCAGGGAGTCAGAAATTTCACCCAAGAGCTACTTGGTCAGAACCTGCACAGGCATCCCAGTGGGAAGTTCCACACATCCCTCATTGCAACAGGCTCCTTGTGGTGTGGAAGCGACTTTCATGTGGTTTGGTTCTGAACTATAAATGAGAGAGAGAGACAGAGACAGAGACACACACAGAGAGAGAGAACTGGGTGACAGTGTGAATGGGGCAACACTCTTGTGTTTCCCAAGGAATTGGCACTAGACCCATACGAACAGGACTGTCTGCACGGCCACCCTATTTCCTGCTATTCAGAATTGTTCTCTAGTATTGCCTTACTATTAGTAAAGAGAACTAACAATTATTCCCATTCACGATTGGTTGTGCCTGTAGAATGAGCACAGCTGGCCACATGGTCCATCACTGGCCACATGGTTGTTTCCATTAGTACGACTATACTCACTATATGTGCCACAAGACCCACATAGTCCCACTCATCACACACTCCATCATGGTATTGCACCCTGGTGAAGGGGCCGCTTGCTATAGGCCATGCCGCTGAAGGAGTTCACACTGAGTAGCCCCAGAAGAAAGTGGAAGGAAAATACCAAGCATTATCAGAAAGATATTGGGAAACCTTGCAGGAAAATCATTTCCAGGGACACTGCGCACCATCTTTCAAAGAAACTGATGGTGAAACACAAGAGCCATAGCTCAGTGGTAGAACATATGTTTGCATGAAAAAGGTTGGGTTCACTGCCTGACATTCTCAGGTGAGGGTAGGAAAGACTTCTGCTTGAAACCATGGCAAACCACTGCTGCTCAGTGTAAAGGATACTGATGGTCTCACTCTGTTTAAGGCAGCTTTGTATGTTCCTATAAAACTCAACATTAAGATTTTAGGTTAACCAATACATGGAAATGGGTCATCCAATCCAATGCCAGATTTCTCATGTTTATTTAAACGTTGCAATAAATTCTAAGAATATAATTGGAAACTGTCGGGGATTTTGGTTCAATTCTACAACCTAAGAAGTCATACAGAGAAATTAACATAGCGCAGCTTAATGCATGAACACAGCCTATTGCTCCAAATTGTCTAAAAAAGAATTTGATAGGTTCAGAGCCTTGTGGTATATACCTGTGCGGTATGTATCTGCACACTGTGGTTCCTAACTAATTGCACTTTTGACATTGGAAAGAAAATGCATTAATGACAACTGTTCACTTAGCATAGATGAGTAATTCAGAGTCATATCAGTGTATTTGACTTGACTGCTAAGAATGTTAAATTGGACACTTAGGATTCGATAGCATTTTCTTCTGAATAAGCTAGCTCATGGCTCACAGCATAGATTTTATTCAACATTTTTCAATTCAGATTCTAAGCCTTGATTAGTTTTGTATCTAAGCTGGCCACGCTATGCAGCCTGGTAACTGATGATCATCTTTCAGTAGCAATCATTAATTCTCTTCTGCTTTCATTAAGGTGTGAACTCCTTTCTTGTTTTCATGGCTTATAAAGACAAACTCCAGTGCACTGATGCTCAGGTAATATACATACAAGATGCAAACTGTTGTTCAACTATGCTTTGGTTGAAAAACATAAGCATTATCAGACTCCGCCATTTTTCTTTCTTTCCTGGCAGATGTATGAGATATTCAGTATTATTCGAGATCTGGGCGCCATTGCCCAAGTACATGCTGAAAATGGAGACATCATTGATGAGGTAGAGTGTTTATTTATTTCATTTCATTTATGAATCACTGGCCATGAAGCATCCCAAAGCATTTAGCAATTAAAAAATCAGCAACGAAAACAATTTCAAATCCAATGCAGTTAGAAGGGTGGTTGAAAAAGAAATGTCTTCAATAGGTGCTGAAAAAACTGTAAAGACAGTGCCTGTCTGATCTGTAATGGGCACAAGTTCCAAGGGGCAGGTGCCACCACACTAAAGGCCCTGTTCCTACATCATGTGGAATGAACTTCCTAATGAGATGGTATCCGCAGGAGGCCCTCATCTGCAGAGTCCATTGATTGGTTGGGTGTATAAGAAGCGAGATGATCTTTTAGGTATCCTAAAAGGTACCCAATCCATCTGTAATATGTTGATGGCCTACAGTACAAGTTTGTACTTTATCATAACTTGATTCTGGATGAGGCTGTGGGGGGGGGGAGAGAGAGGGAGGGAGAAATGGGACCAACAAAAAGTAGCATATGGCAGTGCATAGGCGCAGCCATATGGATTCAGAACAATATACCCTCCAATCTTTGGGCACTTTTTCATGGCACTGCAGAAAATGATATCATCTATATGCCAGCGAGGCATTTGATAACATCTGTTTGTCACTAACTACATATGTCTTGAAGTTACAATTGTTAAAAAACACACCATACAAATACAAAAGTTTAAAACAGCAACAAAAGAATAATGCAACTTTATTTGCTACAAGTGTTCATACTGCAAGATGATAAAGAGGATGAACCCTACCCTATCCAATTAAAAAATGAGCACCACAGCAGGCTAGAGTATCCTCATACCATGGGAACATGTGTGTGTTGTCCTTTCCATGTGTTCGCTGTGAGAAACATTGAACGTAGTTCACCATGGGAAAGTGGCATATAAGTACATGAAATCTATTAGGGATCTACTATGGTAAATAAGTTTAAAGTAGTTTGTGTGTGGTTGCTGATGCTTGTGTATCAAGCTTGTGGATTTAAATGTCAGGCACCTGAAACTTCAGAGAGAGAGAGAGAGGTCTGTGTGTCCCACACCTGTATACACATACATACACACATACAGCCAGGGAGGGGTTGGGTTTGTGTATCTTCCTTGTTCTGTTTTACAGAGATCCTTAATATTCACCCCTAGGGCATTCTTAAATTATCATCAGTTGAAAAGTTGGAAGCCCTTCTGAAGATATTGATCTGCTTGGGATTAGAGAATTTTTTGTTCACATCCGACATCATACTTTGATCCAAAGCGGATAGGTGTCACCAGAGCGGGTGGTTGTTTTTAGGGTTTTCAACATAGTTATTAAAAAACCAGAGGGTGACCTTCAAGTGTATTTGCAGGCAAAGAACAAAAGCATGGAAATAAATGTCTCCAGAGCACTTCAAGGACAGAAAACATTTATCCTGGATTGCAAAAGATTAAATGCTCTTGAAATTAAATGTAGAGATTTACTGCCTGTCAGAATATAACTAGTTATTTATAAAGGCTTACTTACCGCTTTGCACAACAATCTTCTGAGAAAGTGATTTGTAATCACTAAAATACTTCAATAACAATAAATTAAATCCAAGTCTAACCTTGACTTGGCCATTGTACTGCAGGCTCTGGTAGCTGCCAGATTGGATTATCACAATGTTCTCTACAAGGAGCAGCTCTAGAAGTTACTTGGAAACTTCAACTGGTCTAAAATGCAGTGGCCATATTACTGGATAGGGTCTCACTTAGATCAAATATAACACATATTTTCAAACAGCTGCATTTGTTTGCATCCCAATTTAAGGTGCTCATGTTAGTTGGAAAAGCCTACTCAGGTCCCAAATACAGTACCTGAAATACCATCTCTTTTCCTACAGTCCTCCTTGAGTATTAAGGTCAGCAGAGGGGGTCCTCTTAGTTTTTCTGTATAAACAAACTTCATAATACAGCTTTCAGAAAACACTGAAGATGCTTATCTTTACCCTGGCTGTTGATTCCTGAGATGTGTATTTTTTTCCAGGACCCTATTGTAATTTTTTTTAGAAAGAAATTTATACATAGCGTAAAAGCTATAGACATAATGCATGGGTTCAACTTGTTTGTTGTACTAGCAGAAGCCAGCGTGTGTCTCAATAGCACAACAGGACTTCTCTCCTCTTTCACTGCCACCGTGCATCTCCCAAACCTCCCCAAATCTGGTCAGGAGAACTCCTAGAACAGTGCATGGAGGGAGGAGTGGGGAGATCATTCCTCCTGGCAATGCTTTTTGGGCTTGGTTGGTCAAATAGTAACATAAATTTGCTTTCCATGAGCCCAAATCCTTGGAGAAATTTTTTTGGACTGCATCAACACACTTCATTTTGTTGTTGCTTTTAATGTGGATCATTGAGATGGAACAAGGATGTTAGAAAGATGGGTACTTATTATACATATTTAATCTGCCAGAATTATGTATCAGAATTCTATTTTAAAAAAATTCTTCCTCTTCTGGCAACCTTGATATATTTCACTTGCCTTTTTTAAAGAATGGTTTCAGGAACACCCCTCTTCCTGCCGCCGCCCTAAGACAGGATAACAGTCGGATCTATGTTTAGACTTGCCTTGTAAACTACCAAACAGAGAGTTGCAGAAGGCAAATGGTTATGCTGCTGAGTTGCACATATAAATGAGGAAGTTAACCGCTCTAATTGTCACGGATAATAAATGGTCGTGGTGGTGTTTTTAAAAAGATAGCATTCTAAAGTTTCAAATTAGATTTCTGCTCCTTTCATTTATTGCTTCTCCCATATTTCTTCATTTATTTAGGAACAAAAAAGACTTTTGGAGCTGGGGATTACTGGTCCAGAGGGTCACGTTCTCAGTCATCCAGAAGAGGTAATATTAAGTAGGTCCCCACAGAATTACTGTCAACTCTACTCAGTAAAATAAAATTGGGAAATACCATTGAAGGTTAAATTCACACATGAAATCTCTTTTGCCGAGCCACGTTCAGACTTCACAAAGCCTTTCAAAGTCCCCTTTTGATAAGAGAGGGATGCCCACGCTTAAACACTGAATGTCACATGCAAGACATCATTGTAGACCTACACCGTTTTTGAATAAAATCCAGTAAGTGTTTTGCTGCAGTGAAATTAGCATCAACATAGATAAGATTAATGAAACTGTATCTTTCAGGGGTAGATTATAGGTTCTGCTCCAGATGTTGTTGGAATACAATTCCTATCAGTCTTAGCTAGCACGACTTAATGGTCGCAGACTTAGTTATAATGGGATGATACCCCACAACATCTGGAGGACACCATGACGACGATCCCGGTGTAGCTTATAGATTTTGACACTTGGTGTTTTTGCAATCTGTAATGAGACTAAAAGGATGGTCTGTGTGTCATTATATAAACAACAACACTTCTGCTGAGTTTTATTGTTCTGGATGGCACTCTTAGCTTGCTTGTTAGGCAGTAAACCCCCTTCATTGTTCTGCCCGGACACTGAGGTCCAGCTTCGAGGGCTTTCTGGTGGTTCCCTCACTGTGAGAAGCCAAGTTACAGGGAACCAGGCAGAGGGCCTTCTCGGTAGTGGCGCCCTCCCTGTGGAACGCCCTCCCACTAGATGTCAAAGAGAACAACAACTACTAGACTTTTAGAAGACATCTGAAGGCAGCCTTCTTTAGGGAAGCTTTTAATGTTTGATGTATTACAGTATTTTAATATTTTTTGGGCAGCCGCCCAGAGTGGCTGGGGAAGCCCAGCCAGATGGGCGGGGTATAAATAATAAATTATTATTATTATTATCCAACCCACCAGGAGTTGCTTCTGAATAAACATGCATACTCTTTCATTTATGTATTTATTTATGCATTTATTTATTTTAAAAACCACATTTGAGTCTCTTCCAGTAATAATTATTGTCTGACTGAATTATTCATATATTTGAAATCAATCAATATCAGAGGAGACATAATGCTAACTTCCCCACATTTCCCTGTAACTGCAGTTTTCCTGTAAGTGCAGTTGTGAGTGGGGTAGACTTATGAAGAACAAGTAGAACAATCCATCATAACAGAATCCTAGCAGCCCTAGCTGTTGTTTAAGCTCTAGGCAAGCTACTTCAGATGAAGCAGATATTGTGAAGTATCTGACTGTGTTCATGCTTCCAAAGGTTGAAACAGAGGCCGTGTTCCGTGCCATTACAATAGCGAAACAAGCCAATTGCCCCTTATATGTCACAAAAGTCATGAGCAAAGGGGCTGCAGATGTCATCGCTCAAGCCAAGAGAAAAGGTAAGTCCTGTTTCGCGCTTCCATACTGATGAGGACTTCCTGTCAAGTCAGCAGTTTTTGAACGGGGAAATTTAAATGCCCAGACATTTAAAATGATGGTACATAGCAGACATTTTTCTCCAGGAGATCAAGCAAGGACCGCTAGTGATGGTTTCAGAATATCTTTCAGGCATAAACTTGACATTCTTTCATGTTGTTTGAGCATCTTTGGAGATGACAAACCTCTGGAAGTGTTGCGGACAACGTCCTGTCCTGCTGTCAGAAAATCTTTGGTTGCATTCAGAAGCCTTAAGGTTAAGAAATGTCATCTTCTGTGAAAGGTCTTTTGCACAGTCTTGTCTTGAAAATCCCTCTTGAGACAGGTTTGTCCCCAATACTCTGTTCTTTTTCACAGTATCTAAACGGTATACCTGACATTCAACCACAGACACTGGAATTTCCTAGCACAATATTTTTTTTTCAACCTTTTGCCCCCATATTTTCGATTGGGAGCTATGTGTGTGTCTATATATATATATATATTTGCATATCTAAACACCAGTCTCGGCTCAAGGGAGTCTCCAGTTAAGACCAGGGAAGCCAAATTTCTAACATTTGAATATATATGCAGATACAGCATGCTTGTTTGTTTCATATACATTTTTCTGCTTCCAAAGGGGTGTGCATATTACACATTTTTGTACCATAGCATGTTCCTGGTGGGGGGAGATGTGGGGCAGCTGCTTTTGATGGCAGCAATATGGATACTGCAGCGGTGGTGACTGTTGATTGTTTGTTCAGGCACAGTTGTGTATGGAGAGCCAATTACAGCCAGTCTTGCTACAGATGGCTCTCATTATTGGAGCAAGAACTGGGCCAAGGCTGCTGCCTTTGTGACATCTCCTCCCATTAGCCCAGATCCTACAACGCCCGATCATCTCACTTCCCTCTTAGCATGGTAAGTCATCAAGGACAGAATGACCTTTCTCTGGAAACACCAAATAACAGACTGCAGCTCAAATGTGATGGTTAGCATGAGAAGAGCTAGTGGCTCTCCTGGGATAAGCATCCGAAAACCTCCTTACTTGGACCTGGTTTCCCACTGTGCCAATATTCCTTTCTCCGTCTGGATTGCAACCATGGTGGAGAATGTCAGAGCTGTGGGCTCACCACAGATGCCACGAGCCTCTTAGAAGTTTTTATAGTCTTTATTTACAGTATTTACAATGGGTCATTAACACATCGTTCATCCATCAGAGTCACTCAGTTCAGATCTCTGCTGAGGCCTGCTTTTGCCCCTCAAACAGCTCATAAAATGGTGAGGTCTCCCTCCCCATAGTTCCACCCTTCTCTTTACCACAGGCCTTCTCTAGGGCAGTCGTAAATTTTCCCCCTGATTCTGAGCCTGAGCTTAACCCCTGCGTTCTCCCTGCGAACTTTCCATCTCCCCAGCCCTTTCTGGGCTTATTCCAATCGCCCTCTCCTCATTGCCTCCCTCCCCCTCAGGCACCTCGTCCACATCTTCCGCTTCCAGGCCCCCCCTCCCTCTGGGGAACTTGAGACCTCTGGTTCGTCCCTGACAGAGAATGTGTTCCTCTCATTTCCATATCATTTGCAGATGGATTTTTTTCTGGAAGGAAGTCACCTGGGAATGAGCACTAAACTGGCACAATATCCCACTATGGTTCCAGAAGTGGCTTTTGCATCATATATAACTCAAATACCATGGAGATTAACAGTCAGGGGAAAGTTGTGAAAATGGAATAAACTGCAGCTTTTGACCGGGACCTGGGAGGCCAGGGTTCATGCCCCCAATCACCCATGAAGCTCCTTGGATGACCAGTCACTGCCCTTGAAGCTACCCTACCTTCAAAGTGGGGAGGGGGAGCCACTTGAGCCCTTCATAAGAAAAGTGAAATATAAATGTACTACTCATACTGGTTTGTTTGTTTTTTAAAAAGCAGTGTGGCTTTATATGTTTCTTTTCCCCCATACCATGGCTGCTAGTCCTGCATTCCTGGCAACTTTTTCTACCTTTTGCAACGTGGCTGAGGTTAGGAGTCACTAAATAGATCGGTATCTCCCCTCTTCACATGGAGGCCCAAAACACAGCTTCTCCCCGCCCCCTGCCCATTTTTTGGTTTTTTGTTTAGAATTTAAGTCACTGTGACATTCATCTTGTCACTTTGTACTGCTGAAGTCGGCACAGTAAAAAATATGGCAGAGTCAAGGTTGATTATGAATATAAAGTTGACAGTCTTATTTCCTCTACTGCCTCTATTCACCTCTATTGTAACCTCTAAGGAATGATTTTGAAAATCCACCAGTTCTTTAAAGTTTTATTAGCTGTTTGTTTCTTTTCAACTTACAACAAATCAAAACCACCCCAGATTTTCAGACTCAGTAGGAAAATATTGGATAAATTGGCTTCTGCAACCAGCAAAGAGCTCCCGCCCTCCATTTCACTCTTTGCTTGCCATTTGTTTTAATTAGTGGGGATCTTCAAGTGGTCGGCAGTGCTCACTGCACCTTCACCACAGCGCAGAAGGCCGTCGGAAAGGATAACTTCACCCTCATCCCAGAAGGAACAAATGGCATTGAAGAACGAATGTCGGTCATTTGGGAAAAGTGTGTGGTGAGTCAGTTCCAGTGGCGTAGCGTGGGGGGTGCAGGGGGGGCCGGCCGCACCGGGTGCAACATCTGGGGTTAGGGCAAATCCACAGGTTAGGGGGCGCAAATCCACGGGTTAGGGGGCGCAAATTACTTGCCTTGCCCCGGGTGCTGACAACCCACGCTACGCCACTGGTCAGTTCAGCAGAATCCAGTGTGCTCTGAAAAGCAAAGGATGCTGACATGGCTTGAAAGTGTTAGATATCTCACTGCATTGTATGGCTAAACCAGCGGTTTGCAGTGTACCTAATTTGCACTACAGAAACAGAAACAAAAACCCAGCTGCCCTTCAAAGTTCACACTTCTCTGAACTTTGCAATGAAGTTCTTCAGCTGAGTAATGTGTACAAACATGCATGCTCTAAAGTGTGCATAGAAATGCACATCTTAGTGAAAATAACCAAGAAAATGCACTATATTAGGGAGCATTGCTTTGCAAAAATGTGCACGTTAGGCAAAAATGCATATAAACTGCTTTGAGTGTTTGTTCTTTACAATCAAGCAATATATAAAAGTTATAAAATGAAATATATATACAATGAGAAATTCACACTTCAATGCTGATAAATCTTCACGGGGACTTTAACAAACAAACAAACAGATGTAGAATTGTGGAGAAGTGAATTTAAGATTGAAAACAATGAGAAACGTGAGAGAAGTGAAATCGAAAGATTTGCCCATCCCTAAATGAGTGGCTATCGCTTTGCTATCGTAACGTAAGAATCTATAATTTTAAGTGATATGGACTAGAGCAGCCTTTCTCAACCCGTGGGTCCCCAGATATTGTTGGACTATAACTTCCATCAGCCCTAGCTAGCAAGGTCAGAGCTCAGGGATGATGGGAGTTGTAATCCAACAACATCTGGGGACCCACAGGTTGAGAACCGCTGGACTAGATGGACCTGTGGCCTTCCAGATATTGTTGGACTTCAACACTCTTCATCCCTGACCATTGACTATGCCAAGTAGGGCTGATGGGAAACAGCTTCTGGAGGTCTGCAGCTTCTCCACCTCTGGGAAAGAGTTCAGTGCTGAGTTTTATGAGCAGTCACCTCCTAATGCCATTAATAGACATGTACCATCCTTACTGTCTATGTCACAGTAAGAATACCTGTGTTGGATTGAACCACCTTGATCCACCTGGTTTAGCATCCTTTTTCCATCATTGGCCAGTTGGATTTTTCTGGGATGCTTACAAGCAGGACATGACAGCAGGCAGGCTCCTTTTTCACTTGTTCCCAGTATCTTCAGTACTTCAAAGATAAGTAGTTTTTTTCCTTCTCATACAAGCTGCAGTATGAATTACAAAGGAGCTCAGCAAGGGGGATAGATCTGGGATGAGATGACAGATTAAGGCCAGAGACTGTAATCTGTTTGCCTGAATTCAATACTTGTCAAAGGAGCATGCTTTCCACCCCCCAGAGGTCTATGGTTTTCAGATCTCTCTTTCTGAAATCCCCCTCTCCCTTCTTTCCCTCTTTCCCCCCATTTCCAGGCAACGGGGAAGATGGACGAAAATGAATTTGTAGCAGTGACCAGTACAAATTCAGCAAAGATTTTCAACTTCTACCCCAGGAAGGGACGGGTTGCTGTGGGTTCCGATGCTGACTTGGTGATTTGGAACCCGAAAGCTACAAAGATCATCTCTGCAAAAACTCACAACTTGGTAAAAGAAGAACTCGCTGCTTTTACTTTTCTTCAGCACATTAGAAGTTTCATCATTTATAATGTTGATCTAATAATTAGCTGTGATAAAATGTAATCCAGCTAAGGCTGCCAGCTTGTTTTCCAGCTTTGCCTTTAACTGTGATTTGATCTGCAGGCATTAGCAGGTGCTCATGTTTATCTCCCAAGTGATGAAAAGTGTCACCTACAAAATGCTGCAGTTCAAACTATTATTAATGCTTGCAAGCAGGTGAGGTAGAGCTTTTCCCCCCAGTCAGCTGACAACCTTAGATCCATCAAAGATTGAACATTAACTTTCACCAATTTCAGTAGAGTTAGTAATGTGCTATGCAGCCAGATCCTATTTGTGTTTACTTGCATGTAAGTTTCAGTGAGTGCCCTATGTATACCTTGGAAGCTGTGTGTGATCATTCAAAGCCACCTGGAGATTATGCACATTGACCAGGCTGTGGACACCACTTCCTGTTTGTGTGCACATTTTCAGTTAGCATTTATGAACATTCCGCATCCAACCTACCATGGTGACCCTCTGACACTTACCTGTTGATTTAATTTATCTTGAAGCTGATCAAGAATCTCTTGTTGGTTTTGCCAGAATGTAGAGTACAACATATTCGAAGGAACAGAATGTCACGGTGTCCCTACGGTGGTGATAAGCCAAGGGAAGGTTGTGCTGGAAGATGGGAACCTCTTTGTCACCCAGGGCGTCGGCCGTTTCATCCCTCGAAAGACATTCCCTGATTTTGTTTACAAAAGGATAAAAGCAAGAAACAGGGTGAGAACATTTCTGTACATGAAACTCCTTCCTTCCCACTGCTGATGAAATGCTTCCTTGTCTCTTGGAGGCAGTTGCAAAAACTGCTGATCACAGGATCTGGAAAGAGCTGTTCAGTATGATCAGATCTACTGTGCAATATTTAAGCAGGTCTTTCTGGAATGTAGCTGTTAGGGCTTGAGAATGAAATCCGGCATATTTAGTAGTGGATTTTGATGTTTTTCATATTGGGTGTTAAGCTTAGCTGATGGCTGAAGGTGAAAACTAGGTATGAGAGTTGGATTTCCTAAATGATTCCCTCTCACCGTATTGCTGCTTTCACCCTCATGCTATGACTTGCAGGGCCATAAGTGGATTGCAGCTGTGACCTGGAATCTCATATATAAGAGGGTCTTGAATAGTTAAGACAACTGATAAATCTCAGAGACAGAATTGGCACAGCTAGGCAGACATTTGGCCGGAGGCTGGGCATGTCAAAAAAAGTTCAGTCAGTGTTCAGCCAATGGGTCATAAACTGCCCTAGATATGTACAGACTGATCTAGGATAATCTGCATCCTCAAGTAGGAACTTCATGACAGTCAATGAATCCTCAGTTCCATGAGAAATACCTATACTTTAAAAAAATAAACACTATAGAATGATTGTATTTTGTAGCAAGTTCTCATCCTCTTCCACTTCCTTTCAGGAGTCTAATCCTTCAAAATTATCCGTTGAGGTAGCATAGATGAGAACTAGGTAAACCTTGTGGTACCCTCCACAAATGTTTCCTACCTGTTGATCCTCACCAAGCCGTGTTCTCGCACACTTCCTCCTCACCCTTTGCACCCAGCATGGGACAGGAGCCAGGAGTCATTTCTCCTCTCCTGCCCTCAGACGCTCAGTTGCTTACTTTCTCTTTTGTAGAAACCATAGCTCGTGGTTGTGTTTGGGTCATTTTGTCCTCTAAACCAGTTCTGCAAACTACCTTCAAACTATGGTTTGCAATCCTGGTTGGAAAGGAAAGTGCAAACCATAGTTTGCCCCTTTAGACGTAATGGCAGGATTCAGTAACTGAAGTGAAATGCATCAGTAGATGAGGGAGTTTGCAGGCACAAGGCTCATTCCTGCGGTGACCAATCATGGTTTTTCAAATGGTATTTCTTATGGCCAGAGGTGGACAGAACGTACTCCTGCAGAATGGGACTGTGGCCCAGGAATGCCTTTAAGGGCAACTAACCAAGTTGCCTGCTACCACTCTTTGTAGGACTCTCTCACTCTGTCCCCAGCATGAGGGCCATGTGGTCAGGCGTTATATTGAGCATTCAATGTCAGTAGTTGCATTACTACTGAAATTTCAAGCATCATAATAAGCATGAACAAGTGTGGCCTCCAACAGAACGTTGCAGGGTGTCCTCCCTCCTAAAAAACAGTGCTGTGGTGCAGGATTAGTCCTGGCAACCATTCCCCCCTTAAGCAGAACATTCTGCTCCTCCAGCCTCTGGTCTTTTAATCTATTTTTTTCCATTTTCACTCTATAAGCTGTGGCTACTGAGCAGGATTAGTTCTCATTGTGCTATTTTGTGGGGGAACTTTGCCCCCCAGGAGAACTTGTTCTGTAGCAAAGCTGGGGTTCCCTGAGCATATTGATACCTCCCTCCTGTTTTTCAATGACCTCATTTTGGCTGCAGCCTCATGGGCACCCAAACCCATGAATTCACTGTTAAGAGTTGCAGTGTTATGAATGGAGCAGACAGGCCCAGTTTGGATATTGCAACTCTCCCCTCCCCCAATCCAATATTGATCAAGACTTCTGCATGGACTACTTGACCCTTGTGGTCCCTTTGAACTCTACAATTCTATGATTCATTTAAACGTTACTTATTGTCAGGGTTGCCACAGTTGACGTTATAGCAAACAGTTGCATGTACATGGCATACAGTAAGGAGCTAAATAGGTACCACTCCAGCAGGAAGATAGATGGCATTTCCGTGCGCTGCTCTGGTTTCGGTGTTCCATTGTGCCAGAAGCGGCTTAGACATGCTGGCCACATGACCCAGAAAAACTGTCTGTGGACAAACGCCAGCTCCCTCAGCCTGTAAAGCGAGATGAGCGCCGCAACCCCAGAGTCGTCCGCGACTGGACTTAACTGTCAGGGGTCCTTTACCTTTACCTTTAAGGAGCATTTGAACACAACTTCTATGTGCAATGCTGCCTTGGAGAAGACCTTTTGGTGGCCTGCATGAGTGAGTAGCAATGCCCCACCTGGTCCTTAGCTCCCTTTACATGCACAGTTGGGTGCTCACAATCTTCCAGCACACACCTACCTCTGTGTCTGTGGGAAGGTTGCTGCAAGAGAGCAGGTTGGTTGGTGGTAGGAACCTTCAGTGTATAGAGTGCGCACATGGAAATAAGTTGCTTCAGGGCCCTGGATGATACCCTTAACCTTCAGTAAATAAATGCTAAGATTTATGCACATTACCTACTTATTTGGTGGGTTGCCTGGAAAGTAGCTACCATTTTTTTATCCATAGGGAGCTATATATTGAGTCCTAGCTTTACCTGCCTCGTCGACCCTTTTCTTATTTTTTTACACGCATTTGGAAGGAGTGAAATGGGGTGGGGGGGGAGGAAGAACCACTCATAACTCTGTCAAATTCTAGCCGAAAACACTTACAAGTCCTGTAGGCTACCAATCAAACTGTGTTTGCGTTGTACACGAAAGATGCAGCGCCCTCTGTCATTTTTAATTATCCCAGGAATGAAGTTCTCAACAAAACATACACTTCCATTTAGGCTGAGCTGGAGGTTTGCAAACTCACCCGTAATTGGTCTCCAAATAGGGCAGTCAGTGATTGCTCGTGATGGTAATTCATTTGGGCAGTTGCCTTTGATACTCAAGGCGCTTATTCCGATTGTCTACATTCCACTCCTTGCCCTCCTGTCTAACAATAACTTCCTGGAAAGCAAGCATTAACACAGAACGGAAGAGTATCAGAGGAGCCCTGCTGGATAATCTAGTCCGGCATCCTGTTGTCCAAGATGCCTGTGGGAAGCCCAAAACTGGGACACAAGTACAATGACCCCTTCGTAGTTGTTCCCCAGCAACTGGCAGCATATTGCCATCATGACTGGTAGCTATGGAGAGCCTCCATGAATGTGTCTAACCTCCTTTTAAAGCGAAGTCCGCGGCCCTTGCCACTTCTTGAGACGAATTTCATAGTTTAACTGTGTATTATCATCAGCAGCACTATAAAATATGTCTGTGTTTGTGTCAGTCTGGGTATATAACCATCTGAAAAGTGAACAACAGAGCAGAAATACTTGTTCAAAATGCAAAACGCTTCCTCTTTAAAAGGTCTCTTGTGACAGCATTTCTGTGCCTATGCCCAAGGCCAAACCATTACTTACTTCTAGCTTATTTCTAGCATGTGTGACTGATACTCCTCAGAGGAAGAGTAGCTCTAGCTAACTTCTTGTAATAATGTTGTGTCTTGCTCTGTTGAGTTCTGTCCCTTTACAAGGAGAAAGGGGGAGACAGCTGTACTGAGAACACTTGGTCAGGAGAAAATAATAATACCATTAGTGACAACCATCAAACATTTGGTCATGAATATACCCCAAGGAAAACCAGCAAACATTCAGTCAACTGTGATTCTCCCTCTTACTTTTTTATAGCTTGCAGAAATTCATGGTGTTCCTCGTGGGCTTTATGACGGACCAGTTCACGATGTCATAGTAACTGCTAAAGCTGTGGCCCCAACTCCTACCTCAAGAATAGCTACCTGTTCAGGCAAAATACAGGTTCCTCCCATCCGTAACCTACATCAATCAGGCTTCAGCCTGTCTGGTAAGTTGATTTTTTTTTAAAGGGGGTGGTACAAAATAAACAGCATATTCACCTGGATAAAGAGAATGCTGACTTAAAGGGAAGCTCCCATTTTGTTGACACATTAACCAAGATCTGTGTCACAACCTGAAGCCCATGCCAGATTTATAGTAGTGGTATCTGTACTAGAATTTAGGGGTTGTGTTTTCTGCTGTTGCTACATGCTAGGCATGAAATAAGATTTGAATTAGTGACTGAACTGATGTGACTGCATCTTAAATGCTTCATTTGGCATGGCTATGTGGCCTTTTAAGGTGGCCTGTTGCTGTTTTTATTAATCTCACATTTTGGTACCCAAGACTAAGGGCACCTGCAATGGTGCGCAAGCACTTTATCTGCTGCAAGCTAATCTGCATTCTCTGTACTGCGGTGGGGGCCTAGCAGTGCCTTTTGGTGGGCATGTCTCAAGGTCCAGTCACATCAGTGGGTTGCATGGTCAGTCTGTGGCCTAGTACTGTCACTTGGGTATGGACTTGCATCCTGTGGCTCCTGCCAGGTTGTTAGGCCCTAGTACACGACACTCCAGTTTGTGGACCGTTACTCACTTTGCAAAATTCAATTTTTGAAGGCAAGTGCCTTGTTCAACGGGACGCGGTTGGCGCTGTGGGTTAAACCACAGAACCTAGGACTTGCTGATCAGAAGGTCGGCGGTTCGAATCCCCACCACAGGGTGAGCTCCCATTGCTTGGTCCCTGCTCCTGCCAACCTAGCAGTTTGAAAGCACGTCAAAGTGCAAGTAGATAAATAGGTACCGCTCCGGCGGGAAGGTAAACGGCGTTTCCGTGCGCTGCTCTGGTTCGCCAGAAGCGGCTTAGTCATGCTGGCCACATGACCCAGAAGCTGTACGCCGGCTCCCTCGGCCAATAAAGCGAGATGAGCGCCGCAATCCCAGAGTCGTTCACGACTGGACCTAATGGTCAGGGGTCCCTTTACCTTTACCTTGTTCAACAGTTTTCCTTTGCACCTCATTGACTCAGGTGCTGTGCTGCTGTTGCCAAAAATAGCATTCACTGAATGGGAGCTTCATACCTGCTTGGAGAATGTTTAAGACAGGGGTCGGCAAAGTTTTTGTGGCTTGGGCCGGTTCACGGTCCAGCAGATGCCGTGGTGGGTCGGAGTGTGTGCGCACGCATGCATGCATGCGCAAACACTATTTCTGGCACTCCTTCCTGTGCAGAGGTGGCATGCACAGCTTCCCATTGGCTGCAGGAGCTTCCTGCAGCCAATGGGAAGCCGGTTAGTGTTGCGAAAGGCGGTCCCCGCTCTGCTCCATGCCAGTTTAGCACGGGAGCTGACCGAGCGGGCAGCAGGGGTCCCCGAGTGGGCGGTGGGGGTCTATGGGCCAGTTAAACAACCCCCATGGGCCACTTCTGGCCAATGGGCCTTAGGTTGCCAACCCCTGGTTTAAGCCCCCTTTCCAATTGGGCTTGCTTACTAGCTTACTCGGAATGTACCACCCTTGGCGCGCAAGGGGTGGTACAAATGGAGCACTGGATGCAGCACTCCATCGCCATGGTTGTATGACAACCATGAGAGGGTAGGAGAAGTCAGTGTCTCCTCCAGAAGGGCATCACTTAGCACTAAGAGAGGCAGGGAGCAGGGTGGGGCTGCCCATTGCATGTTCCACACTTGGAGATCACCTATCACTCTTGGGCTTGGGACAAGGAAGGGGTCCTTGAATGTACATTTGTGATATGGAAGCAGCCGGATATGTGGGGTGAGGAAGTTTTTTCAGCCCAGGCCCACATCCTCTGGGGTCCACACACCAGAGTTGGATGGGGCAGGGCTGGAGGCGGAAGTGGGTAGAGTAATGAATGTAAATTTAAATTTTGTACAATAGCTTAGTTTCTCCACACACTTACGCATCCCTCTATATCCTCTGGGAAAATGAGAGGCATTGTCAGGGATACGTTATTGGCAGGCAAAAGTACTCAAGGAGGGAGCAAAGTAGGGTTAGTAGAGAATGTGGTCTGGGGAGATTCCTAAGGGCCAAGTGGAGAGGATGGGGGCTGCATTTGGCTCCTAGACTTGAGGTTCCCTGCCCTCTGGCTTAAGTAGCACTTGTTCATCCTGAAGATTAAAAGCCTGCGATTTGGACAAAAGAGGACCTTCAGTGGCAACCACTATCACTCCCTAGATTTTAGAAAGTGTCTTACCTTTTAACCTCTGTGTGCTGCTTAGAGCATTTTGGGTGCTTCAGAAGTCATAAACAGTAATAATATATTTCCTTTGATCAATGATGTCATTATTCATTCCAGCATGCTGTAATTATTTTGGATCACATTTTATTTTAACTCGATCCAAGTGTGAAACTCTAGAAGTGTTTAATCTTCTTTTAATCCTAAATGCTTAGCTATTAAGAGCTGTTCGAAAATACCTTTGGACATGGTCCAGACAGTTAAGTACTTTCAGACCTTATTAATTTCAGTGGGGGAACTGAAGCGCAAACATAAATCTCATCCGCTGAAATTAACGTGCCTTTAGAAGTGCTTAGCGTCTGCCCCCTTCATTTCCTTATGTTCTTATAAAGGAGTATAAGATTTCCTATCTTTAGGAATTAGCATATTATGGTTCAGTTTTCAAAGGGCAATATTCCAATGGTACATGGCAAAATTCTCCATGCGACTTTTCATGATAAATGATTGTGCAATAATAAATGTAAAAGAAAATATAACATAATATAATATAATATAATTAATATAATATAATTAATATAATATACCGGTAATTAATATAATATAATATACTTGATTTAGATGTACACATTCCATTTCCTGTGTCAGCATGAACAAATCTCCTTAGACATACTCTTTTAACAATCACGTGATGCTCATAATAAGGCTATGTTGTATTAATGAACGCATTTCTTGATTTACCTATTTGTAAGCATTCCACTGTGTGCCATTTTTCTTTTAGGATCTCAAGCCGATGACCATGTTGCAAGACGTACTGCACAGAAAATTATTGCTCCCCCGGGTGGACGCTCCAATATTACATCTCTGTCATAATGATCCAATATTTGATCCATAACTGTGATTAGATCTGACTGGGCATGATCAGGCACATTCAGGCTGCAATCCTACACCCATTTACTTGAGTGTAAGCCCCATTGAACTTTATGAGAGTTACTTTGGAGTCGATGTGTGTAGGAGTGCACTGCCAGAAACACTTTTAAGTCCCATTGCTTGAATCATAGCCTACTGAAATCAGTGGCGCTTGCCCTCTCCCCCCCCCCCCCGGTTGGGGCAGATAGTTTGTAGAAGTGCGTTTAACATTCCTTTAAAATTACTGTATCGTTAAAAGACTCTGCCTTGCCTACACTCCCCAAGCACCTCTTGCGTTACAAACGGTGATCACTGAGTCCGTGATCCTTAAGAAGAACCTTTTTAAAAGTGACCATGTGGATATTTAACACTGCCAAATTAAAGGGCTTGGATGGGAGTGCACATCCCAGGAATATGAAAACGATTTGCCTTCTTACTCAGGATAAAATTCCCCTCCGTTTCTTCTTTCAGTGGAAAATGAGTGCACCCCTCCCCAGTGTATAGATTTTGTCAACTGTTTTAAATATATCCTCCAATTTTCAGCAAATCTCCAGAGACATGCATGTGACCTTCTAGTGAAGTACTTTTAAATTCTCTTCAGCTGAACTGCTAGTTGTGCGCTAAGTTACAACCAAGGCATACCTGAATACTTGTTTCAATTTTGAGGCTTTCTATCAATAATCTCTGCTCTTTCTACAAAAATAGTTTTTACTGGGAAGGAATCCTTGTGCTATTTTAACACAAGCATCTTATTCCTATATTTCCTTTCCTTTTTCTTTTATACTGACAACATGGAATACTCCCCTACCTTGCTCCTGTGCAGACATAATGCTTAACCTGGATTTGTTTTGACCATGCTTAAGTGTTAAGCCATAGGTTAAGGACTGGCCACAAACTAGGAAGTGAAAGCAAAATTTGACATGGGTTTTTTAAACCACGGTTTGAATCAACCACAGTTGTGTGATCATTCCCATGTCAAACAAACCATGGTTGAGAGCATCTTCCCATCTTTACAACACCTCTGCTTGCAAGGTAGACAAGCAGGTTTCACTGATATCTCTCTATACTTCCCCTTAGGACACTGAGTCACAGGTTCACTGTGGGATCTTAACCAGAATTAAGGCAACAAACCATAGTTAGGTGTTATGTCTACATGGGCCCTTGTGAGCCTCAAACTCACTGCCAATATCTTTCTGACCCATAGGACTCCTTCGTCTAGTAGATTGCCATATGGAAACCACTGCTCTAAATTTTATAGCTGCAATTTCACCAGTAACCATAGATTGAGCCACAAATGGCTTACAACTGACATTGATTGAAAATGTCTATAAGATCTCATTGGTAGATCCTTGAACATAATTTTAGGAACCATTGTCACTCAGTATCGTTGTGGCAGCATGGATATAAGAAATACAAGTGTGGTCTGATTGTTCATGAAATTAGGTGTCATAGTGTCACTTTAGAACTGGTATAAAACATGCATCTAGACTTTGAAATAATAATAATAATAAGATAGCTGAATTTCTGGAACCTGGACACAATTGTGTAAGTGCCAGTGTGTTTTTAGTCTTTTGTTAGTCTTGGATTTTTTAAAAACAAATTATTTATACAGGTTTTTTTTCCCAAGTACCAAGTGTAGACCTTCTAAACCAGAAAATAGGTGTATCTGGAGGTCAGCAGCACACCGTGAACTTTTTATAAAACTTATAACAGGTTTATTATATTTAAAGCTATGTACAGCAAAAGTGATCTTCTATATTCCATATCATTCCATAAAACTATGCTTGTGACTCGTTTACACAAAATGACTTGTTTTTGTTCAGTTTTGTTATTTACATTCAATAAAGTTTCTTCGAAATCAGCTAAATGATAAGCCAGATGAATGATTTTGACCTCTCTTCGTCTTCATATTGATTGGAGTTAAGGTAACCTCTGCATAATTGGTATGACTCAACACCCATTGAATTTAGGGGTGGACCAATTTGATAGGTCCTTGATTACTGGTCTCTTTTATTTATATTTTGTACTGCTTTTGAGTTTTCCTCTGAAATGTTTTAATTTGTGACAATGAGGTAAAGAAAAATCAAGTTTCCTCATTATTGTCTTGGCATGATAGAAAGAAGAGTGGTATAGAGTCTGTCCCTGACCACACAAATCAGCTGTGCAAAAAGAGGGGAGGGGATGGTTTTCCGCAGAAGATTTATCAAGCTATAAAAAGTGTCCTTAGATCAATTTTTCCTGGAAGCACCAGGAAACACAGTCAAAAGTATTCATCCCTTCGGAATGACAACAACTGTTATCTGCCCCCATTTTGAATTGGCTTCATGATGTCATTACATAGCCAAGTGCTTTTGGGGGCAGTGCAACAATACAAAAAAATAATAATACCACTACTATCATGTTGACCATATGATTCCTGATTGGCTGGGCTCCTCATCAAGAAGGAAAAAGCACTTTAAAAATGCACTAAGTCAGCTACTGACCAAGGCTGCAAATAGCAGAGAGCAAGGGGGTAAGGCAAAAGGGCAGCATTCGTTTTGCAGCTGAAGAAGCACTTGTGAAAAATTGGTGCCATGCTATGTATACCAGAAAGGCGTGACATCCAGACTGAGAAAAGGAAACACCATTTTGCCATGTCACTCATGTGCAGATAGGAATGTATCCTGCAACGGTAGGTGGAGGTCTACATGCAGTTCCTCAGCCCTGCCCATTAGCCAGGATCGCAGACATGTAGCCACTTAAAAAAGACAAAACCTGACAATCAGATGTTCAGGAGGGAAAGCTGGAAGACTTATTTCAGTCTCTCTGGCATTTCCTTTTCTGCCAAATAGCTGATCAGAGAGGTTCCAGATTCATTCTTCTTCTTTTTTGTAAATAATTTTTATTAATTTTCAATTAAAATCATCCCTATTAATGACAAATTCAATCAAATCAAATCACAATACAAACATAAAGCCAAATTACATTCCAAATTAAAATTTCAGGGAAGAACTTCCCATGTTCTGGATGTCGGGAGCAACTATCTCACACATTTCCCCCCCCCCCCCTGCTTTCTTTATTATGCCAGTTTCCAAATTCCAATGTTAACCTCTCAAAATCTTTCCAGTCGCCGGTACAGAACTCCCATCATTTTAAATAAATCCATATGTCCATTCACCTGCCGGAACACAGTTTAATTTAACTGTGAAGTTCCCAATTCATTCGTTTGTTTTTTAAGGAAAACGCACCATTGGTGGCTGATGCCTATTGGCAAAAAGGCAGGGAGGTCAACAGTAGATGGAGCCAGAATCAGCCAGCTATACTTTTGTCCTCATTCTCCTTCCTGCTGAGTTCTGCAAAGGCAACATTCAGATGAGGAGAAAGCAAACAGCCTGGACCACCCCCTGGAGTGGTAAGTAAAGAGGAGAGCAGGCCTGGAGGATTCAGTTTTGAGCTAATCCCAGTAGAAATCTCAGGATGATAAAGTACAAAATGGTTCGAATTTATCTAGCAAGTGCCACCTAGCATTGCTTTCCAGAGTGGTGGTGTGGGGCCTGTTCAAATCCTGCTGTTAGTGAAAACATTCTAGCTGAAATAGGTCCTCGATATATATATATATATATATATATATATATATATATGCGCACTGCTGGAACATTTTGGATAGTAAACAATATTATATGCCCTCATGGTATACCACTAAAAAATAATAGGAATGACTGGGTCCGTTCATTTCAATAGATCTACTCCAAGTATGTGGGATGCGGGTGGCGCTGTGGGTTAAACCACAGAGCCTAGGACTTGCCGATCAGAAGGTCGGCAGTTTGAATCCCCACGATGGGGTGAGCTCCCTTTGCTCGGTCCCTGCTCCTGCCAACCTAGCAGTTTGAAAGCATGTCAAAGTGCAAGTAGATAAATAGGTACCGCTCCGGCGGGAAGGTAAACGGCGTTTCTGTGCGCTGCTCTGGTTTGCCAGAAGCGGCTCAGTCATGCTGGCCACATGACCCGGAAGCTGTATGCCGGCTCCCTTGTCCAATAAAGCGAGATGAGCGCCGCAACCCCAGAGTCAGCCACGACTGGACCTAATGGTCAGGGGTCCCTTTACTCCAAGTATAATTTGGTTGGAGACAACCCTTTCTCTTTAAATGGTGTTCTCTCCCTCAGATCTCTGCAATTCCAAATAAACCCAAATGACGCACAGTGTTCTTTTACATGCTGAACATGTTTGCTGTTATGCGTTATGTACCAGCATGTCCTGCAATTGGGATTCAAGTGCTGTGCCTAAATGGTCGAAGGCTTTGTGAAAATTAAACGAAGCAGAAGATGTACTCATTCATATGGAAAGCATTTTGAGACCACCAGAACTAAATCTGCAGCAGGATGCTGTGCTAAAATCTCAAGCATGAAATACCAAAAAAGGGACAATCTCAAGTTATTTAACCATTCTGCTTCCAGTGGTGGCATCTCTCCCCTTGATATACCTATTTCATAATATCAGACATTTCAGATTGTACATTTATGACAAGAGATGTGAAGTTCTTCATCAGATGCTTACGTGAGCTGGATGCAAACAACTAACTTCCATAAAGTAAGGTAATGGAAGCATCTATAAGTTTAGAACATATATATAATATAGATAGATACACACACACACACCCTCATGTATCCCTGTAAGATAGGTTAGGCTGAGAGACAGTGGCTGGCCATGGTCACCCCACGAGCTTCATGGAAGAGCAGGGATTTGAACCCTGGTCTCACAAGGTGCTAGTCCAACACACTAACCTCTGTACCAAACAGGCTCATCAGTGCTTTTGGGCTGGGAGAAATGCCACTTCTACTCACAAGAGAGCTGTAGGAAAGGCTTGTTTGGCTCGCTTCTTTGGCTCACCCCACTATTTCCGATTGCCCTATTTGTGTATTAAATCCAATAACAGTTGAACATTAATTAATTAATTAAAGATCATGGCCACTGGTCCCATCACGTCCTGGCAAATAGAAGGGGAAGAAATGGAGGTAGTGAGAGATTTCACTTTCTTGGGCTCCATGATCACTGCAGATGGTGACAGCAGCCACGAAATTAAGAGACGCCTGCTTCTTGGGAGGAAAGCAATGACCAACCTAGACAGCATCTTAAAAAGTAGAGACATCACCTTGCCAACAAAGGTCCGTATAGTAAAAGCTATGGTTTTCCCAGGAGTGATGTATGGAAGTGAAAGCTGGACCATAAAGAAGGCTGATCACTGAAGAATTGATGCTTTTGAATTATGGTGCTGGAGGAGACTCTTGAGAGTCCCATGGACTGCAAGAAGATCAAACGTCTCCATTCTTAAGGAAATCAGCCCTGAGTGCTCACTGGAAGGACAGATCGTGAAGTTGAGGCTCCAATAATTTGGCCACCTCATGAGAAGAGAAGACTTCCTGGAAAAGACCCTGATGTTGGGAAAGATGGAGGGCACAAGGAGAAGGGGACGACAGAGGAAGAGATGATTCGATAGTGTTCTCGAAGCTACCAGCATGAGTTTGACCAAACTGCGGGAGGCAGTGGAAGACAGGAGTGCCTGACGTGCTCTGGTCCATGGGGTCATGAAGAGTTGGACATGACTAAACAACTAAACAACAACAACAAAGTGAAAGATAGAGGAGGCATTTCCCCCACATTCACACTATTTCAGATCACTTGCAACTACAGGAACACCTTTATTCCTGATCAACTCGCTTTGCAAGCCCCAAGTAAGAATGATGATAAATATTTTAAATGGGTGCATATACTAAGCGCATAAGTCAAAGGCACTGACCTATAAGCTTTTTAAAATGGCTGACTCTGACTTTTTCCACTTGCATTGATGCATTGCTTATTGACGAAAACAAAGTAAACCACAAGGTATGTTCTTAATTGCACTGGGTTTGAGTGTGGGGTTTTTTGCATTTTAGGCTGCAATCCCATATACACTTGTCTGGGAGTTAAGTCTCATTGAGATCAATGGGGCATACTTTTGAGAAGGCATGCATTGGTTTGTGCTGTTAATCTTGGAAGTTTCCAAGAACAGGCCTCCAAAGCTTAAGGAAAACATTGTCCTCGTAATATTCCGCATTTTTCATATTTGCTGGTGCCTAGTGCTCAAAAGGAAAAAAAGGGGAATGGCTTTTCAGCGCTATCTATTGGCAATTATTATAAGCACTTGCATTAGCCATTAACATGCCTGATTAATTGAAGGCACAATTAATTAATTAATTGTCACTGTTGGAAAGTTCAGCCAATTTAATCAAACTGCACATTGCACCCCTACATCTGACGACAAGTCTGAATGCTAGCAAGAGAAGAGTCTGGGCAAAATTAAACTTCTGAGAAATGAGGTCATTGTTGCTGTCTGAGAGAGCAAACAGATAGACTGTCACACCAAGCTAGACTTCCACGTGGGACTCAACACTAAGAGAGAGTGGCAGGTTGTCTTGTCTGAATGTGCCCCCCCCCCCCAAAGAAAAAACCACCTCAGCAACTTTAGATAGAAACCTTCACTGGAGGGAATGTAGCTGCCTCTAAAATTAATTTCAGGCTTTACCTGCTGTCCATTTCAGGTGCCTTCAAGTTGCAGATGCCTTTCCCATTTGATACTCTACACCAGGAGTGGGTGAACTTTTCCTAAGCAATGGAATTTCCTCTCACAAACTTTCAGGTCCCACATGCCAGTGGTGAGGGAGGGACGAGGGAGAAAGTAGGGGAAGCAACAAATGGAATTTTTTACCTTTGCACAGTTTCTGCTCACAGTCACAGGCCTCTCTCTATCCTCCAAACAGGGAAGAAGGAAGAAATATCAGGGTTCAAAGTTACATTCCAGGACAGGTAACAACACCAAAGGATGAAGTAGTGTGGCTTGGGGAGAGGGGATGCAGCTTTACAAAATGGACACGAGCAGTCAGCATTCTTTTTGAATTGTATCTGCTCCTCTCACCAGATCCTCTGACGGACAAGTGGCCTTAGCACTAAGCAAACCTTGACAGCTGCTCAAGGTAGTGTTTGTTTGTTTGTTTTTTGTTGAAGTTGTGGGTAAAAAGCATTTTCCTTTTCCTTCACTCACTTTTACCTGCCTGCTTTTGCTCTTAGGAGAGCAGCTGACTTCTGCAGAGAAGCCTTGGGCATTATTCATCATCTCAAAGCTGTCTTTGAATATGTGAGGCTGCAATCCTGTACAGTGGTACCTCTAGTTAAGAACTTAATTCGTTCTGGAGGTCCGTTCTTAACCTGAAACTGTTCTTAACTTGAAGCACCACTTTAGCTAATGGGGCCTCCTGCTGCCGCTGCATGATTTCTATTCCCCTCCTGAAGCAAAGTTCTTAACCCGAGGTATTATTTCTGGGTTAGTGATGTCTGTAACCTGAAGCGTCTGTAACCTGAAGTGTATTTAACCTGAGGTACCACTGTACTCGTTTCTCTGGGAGTAGGGATGGGGAGGACATTTGATTCACTTCACATTTTGAAACCAAATTAATTCGCACTTCTCAAAATACGCAACCAGAACGCAGTCATCATTCAAAATAGATGCTTTTATAAATTTTGCAGGGAAGCCAAGTATCATGTACAGAAATGCATGCATAAAAATATTATGAAAAATTGCTTTACAGAAATTAGCATATTAGGCAAAATGGCATAGAAACCTGGTCAAATTAGGAAAAGTTCACAATCCATGCTGATAAATTCTCATGAGGACTTTTTTTTTTAAAATGAATTTGCAGACCAATGTGAAGATATGGAGAACTGAATTTAAGACTGGGAAAAGTGAGAAACTCAGAGAAGCCAAATTGACAGATTCACCGAGACAGATTATCTGGGAGTAAGCCCCCTGCCTGAACTCAATGAGTGGCATTCAACTAAGTTTTATTCAGAGTAGACCCACTGGAATTAATGACATAAGTGGGATTTATTTCTGAGTTAACACATGTAAGTTTGCACTATAAGGTAATCCCGTTTTCATTCTGAGGAATGGGGTGGTGTCATGCAAATCAGTCAATGCAGATTGATGCCTGTTAATACATAGTGGGGCATATGGCAGTTTCTTTTGTGCTACCCAACAATACCATGTTTATAAGCTTTCCTACAGGCCTCCTGGTCTAATAATGAAATATTAACAGGAAATCTGTCTCATCATACTGGCCTGTTTGTAAAGGCACTCGCTGCCTCCAGGATAAAAGGCTACCTGCAGTGTGCCTGCATGCAATGGAGGAAAGAAAGGAGCAAATACTGCTTTGCCCCTAATTTGTTTTGACAGATCCCTCCTCCACCCGCTACACACACACGCACACACACTTTGCAGGCTCCTGGCAAGATAGATTCTGGATTGTAGATCAAAAGATAAGATGCCTTAAACGGACTCTTCACACTGCGGAAGAATTAATCAGCAGAGATGAAAGTTTTGCCTTTTTGTATTTGCATATTCCCTGTGAACTAAAGCGAGTCACTGTGCTGATTTCTAAGCAGGCCCAGCTTAAGGTATTTTATCACCAGCCTTTGTCAACCTGGTGCCCTCCAGTTGTTTCGCTCTTATGGGGCTGATGGGAGTTGTAGTCCAAAACAGCTGGAGAGCATGAGGTTGGCAAAGGCTGCCCT
The DNA here is from genome assembly GCF_964270895.1 of Podarcis filfolensis. NCBI lineage: Eukaryota > Metazoa > Chordata > Lepidosauria > Squamata > Lacertidae > Podarcis > Podarcis filfolensis. The sequence goes on from NC_139608.1 coordinate 59,802,695, forward strand.
TCTGACAGATGCTGAACAGTATAACGTCGGTGCAGGGAAGTATATGGCCTTGGTCCTGTATACCTGAAGGAGCGTCTCCACCCCCATCATCCAGCCCGGACACTGAGGTCCAGCACCAAGGGCCTTCTGCGGTTCCCTCACTGCGAGAAGTGAGGTTACAGGGAACCAGGCAGAGGGCCTTCTTGGTAGTGGCACCTGCCCTGTGGAACGCCCTCGCATCAGATGTCAAGGCAATAAACAACTTTTAAAAGACAACTGATGCTATATTGTTTTAATATTTGGTTGGAAGCCGCCCAGAGTGGCAGGGAAAATCCAGCCAGATGGGCGGGGTATAAATAATAAATTATGATGATGATGATGATGATGATGATGATGCCATCTGCCTTTCTCAAGAGACAATGGAGTGTCAAACTGCTGCATTAGCAGCACTGAAGTGACTTCCCCAGGGCGCAAGCCTGGGCAGTGTGCATGGAGGTCCTGGGCTGCCCAGATGACAAGACCCTCCTCTTGGCCTCACTGATGTGGTCCAAAGGAATGCAGAGCAATATGTTTGGCACCAGCTTGGCTGCAGGAGTTGCTAAAGGAGGTGTACAAGGCAACATTCAGGGACTCCATTCCAGACTTGTGTAAGGTTAACCCCTTAGCCTTTTCTTCTCCTGAAGATATCTCACAAGATAGCAGAGGTTTAGGATCAGAGTTTTCCTTCTGGGTGGGCTACCTCCCCAGATTGACAAGCCCCACCTGCCCCTCACTTCCCTCTACCTCACATGCAGACGCTGTCTTCTTGACCATTGGATCCACTATTGGTCTTCTCTCATCAATCCACTGTAGCCTGTCTTGGCATGCAGGAGAAAACCATCACCTGCCCTCACCTGGTTTTGCTGGCCAGTCAAAGCTGTTTCCAGGTTGTGGCTGTTGTCACATGCTGACAGCTTCTAGGAGCCACAGGTGAGAGATGAGGACAGGGTGAGGACCAAAGGTGGACAAGCCATCATAGAAGAAGTATAATGTGTCCTGCATTAGAGGTACTCCTCTCCTAACGCCCCATACATCCCAGGGAAATAAAATAGTTTTCCAGCGTACTGTTTTCTTAGCTTCATGCTTGATCCTTCTGTGCTCTTTCTGACTAGATTAACCAGCTAATCATCAGGGCTTGCGATGCCCCGGATACACTGCTATGCCAAAATGGGTCAGCTAACATCACTGTGATGTCAGATGAGTGACAGGTGGGGGGCCTCTCCCACATGTCAAACCTATTCACAGTCTCGAGGGTGGGGAGAAGACATGTTAAAGCTTGGTGAGAGAGGCCATAAAAATATGGAATGGCCTGTGAGTTCTTCTCTAGCTCAGATTCTTCTCCAAGCCAGGGGAAAATTGCTTCTTCCCTCTCTGCTGCTTTCTCTTTTAGTGTCCTACTTAATGTTGCCTACTTACCTCCCCTGCACCATCCCACTGACCTAAAACATTATTAAACGCATATAATAGTTAATAATAATAATTTTATTATTTGTACCCTGCCCATCTCACTGGGTTGCCCCAGCCACTCTGGGCAGCTTCCAACATATATAAAAACATAAAAATTTCACATTAAAAAGTTTCCCTATACCTTCATAACTGCTTGAAAAGCCACCAACATTGGCCCAAAATGCCATTGACCAGTGTTGTCTTAGATCTCACTGTGGGCAATAATATTGGGGAAGCATCACAGAAAAAAAATTTGTTCAAGTAAGTAGGTAATAGGTAGACATTTTTATGTCAATGGAGGATTTCATTTCCTGCATCTGGTGAAGTATACTTTAGACCATGATAGTTTATGCCATAATAAAATTATTCATTAAGGCACTCCATGTTTCTTTCTTACTGTTGAAAGGAATTCTTATTTCTTTATTTTTTTAATTCAAGAAACTGAGCAGTTACCCCAGTGTACTCCCTTCTTGGAGGTTTTTAAGCAGAGGCTGGATGGCCATCTGTCCTGGGTGCTTTAGCTGAGATTCCTGCATTGCAGGGGGTTGGACTAGATGACCCTTGGAATCCCTTCCAACTCTATACTCTTCCAAAAATAATAACAGTAAGCCATGAGCCCCAGAAAAGCTACTGCCTTCTCCACTTATCTTACTTGCAGTCTGTGTTCCCCATTAAAACACTAGGTCTCCAAGCATACAGTATATCCCACTGCACTGAAACCCACAGCCCACCTATCTTGTTGAAAACGGTAATGAGAAATGATAGCTTCCCCTGCCTAGAAGCCATGAGGTGGTTATATTTTATGCTTGTCATAAAGGTCAAGTGGAACGAGCAACGATCCATGAAAATCCCAGCAGAAAAGGACCAAGGAACTGAGAGAGGCCCATCCTTGAATTAACTCCAGAATAATTCCATGAATTGATGGTGTGGTTAGGGGTGGGCGGGGCCTGCACTTTTCTTTCTCTGTTTGTTTCTCCCTCTTTTCGCTAAATTCCTAAACGCCACCCAGAATGAGAGAGTCATACTGCAATCTTATGCATGTACACCTGGAAGCAAGTCCCATTGAACTCAGTGAGGTTTACTTCTGAGTAGACATATACAGGGTTGCACTGTCAAAGTACTGTTTGTTGCACTTGGTTTGATTTTTTAGAAATTTAACTAGGTGTCAGGGAATCTGCCAAGACAATTATAAAAATGAGGAGCATTTTCTCATTCTAAAAAGCTTATTCAGGGGGTAAGAAATCCCAGACTTTTCCCTTAGGGCTACTGCCAGGTTCCCTTTTGATTTTCCCCAAGCTCACAGAAAAGGGGTGGGCAGACTTGAAAGAGTGTAGGATGCACTTTGGTTTTAACTAAAACCTTGAGATCTAAAGATTTCCAAACCTGAGAATTACTTTAGAGCATCAGAACCAAACAGAGTCCACAGTCCTTCTGCACAAAAATCTATTGTTGGTTACCCCAGAGTTTCTTCATTTCAGTCATATAATTTTGAGGGAGAGTCTCTTTGTTGCTGCTATTTTTTAGTAATCACTCAAGAGATCTACTGGTAGATCACAATTTACCTTCTTCCCACCTCTTGCTGTTTACTGAACCAGTGGCGTAGCGTGGGTTGTCAGCACCCGGGGCAAGGCAAGTAATTTGCGCCCCCTAACCCGTGGATTTGCGCCCCCTAACCCATGGATTTGCCCTAACCCCAGATGTTGCGCCCGGTGCGGCCGGCCCCCCCTGCACCCCCCACGCTACGCCACTGTACTGAACAGTGCCTGCATAGCTGGGGAAACCACTTAATTGTGTTAGAATTCCTGATCTGTGATTGCAGTCATGGGATTTTTGTCTTTCACATGATGTGGTATGTTTTGACTCCACAGAGTGGGAAGTGACGGAGACAGGATGTTTGTGCTACTGTGTTTCGTGATGTGGGACTATTGTCCTTTGTTCTTTTTCTCTTTGCTGTCTGATGCTAGAGAGAGAGGGAGCCATGTTGCAGTGCTCCGTGTGTGTTTATATGTAAATAAAATAGATTAGCCAAAAAGCTGAGTTGCTGAGGTCTGTCACACGCATGATGAACAAACTCTGCGAATCCCTAAGTGTGTCAGTTGGCATCGGTCGCTGTGATGTTCAGGCAGAAGAAAGCTTATGAAGCTCCCAAACGATCGACCAAGAGGGAGAGAACATGTCTGTCGGGCATGTGTCTCTGCCAGGGTCCTACTCAAGTGTAGGCTGAACTCCTGACAAATTGACCTCAGAGTGTCATAAAGCAATACAAAGCAAAAACATATATGAAACATTTAGATAACATCTTAAAACGTAAAACCTACAGCCTACAGCAAGTAGATTCAAAGTCACCAGGGACAGTAACTTTCAGCCATCAAACATGTGTGTAAACAGGGATGTTTGTAAATTCCTCCTGAATGTTAATAATGAGTGGGAAAGGTGCGCCTCAGCAGGGAATGTATTTCACAAAGGGAAACCACCACGAAGAAGGCCCTGTCATGGGTTAACACAAAATGGGCAACCCCCAGTGATGGCACCACCAAGGGCTCCTCCACTGCCAATTGATATATATGTTGCTCTCTGTCTTATATGCACCATTTTGCATCTCTTTTCCAGTTTGCACTATTTTGAATTGCTTCATTCATGTACTGTTTTTGGTTCAGCTTAGCATTATGTGTGAGTTCAGGCTCATGGTTTATCGATCCACAAACTGTAAGCCAGGAGCAAACCTTGGTTTCTGCACATGGTTAGTTTGGAATGAAACAGACCACAAGACCAGGTTCGCACCGTGGCTAAGCTCCCGGTGCCATGTCAACATCAGGAGAACAGCACAGCAGTAGCAGTTTTTTCACTATTTGCCAGCCTATTTGCCTCTTCGCCATGATTTGGCTTAGCATATTACATGCAAAACAGGCCTCTGTATTACACAGAGACACCTAAAGATGAATCTAAGCTTGCTCCACCACCCATCAGCTCAAGAGTGCCAAATTAGTATGGGCAGTCTGAACTGCAAGAGAAAATGCCGTCAGGTTTCATAAAGCTTTCAGAAAAGGAAAGGCTTCATCAACAGACACTGTGATACTCCTAGGAATCACAGTGTGACTGATTCTGAAACGTAAGGTCTTTGTGAGAGAGGTCATTAAATGTCAGTTAAAAAACAGAAACACTTCTAGAAGACTTTCCTATATGCATTTACTGTTGGTTTACTTGTTTTAATCTTTGTAAACTATCTGGAAAACATTGACGAATAGAGATATATACTAGAACGTATCTGCTGTTGTTGCTGTCTCGCCAATGGTGGTTCATGGTGGGCAGCGGCTGTGGAAGCTCAGGCTCAATGACCCGAGTCTGGACTAAGAGACAGGCAAGGTGGTCTCTGGCCTCTTCAGCAGCCTCAGCTTTTGCAACTGGAATCGTTCAGGGCCCCACCCTCCCAGGCCAGGTGGGAAAAGGCCTGCAAGGCAGGGAGCAGGTCTTCCAAGACTTACAGTCAAGGTGGTCTCTTTTTATTTTGATGCCCCCATATTTTCGTCATTTATCTTTCTGGAAGTCCAGTTCTCTACCAAAAGGGAAATTGGCTCTACATAACTGGTGCAGCATTTAGTTTGGACACTTCTTTTTTAAATAAGGGGTGGGGGTGGGGCACTGATCCTAAAAGTGGCCTCTAAACACCCTCTAGTGGGGAGAGAGACCAATGTATCCCTTGTGAATGAACCAAACTTTTGCCATTCATTCTGCAGCAACTTGCCCACTATTTGAATTTAAATAGAGTCAGAATACAACACTTTTATTAAAAACTGGAGATGCCACAGGAATGAACTTGTTATGACTGGCCCAAAGAGCATCCATAGGGAAATGCAAAAGTGCAACTTTCTTATTTACATTGCTCCAATATAATATGAGAACGGGCAAGTGTAGCTTCTTCGTCCCAGCATATGAACTGAAGGCACATGACACCAATACCTTGCTGAAGCTAAGCAGGTCTCGCTCTGGCCAATGCCTGGATGGGAGACCACCTGGTGCTCCATGATGGAAGAAAGGTGGCATATAAATGTAAGGAAATAACCCAACTCATGCAATAATGGTCGTCTAAAGAGAGGGACATGCATTGAAGCTGAACGTTGGTAGATTCAGGACAGATTAAAAAGGGCACTTCTTCACCCAGTTAAACTATGGAAAAATTCACTCCCATGAGAGACAGTGATGGCCACCAACCTGGATTACCTTAAATGAGGAAGGGACATATTTGTGGAGGATAAGGCTATCAAAGGCTACTAGCCATGATGCTCTGCCTTCATGGTTGGAAGCAGTTATGCTTCTGAGTACCAGTTGCTGGAAGCCACAGGAGGGGAGAGTGTGCTTGTGCTCAGGTCCTCCTTGCAGGTTTCCCACAGGTATACGGTTGGCCACTGTGAGAACAGGATGCTGGACTAGATGGCCCATTGGCCTGATCCAGCAGGCTTTTCTTATGTTCAAAGAGATAAATTTGTAAAGGTCTTGTGGTGTGGTTCCCCCACCCACCCCAATACTTCAATATACTGTGATGCACCAAGAAGCAGTTTGGGAGGTCAGTTGGAGTTTGTGTAGAGGGGGGGAAACTCATTTGTTTACTCCTCTCTAACATATCATATTTCTGCTTGGCCTATAAAGGTAAAAGGTAAAGGACCCCTGGACAGTTAAGTATAGTCAAAAGGCCATTATTGGGTTGTGGCCCTCATCTCGCTTTCAGGCCGAGGGAGCCGACATTTGTCCACAGACAGCTTTCTGGGTCATGTGGCAGCATGGCTAAACCACTTCTGACACAACAGGACACTGTGACAGACGCCAGCGCGCACGGGAATGGCGTTTACCTTCCCACTGCAGCTGTACCTATTTATCTACTTGCACTGGTGTGCTTTTGAACTGCTAGGTTGGCAGGAGCTGGGACAGAGCAATGGGAGCTCACCCTGTCGTGCAGATTCGAACCGCCGACCTTCCAATTGGCAAGCCCAAGAGGCTCAGTGGTTTAGACCACAGCACCGCCCGCTCCCCATGCTTGGCCTATAACACCATTCGCACACACTTGGTCTTTAACACACCGTGCACACAAAGCAGATGGGCTGTATATCCCTAGACCTGTCACATAATCAATGATGGGCAGATCAGATGTTTGGTGCGCAGAAAAAGCACGGCTCCCTCTCCTCCCCAAACAGCTGATTGGTGCTATTGTACATTATTTGATGGGTCTACATGCCCTGGCTGTTGGATTGGGTTGATGAATCCTGCTCACAGCATCTGTTCTCATGCATCATTGTCTATCTGGCTAGGAATTTGGTCGCAGAAGTCTGCACCTGTGCACAAGGTACCTCTGGCTGGATCAGAGAAGAAATCTCTATGAATAGCTCATTACTATCTAATGAACAGCTGTGGAAGCTCACAGCAAAACACCGTTCTAGAGGAGAGAAGCTCCATACCATTACTGGTGGGCAATGCAGGCAGAGAACATGTGTTGAATGGAGGTTCAATCCCCAGCGTCTCCAGGAAGGACTAGGAGGGACGTGTCTGAGCTAGATGGTCTTACTCAGGATACAGCAGATTCATGTGTCCTTAGGATCAGAGGCAGAGGAGCATTTTGGTCAGCAGCATGGAGCTGCATGATTTCTGACTTGTCAGGCACACTCAGCATGGGTGTAGGCTACTGATATTGGTCTGACTTGTCCAGTAGGATTACCATTCAGTAGGCATGCATCTGATCCAGATGTCACTCTGCTTCTGCCCTGCAACCTTTGCCAAAAAGGACTCTTCAGTGACCACTTTCTACTTGCCACACCATTGCAGGTTGCTGCTGTGTTGTTATTGTTTTTAAATCCTATAAATAAATGTTAACGTTCAGTTCTGTTTTTTTAAAAAAACCAAAACACATTTATTACTCCACAAATGCAATGACTTTTCTGCGGATACCTGCCAAAATAAAAACAATCCCACAAACATATTGCTGTAACTGAAACGTCCTCGTAGAACAGACTGTTCCTTTTCATGCAGTAAAACTTACAGAAATGAACAAACCTTGTTTACAAAGATATTTTACAAAGTAAAATTGCACTGTAATAAACCGACAAAAGAATAGTCACTCTCGATCCATCAAGATCCCATCGGCACCTTAGCTTTCTATTGCCAACACAGGTGTTTTGCATTTGTTTTTAAATAGTACTTCTCTGAGGTTTATCCCCATGAATAGTTTGCATGTACAATGATGGCTCCTGCTGATAAACTCGAGAAGCGGCTGACTGTAGCTCAGGTTGTACCAATTGAGCTCCTAATTCAGAGATCTGCAAGCCCCATCTACTGCGTTCATTAAACACCATATGATATATGGTTATATATATATATATCTCCCTCCCTCCCTCCCTCCCTCTCTCTCTCTCTCTCTCTCTCTCTCTGTGTGTGTGTGTGTGTGTGTGTTTATATCTTACCATAACGGTGAAATGTTCAGATGTGAGGGCCAAAATCACATCAAGATAACCTGAATGTGAAGTTGCCAGCTCACCTACAACACTAGAAGCTCTGCTGCTATTTTACCTCCCAGGCTTCTCTTGCTAACTCTCCACCGTATTATTATTATTTTTTAAAAAAACTGTGGTTGGCTTACAGCCTTCCACCAAAGAAACTGAGGGCGGCATACATGCGACCGGTCCCATTTTATTCTCACAGAAAGCCTGTGAGGTCAGTTGGGCTGAGACATAGGGACTGGCTGATTAGCCCCACAGCCAAGTTGGCATTGGACCCTACCAGTCAACACTTGGTCCACTGTACCAGAGCAGCCAGTCTGGTGCCTTCAAGATATTGTGGGATTTCAGCTCCCATTGGCCAGTCTGGCTGGAACTGATGGGAAGCTGTAATCAAATAACATCTAGATTGTACTGTGTGGGCTTTCTTTGCAATAGGCCTTTTCATGTGGTTGACCAAGTGGTATACATTTGACCAAGGTTCTGATTGTGGGCTTCTCACAGGCACCTGGCCACTTTGGGAAGAGGATGCTGGACTAGATGGAACTTCAGCCTGAGCCAGCAGGGCTTGTCTCATGTTTTTATTGTATGGCACCATTCCTGCTTCCATCAACAAGAATGCTTCTGTCCAAGTCTTGGTCCCTTTCAGCATTTATAGTGATTCACCATCAACAAGAGTGAGAGGCATTAACTCACATATTTACTGGTATGCAAAATTTACAGACAAATGATCAGGGCACGGGATGCTTTTTGGACCTTAGCGCCCACCCCCATTGGAATGTTTTACAATAGCCACGGTCCACACCAAAGCGGATTCGATTACCTGCTTGTAAATACACAACAAATTCTAACTGCTGAAACAAGCCAGTTCTTCACTTGCTGGCTGACGATTGATACCAATAACCATTGTGCTCAATATAAGCATTTATTTTAGAGTTATTTCTTAGAAACCACAGGTCCCTGTGATTGCACCCCACACGTACCAGGTATTATAGTGAAAAGGAAAAGTACATCGCTTTAGTAAAGTACATAGGAACAGGCTTTAAAAATACATAAATTCCTTGTCTAAAAGATTGTGCCTCAATCAAACCCTCGATTCCTCAAAGTCAGTGTGCTATATTGTGTATCAGGAATGCAGTACAGTATTGGCAGAATAAATGACTCAAGGACAGGGAGGAAGTGTATCTTTCCTGGGAAGAAGGAAATCACCCTGCTAAATCACCCTGGAGATTGCAACTCCACAAGGGGGATCTCCTAACTCTCAGCACCCTTAACAAACTACAACTCCCAGGATTCTTTGCTTAAAGCGGCATGGCACCAATTTAAAAGGACAGAGCAGATGCCGCTTTTCCATGAATCAAGTAGCCAATAAGAAGAAGAACATCTATTAGCTCATTTTGAATGAAGATAATGTTTTTAGATGGTATCAGGGTTGTTGCTGTTGTTTTAAGAAAATCATGGCAGAATCTTCGACACAATGGTAGGTGCACAGCACACACTCCTTCCAAGAGTCCACTTGGAGGAAAGGATGAATAATTCAGCATGTTAAATCTGCGATTGATGAATTCACCACAGCAGAGTAACAGAGCAAGCAATTGCCAACCCACACTTAAGTGTGGGATTCAAGCTGGAGTATGTGTGCCGCGAAGTCTCTTGTGCTAATGCAGCCGAATCAGTTGACTAACTGAGTTGGCGCTTTGACTCTAAACACTTCTGCTGGCATAGATGGCAACACCTGCAGCGTGATATTCCTGCAGTACCAGCGTAGCACCAGGTATTGTGAGGCTGTGCTACCCCTTCCAAAAGTGAATAGAGTTTTGGGGGGGGCTGCCATTCCCTTGGTTTGGGCTAGGGAGAGGAACTGATAGGAAAAAACTTTGGCTTCTTTGAATACCCCTACACTGTACTCCACCAGCAAACTTGAATTTTGTTCTTCGTGAAATTTTGGTTGTGCACAATGCTCATTTCCTAACCAAACTCCACATAAAACTGTGGAAAAGGCAACTACGTTTTGGTTGTTGTCTGTACAAAATTGCTCCGCACCGGTTATGCCGTGTGCTGCGTTTGTGGAAATTAAAATGGAAAGCAAACCATCGAGACCAAAAATATTCGTGGAAACCCCACGCTAAGGGAGTCGGTGTGAATTCCATGCAAATCCCTGTTCCTTAGCAGTGATGGAATATAAAGGAACTTGTTACAGCACTGCTACAGAGGTAGTTGTAGCTTCGTAAGTAAGGCTGTAAATTGGTTCCTGTGTTCGTAGGACCTTGGTTCCAACCCTGGCATATTGGCCTGTAGCAGGCACCTCAATAAAACAGCAGGGCAAGGGAGAAATGTCTTGAAAGTAAAAGCATGCTAAGTTCACGTTCCTACAGGAAAACACAACTGGAATGCAAACATGGCAATCTCATAGACAGCTGGTAACGTACAGCTTTGCATTAAAACACTTACGATATTTATGTACAACACATATATTTACTGTCCTAGAACCAGGGGTTCTAAGCGCTTTTATCAGAGTAACCTAAAGCCCACTGGCAGTGCAATCCTATGCAAGTCTACTCAGAACTATGTCCCACTGAGTTCAATGAAGCTGATTCCCAGGTAAGTGTGAACAGGATTGCAGGATAGGGAAGAAAAGGGCTTCCGAAACATTGAAAAAGGCAATATCCACAACTGGAGAAAACATCGGACCTCTCCTGTCCTCGCAAGAAGTTGAGACAGACATCCTATGCAATACATTAAAATACACTTAGAATGACGCAGACAAAAAAAAGCGCATCAACGCATCACTTCCTGCATAACTAGGGCATTGCTTTATAGCTATCTCACCTACATCCAGCCAAACTAGTGCCCTGCTCCTTCATTATGAGTGAAGAAAACACTAACTTCTATTAATATGCTTGTAGCTTAAACAGCTCCTTGTTAAGTAAGGATAGCTTTGTGAAACAATTCGGCATGTTTAGGAAAACACTCTACCTTGCAGCAAAACCATTTTAAAATTCCATGCTGCAAAAACCCAGCATATCTGGCCCTGGACAGGACCATTGGAAAGGATCCATTAATGCTGAGACTGGGCTCTCTGAAAATCATGTATGGCCAAGTTGTCACTGTATTGTCCCAGTTGAACATACAAGTATTTTGCAACTGCCACGGTCCGTAAGAACTCTCTAACGCTCTGAAAATACCAAGAGACAATTTTGCATGCGTGAGCCTTAGCTGGCATATTAAGGACGGTCCCATAAAAGTGAGTTTCCAGTGGCTTTTGCCCCCTTTCCTAGTCCTCTGGGACCACTATGCATGCTTTCAATCTGCATTCTCTTGGACCTACGCTGGAACTGGGTCTGGAACCCTTATCACCTTGCCAATATCCTTCAGACTCCACTGTCTGTCCCTGCGAAAAGAAAAGAGCAAAGGAAGAAATGGAACGGTTTTCACCAAAGTGTTGCATAGCAAAGTATTGGGTAAAAGAGGTGATCCCTTTCTGAAGGGGAAAAAAATCCATGAGTTCTGTAAGAACTATCTGCCTCTGCTGCGGCTCTACAGTGTTGTTTTGTGTGACTCCTCTTCTTTTCTTCAACCAAGGTACTCAGTGTCCTGTCATCTGCTTGTCAGTGCAACCTGAGAATGATTTATTCAAGAGGTGCGCAAACTCCCGGCCCCTTTGCCTCCTCTCCGTAGTCCTAGCTGCTGCCTGTGGACGAACATACTGAGCTACACATATTCAGGTTGGAATTTTCAGATTCTGTTTCAGTCTCAGCTTCGTCGGTGGTTTCGGGAGGAGAAATGGACTCGTTCATTTGATCTTGGCTCCTCTTCAACCTGTGCAAGAGAGACCGAGAGAGAAGGAAGGCTATCATGTCCGTGTGAAAACAAGGTTACGAAAGTGGTGCTTTGAGATGTAAACTAGCTGACCTCAGGCTGTTTGTGTCATATGCCACCTCCTCCTAATTAGAACATCCTTGTGGAATACTTTAAAAAATAAAACACCACAATTCGCATTGCATTGTCACTTAGGTTAAAAATGATACTTGCACGATGAACAGAGGCATACATGCAAATTTTGTATATGAACAGTCATTAGTGCCATGATAGCTAACTGATTCAAAATATGGAGTAGGTCTGCTAGTAATAACAGTATCTTCACCACCAGGGGGCATCTATAGCACAAAGTAGCCTTCCCTAGCCAGATTCTCACTACAGTACATGTTTTAGACTACAATTCCCATCAGCTCGAGCCAGCATGGCCAATGGTCAGGGATGATAGGAGTTGTAGTCCAAAACATCTGGAGGACATCAGTTGGCTGCCATAAGGAGGTTAACTCTGTACCCAATTCAAATCCTGCTCAGCGGCTTGGGTGCTGTGGTAAGCTAGCCTAAGGAAATGCATTGAAGGAAAGTCTTCTCCCCTTTGCGCCCTCTCAATACTTCCCAATGTCCCAAGAAAAGCCTTGGGGGGGGGGTCAGGAGGGGCTCCAGAGCAAATTGGGAGGGTGATAGGGCTCTGCTGTGGGAAGAGACGGGAAACTTTTCTCCCATGAGTTTCCTTAAGTTAACTTAGGAGCCAATGAAAACAAGCCCCTCTCCCCATCCCCTGCCCTTAAAGCATCTTCCTGAACTTACTTCTCTCTGTTAAAAATGACAAAATCTTGCTGAATTGCTTCCAGGCAATCCTGGAGGTAGTCATTTTCCTGATAAAAGAAAAGAAAACAGTTAACATGTACTTTTTGTCAAAATTTCTGAATGACATCTACTCAGGAGGGGCTGGTGGGGCGAGGCAAGTGTTCTCCCAGCCTCCCAATACTGTTGGCCACCGTCACAACAGAGAGGGGGAGTGGCAAGGTGCAGGGAGCCAATCGGATGTACCTGCCACCATGTGCCACACTGCACTGAGCTCCCCGCTCCACCCCACTCTCCTCCACAGTAAGCAGCAACAGCCCACAGTGCTAGGAAGCTGGGGGAGCAGTGCACCTCATACTGGCTGCTCCGAGTTGACTTATATAGCACAAACGCTAAGACCAACTTGGAAGCCTCTCTTTGGTTCCTTCATTCAGTTCTGCAATTTATTATTTATACCCCACCCATCTGGCCAGGCCTCCCCAGCCACTCTGGGCAGCTCGCAACAGAACATCAAAACACGACAAAACATCAAACATTAAAAACTTCCCTAAACTGGGCTGCTTTCAGATGTCTTCTAAAAGTCAAATAGTTGTTTATTTCCTTGACATCTGATGGGAGGGCATTCCACAGGAAGGGCAACACTACCAAGAAGGCCCTCTGCCTGGTTCCCTGTAACCTCGCTTCTTGCAGCGAGGGAACCGCCATAAGGCCCTCAGAGCTGGACCTCAGTGTCCGGGCTGAACGATGGGGGTGGAGATGCTCCTTCAGGTATACTGGGCCAAGGCCATTTAGGACTTTAAAGGTCGGCACCAACACTTTGAATTGTGCTTGGAAATGTATTGGGAGCCAATGTAGGTCTTTCAAGACTGGTGTTATGTGGTCTCGGCGGCCGCTCCCAGTCACCAGTCTACATAGCTATCAACGTTTCCCTTTTTTAAAGGGAAATTCCCTTATTCCGAATAGGATTCCTCACAAGAAAAGGGAAAAGTTGACAGCTATGCCAGCCTAGCTGCCGCATTCTGGATTTGTTGTAGTTTCCGGGTCACCTTCAAAGGTAGCCCCACGTAGAGCACATTGCAGTAGTCCAGTCGCAAAGCAACTGGTGCCACATATCGCCTAATGGAAGGTGAGTTCTCTGCCATTGCATTCACATGATTGCCTAATATGGTGGAGCAGAAGTGAGGAGCCTCAGGCCCTCCAGGTCTCCTTATTCAGCCCTTGGGACTTGCCCTAACTCCCCACTCCCAGGCCAAACTTCCCTGCCTGGTTCTCCTCAACACCCTCATCCAAGTGATAATACATAGCTCTGGCTTTTGAACTGTGATCATAACCCTTGCTTGCCTAGATGTAGAGGAGCGTATGTAGAATCCTCTGACTTTTGCATGGCTGGAATGTAGCCTACTGTATACACCCACTGAGTCACACCCATTGCTCCGCCTACTTTTTGCCTCTGGCCCCACCCACTACCATGGGTCTGTGGGATGTTGCCCTGGGACAGCCCCTTGGGCACGTAAAGGTTCCCCCTAGAGGAATTAAATAAGAGAATGGTAGAATGCAAATGCCCTTTATTCTCACATAGCTGAAAGGAAAAACAGCACTGCCACCCTCTAGCAGAGACCAGTCTCTCATTCTTTGCAAAGTAACAGCCCCCACAGTAACTCAGCACTCCATCAGTTTTTGGGGGGTGAATTGCAAGGGGACACGTACCGATTGTGAGCTATCCTTGCTATTATCCCTGGATTTATTCTTTGCAAGCCTCTTTTTCTTCTTGTGCAGCGGCCTCGACTCCAGGATCATCTCTTCCAGCTCAAAGGTGGGGTCACAATGCAGACGGCCTTTCTGTTAAAACCAGACCAGGATATTGCCTCAAAGCCATGCGATTGACAAGCAAGGTAAGTTGAGCGGCATGCCGAATTTGTTTGCAGAACAGAAAATCCCTGGCTTTCTCTTTCCCCCGCTTCACAATACATAGGGATCAGGGACAGAAACAAACGTACTCATCTCTTCTACTTACATTAGGCACAAATCCTGCCTCCACTTTCTTTTCGCAGATTTCATCCCAGTCCACGTTAGATAAGTAGGAAGAAGTCTGGATGCTAGCTAAGCTAGAAAACCGGTGCTCAGGATTCACTGTCAAAAGCTGAAATAGCAAATGTTGAGTGATGAGACAAAGCTTGATTTTGATAGAACAGTACAAACCTGCCTCGATCTGGGCCAATTCCTAATACTACCTCTCTTACATGGCTATTGCATCTGCATGAGTCTCACTAGAGCTGTTCAAGGGGGTGGGGACACAAAATCTAGTTTCCTGTTCATATTAATTCTAAAAATTTCATTCATTTTGTCTCACATTTATTTGAATTGTGGTTTTCCTTGGTTCATTCATTCCCCTGTTTATTTCAGTGGAAGATTCAGCTAGTCTTCTGCTGCCTATAACCCTGGTGGTTTCCATGGTCCATTGACCAATATTCTACTAGTCCTGCACTGGTGGGATCAGCCACAGATCAGAGAGGACAAATGGCCCTTTTGTTATTGGTAGCATAAATACTAATCATGAGATGTACCGATCATGTAGAAGAAGAAGAAGAAGAAGAAGAAGAAGAAGAAGAAGAAGAAGAAGAAGAAGAAGAAGAAGAAGAAGAAGAAGAAGAAGAAGAAGAAGAAGAAGAAGAAGAAGAAGAAGAAGAAGAAGCAGCAGCAAAGCAATGCCATCTTCTTCACTGAACATAAGCATATGTTAACAGATAGCTTATCTTTATGCTAATCATCTCTTTATGAACCTGTTCAATGTTCAGCAGTGCATACCCTATTAATTTATTTTCAAAATGTAGACCCAGAATCCCTAGCAAAAAAACCCATACAATATTAATAATGGCTGGCAAACATAAAGAAGAATGTTACACAAGACACAAGTAACTTTCAAAACCAATTAACAAAATTTGTACCATGGAAACAATATAATCACAGGTAGCTGAGGACAACCCCCCACAAAAGCTAAGAAATTAAGTAGATCCAGTCACCATCTTTTTTTAAGTCAACAAAATCAGTGCTCAACTTGTGATATGGCAAATACCTTTCTTAATAAAAAGGACTTGACCACACTGCAGACGAGGCTGGCCTTGCCATTAGGTGCCATCCTTCTAATCACAGTGGTCTGGTTCACACATTAAGCTAAACCATGGCTTATTAAACTGTGACTTAGTGTCATGTGTGAACCCAGTGCAACAGCTTAACCATGGTTAACTGTGGTTAAACATAGATCATTAAGGTAGTTGGTTTCTCAGCCTTGGTTAGCACTAATGATAGCTTAGTGTTGTGTGCAAACCCTGACCTTCCCCTTAACTATGGTTAAAGAGCCATCACCGCCCAAAACCTATAGAGCTATGAGCGAACTGTAGCTCTTCCTGGCTTGTATTTCCTTTAATGGAGGAAGGAGGACATAATAAACCAATATTTAAGTGATCATCTTTCAAACACTTCAACTTTCACTATGGTTTATAAACGATAGTTAACATTAACTATGGGTGGCAAGTGGGACCCCTGTATGTGGAGCAAGTGCTCTACTTTTAAGGAAAAAACTACACGTTATTGCTAAATGCACCTATGGGAATTTTTTTCTAAGCTGGGGACGTGAAATTGTTTTTCTGCATTGAAGCTGAGGAGAGAAGGGCTAAACCTCCTGTTCCCATGTGCCAAAGTCATGATGAAAATTGGGACCTCCTGTTCCTATGATTAGTTGAGCATGCCTCCCCCACCCCACTTCTCCATGCTACACATGTAGTGAATCATAGAATCATAGAATCATAGAGTTGGAAGAGACCACAAGGGCCATCGAGTCCAATCCCCTGCCAAGCAGGAAGCACCATCAGAGCACTCCTGACATATGGTTGTCAAGCCTCTGCTTAAAGACCTCCAAAGAAGGAGACTCCACCACACTCCTTGGCAGCAAATTCCACTGTCGAACAGCTCTTACTGTCAGGAAGTTCTTCCTAATGTTTAGGTGGAATCTTCTTTCTTGTAGTTTGGATCCATTGCTCCGTGTCCGCTTCTCTGGAGCAGCAGAAAACAACCTTTCTCCCTCCTCTATGTGACATCCTTTTATATATTTGAACATGGCTATCATATCACCCCTTAACCTCCTCTTCTCCAGCTAAACATGCCCAGCTCCCTTAGCCGTAGTGTAATATGTAGTTTGGTTCCTCCCATGTTTTGTGAGTTCTGATAAAGCACTGAAGCCAAACTTGAGGCTCACTGTATGGATCAAGCCAGTTTGGCAGAATTTGTATCTTCCAGCCATTTAAACCAACTCAGAAGTGTGGCACATGCCCCTCTTGGGTGGAGCCAGAGTGACTTCGGCAAGCAGGAAGGCTGCCATCTGATTGTTTGATCGCTGCCAGTTAGCAACTCAACCAACAAAATCCATGCCACCATTCTAAGGCCCAGGGGCTAGATGCAGCCCAATCGCCTTCTCAATCCAGCCCACGGACGGTCCAGGAATCAGCATGTTTTTACATGAGTACAATGTGTCCTTTTATTTAAAATGCATCTCTGGGTTATTTGTGGGACATAGGAATTCGTTCATTATTATTTTTTCCAAAATATAGTCTGGCTCCCCACAAGGTCTGAGGGACAGTGGACTGGCCCACGGCTGAAAAAGGTTGCTGACCCCTGTTCTATAGCGTCACCACAAAGGGAATCTCAATATGCCCTTTAAAATTAAAGGAATGGTAGTTAGCACTAATTATGATTATACACTGGCCAGATCCTTTGCAAAAGCATGTAGAAAACTGCTTTATATTGTGTGCTTACATAATTTGTTCAATGTTATTTTCTGCTATGGCTATATTCATTTTTTTTCTAGATGATGTATGTATTTATGACTGGGCTGTGTTCCTACACAAATCCAGCAGAGGGCATCTGTGCTCTTGATGAGCAAGTTTCAATGGAATTGTTTCATAATGGAACTCCACTTAAAAATCGAACTTTAATAATGTATATTGTAAACCTTCCATTGGCTTACACTGGAGATGCTCAATTGCTATTATTTTGGGGGTTATGCATTTTTATATATATTTATAACAGGATGCTGAAATCTAGCTTTTTAAAACTATCCAACATTTATAAACACAGAATGACAAGTTTCCTCTCTCACGGAAATAGGAAAACGTTATTTAATGAGGCACATATTACTTGGTAACTGTTACTGAAAAATGAACATGAGTTTCTTTATCTGAGTGCAAGGGGCTATACAGAAAAGCCACTGGAGGCATGCTGCGACATATCCTTATCTCCTAACAACAGGACTCAAGGTTCCAGCCAGCCAGCCAGCCGGCTGTACTACAGGACATTCCATTCCATCCTAACCCAGGTTTTTTCATTCTTCTTTTCCAAATGACACTTGACAGCCCATGGCTACTGAGCATGCCCGGTTCTCCTTTGAGGGGTTTTGTTTCTGAAGTTTGTCTAGACTTGTGAAACTCTTGGGGTTTCCCCGAGCACATTCCCTCTTCTTTCCCATCGCCGCCCCCCTTTTGTAGCTCCAATGCCGTCAGCACTCGGCACCTGAATTCACTATTAGAGAGAGTGATAATTCTGACAAACTACTAGGCTTCCAAACACCCGCACTCTGCCCCGAACTTACAAGAAGTTGCAATAATTGGCTACTGTTTTCCATGCAGGAATAATTATCATGCTAATGCTGAATTCTGTACACACCCAGATATCCATATCAATTATCTCCTTCATTTCAGTTGGTGAACCTGATCTGTAACCTGGGAGCAGTTCCTCCAGGGAAAGGATGGGGGCAGGCCTTGCAGGTAAGGGCAATCTGGATGTACATCAGAACTTGTTCACATGTAAACAATTGCTCTGTTAAGTAATAATAATAATCACAGCTTCTTACTAACACTTATTAGGGCTGTGCAACGGATTCACTCAAGGCCCAAAGCCAAGTCAAACAAGTCAAGCCGTCGGGGGGCAGGGTATCAAGAAAGAAGGAGAGCCAGGCATGGAGGAGAAGCTTTAAAAAATAAGGGACCAACTGGGCAGTTGCATTATTCCTTCCCCCGAAGCAGCACCATGCAGGATTGGATCTGCTTGCTGTTAAGTGGGAGGATCCAATCCTGTGCAGTACTGGTGTACCCTCTTCTAACTGTATTTTTAAACCCTATTTTAACCGTATGTTGAAGTAGCATTTTTAAAAAAACACAAAACCCTGTAAAATCACTAAGCTCTGCCCCCCCAATTGCTTTGGGGTGGATTTGGGGGAGGGTGGGCGGCGCACAGGGCAAACCAGTCTGATCCAGGGTCCACAGAACGGGGCTGCAGTGTAGATCTTGTGTCGGGGATGTCCGTGCACAGTCCTAATGTTTATGAGTGAAAAAATAAAACCTGATAATTGCTGGCTGGTAATATTTAAGCCTTGCAAAGAGAACAGCTGTAAATGAATTCAAGTCACACCAGAAAGCAGATCTGGAGGATCACCTCACTTGTCTATTTCATAGTCGTTTCCTTAACATGCTAATTCCACAAATCTCAGTGATGGCACCTAGTCTAGAGCAGACTTTGCCAACCTGGTGCTCTCCAGATAGTGCCCCTGAGACTGATGGGAGTTGTAGTCAAAAACATCTAAGGGGCACTAGGTTGGTGAAAGTTTACAGCATCCACTAGGTTGGACGTTGCTATGGTCCTTCTCTAGAGGGAGTGGCACATAGTCTGGATTGAGAAGCCTCTGAGCAAAAGGGCACTGCAAATATTGTTCCAAGCAGAGTAGCTCTGCATTCAGGTCCCAGAGATGCGTAGCTTGCTTCCTGGCATTGCACTGGAAACGATGCACAGGGTGCCATCTGTTTGGAGGCCAAGCAATCACATATACATGCGTGCAGCAACATGCAGGCAAGTCAGCATGAGCACGTCTCTTTGGATCAAGGCCCTTATTATTTGCATTGTGCTAATAAATAATTGCAACCCTTCCTGGATAAGTAAGTTATTTACCTTTCTTAATAAGGCAACTGTGTCCTTTGACCATCCTGTTACGTACTGGACACTCACGGTGCTGAACAACTGAACTAAGGATTCCACGGGGCTGTTAGAGTGGATGTCATAAGGCCTCTGAGAAAAAGAAGAAAAAAGATATTGAAAAACCGCGGGTGGGTGAGTGGAATCCCAGGCTTACTTCTGAGGAACACGAAGCACTGAAATAATGCCAAACTATCTTTTTAAAACACTAAAGAACAGGATACCCATCCACGGAGGAGCTCGTATGCCATCACTCCCAGGGACCACCAGTCAACTTCGAAGGAGTAACCAGTTCCACCATTCAGAAAGGAATGAAAAATCTCTGGAGCTGAAAAGATAAAGAAGGGGGGACACTGTTGAATGCCTCCACCCGTTTTGGTTTTGGTCAGTAGCAGGCAGTGGAGCAGAGCAGAATGGGGTGGCATTGCTCATCTGGATTCCCAATGCAAGGATCACTGACGGTAACCAATAGGGAGAGGGGAGAGGCAGGAGAGAGGCTGGGACAGGAGCAGCAGTCGGGGTACTTGATTGTCTCTGCTGCTGCACCCACAATGCGCCAACCTCCCTGCGGCCTGGCCTCTTCCCTTCATGCTAGGAAGCCAGATGAGAAATACCACCCCACTGGTTGCTACTGGTTTCTATGAAACTGGCTGTAAACAGCTCATTCCTGTAAACGTCTATTCAGAAGTACACCCCACTCATTTCAGTGGAATTTGCTGCCAGGTTTAGTGGGTACAGGACTGCAGTCCTATTGAAACAAGAATAAGATACATAGCTCTGGGATGTTTTTCCTCAAAGGCTTGGGGAGGGGATAGGTTGTTTTCAAGCTCAAATCAACATGCTCATTGTGACCTTTAAAGTTTGGCTTAGGACCTAGGGACGTCAAGGACTCTTTTCTTCCATATGTACTTGCCCACATGCTCCAGTCATCAATGGAAGCCATACTCAAGATCTGTAGTTACTAGAAGCAGGACATTCTCTGCAGTCACACCCCATGGACTAATTTGTGCAAATGTGTGAGCTCCCAGAGAGGAGCTTGCAGCTGCTTTTCTCCTTAGCTTATGTGCCATGCTGAGCTAAGCCAAGCTTTGGTTTAGTGTGTCTTCTGAACCATGAGTTGCAACCAAGAATAAACCTTAACCGCAAGTCTGGGTTTGGCTGTCACACTTAAGCCAAACCTTGGTTTAGATGCTGCTAAGAGCTAAAAGGACAGGGAGGAACAAAGTGGCTGGGAGTTTATGTCCCATAGACTGGAATACTATGACATATAAACCAGATCACTCCATGAGACGCTCTGCCAAATGAGCTTTTCTGTTTACAGAGGCAGCTAAAATTTTGCTATTTACTCAAGTGTTTGACTGAGTCCTCTTCTTTTTTTTTCCAGTCCTGTTATTTAAAGTGCTGTTTTTAATTGTGTCTGAAGGGATTTTTTGCTCGATGTTTTTGGGTTTTGTATATTTGCTGGTTGTTCAGGGGGAAAGTGTTTTGCCTGAGTTTCCACACCATTAATAAAAGATCTTGTGGTGGTCAGTTCTAACTGGCACAGGGGGAAAGCTACACAGGGAATCCTAACAGTTTTCTGTGGGAAGAATATGATAAAATATGTTATTATTTAAAACTGGCAAGGTTTGGCTTACCCATATACGGCTTAGTCCCAGCTAACGCGGTTGCTCTTTCACCATCACGGATGATTGTTGCAATATTAAAATCTGTTAGGTGTGCATGGCCTTAAAAGGAAGAAAACCAGCACAGATTTTTAGAATGAAAACCCAAAGTGTCCAAGTTGTCCAGAAAGAAACTACTTCAGAGGACAACATTAATGCATGTAGTCACACCATCCCCAAATATTTTCTGTAGCTGGCTGGCAAGCAATATTAGCTCTTATTAAGATAAATAAAGCTGCTGTATAAGAATTATGTCTGGCTATTAGGCATTATGCACAGAATCTGGTGTCTGCTGTAGAATTCAGCATGCTAAAAAAAACCTCAGTTTTCGTTTTAAAACACAAGTTTCTAGTCCTTGTGAATTCAGAAAAAAGTGTGGGATGACATCTGGCAAATCCACCATTGAAGGAAGATTGCACAGGCTTTCTAGTGGGTTGGAATGAGGATTCTTTACACCAATAAGCCACTCTTCCACAGTTTCCCCAGTGTTCTCTGTTTTCCATTTGCCTCATCCCGGTAAAAAAATTTCTAGAATCATCAAAAATCTGGATCTTAGAAGCAGAATAGAACTTAATCCAAAACATGGTTGCTTAGGCATATTGATTTCAGTCGGTTCAAGTAACCTTACTCTGTGTTCCCATGTGGTTTATGTTATGCAAATAAAACACCCTACATCTTTATTATGCATACATATCAAATATTTGTATTTTCTTAGCGGAAGCTTGCAGATGATGACAGCAAATTAGGACTCGGGAATAAGGATCCACAAAAATGGCCTAGATTTGGAATTATTTTTCATTATCTTATGAATTCAACCTGTACATCAATACATTTTAAAAAGGGAGGGATGCTCCATCAAGACTTTCTAGAATTTGTTTTAAAAATTCCAGATTAACATATATCAGAGGAAGAATAATACAATCTTAAGTAAATTTAGAATTGTGAAGCACCTCTGCATATTGCACTGTGAACTAATTGTGGTAATTTTAGTATAGAAGTTCTTATTCTGATCCATTGAGATTTTTTTTACAATGGGTCAAGATGACAACTTGGTATTTTGGCCAACTTATGGTATGTAATTTAGAAAACTGTACTCCTGCGTCAATATGCTCTGCAACAGGCATCACTTTCATTTAACTCTTTTCCTTGGCATCACTAGCAAAAGGACATGCTGTTCCGAGGATTCTCCTTAGAACAAGAGTAGGAAAAACCCAGCTTGCTTGAACCTCTTCTCTGTTGATAAACTAACGCATAAGCTACAGGACTTTAAATGCATGTAGGCTTATGCATGTATACATGTAGGACAGAAGCTTATAAGAAGACTCGGGTCACAGTAGGCCACACCTTTGCCACTTCTCTTTCTTGGCTTGTGAAAAGCTACTTGATATGGGAATGTGCTGTTGCCTGAGTGAAAAAGAGCTGAAGACACCACCAGGGGGACACATGAACAAATCATCCAGCCGTCGATTGCAAACCATTAGAATCACACATTGCATGAATTCATTCAAGTGCCATCAAATCAAAGCTCACACTGAAAAGGATGAAATATGCCACCCTCTCTATTTGGTTCTTGAAGGAGTTTCATTACAGAGAAAAGATGACTCAGACTAAATATAACAGAGCCGGTGTTTTTAAATGTGGTTCTACCAAAGTCATGTAAAGCTGGGTCTGGGATTGGCATTTAAAGCTCCCAAAGGCAGGAGGAGTTGGACTCTCCTCCCCATTGTCTTTGCACCCATTTAGCACATTAGATTTCACAGAGGGACACAAACACTGCAGTACTCCTGGTTGGGAAAGTACAGCTTTTAACGGTAGAGGTCTGCCATCATCCCTTGTAGTTGGAGCCCAAGATACGTCCTGTAGTCTGCATAGTTCTGTGGCAGATAGGGATGGGTGAACCTTGCAGTTTCAGTTCTCATTTTTCCCATCTTAAATTTGGTTCTCTGCATTTAGGCAGCAATTTGCATTTTAAAAAATAATAATAATGAAAAATCATCAACGTTTTACTCCGAATTTTTCCTAGTAAACACATCTTTGTATGCAGTTTTGGCTAACATACTCACTTTTGCGAGCCATTTCCCCTAATACAAAACATTCCTGTATTTTATTTTCTGTTTTTCCACCTAAGTCTCCTTTTCCGAGCCCTTAGAGACAAGGGGAAGGGAAGCTGAATACAGTAAGACTGGCAGGCTCCTGTGAATCTGTTGCAGTTTCTGTCCCTACCTCTTCCTCAGCTGACTGTCCTACATCTTCAGTGTTTTCTGCCTCTTCTTCCTCTCACCCACTGAAGCCTGTTGCTTGCTTCAGCATCCAACCATTCTGCCCCCAGCTTCATCCTCTGATCTGTCTTCTTTGACCCACCACCACTCCCCTGGCTCAAAGCCTTCCCCTTCTCAAGCTTCCCTAGTGGGTTCTCCTGCTGAAGCCTCTCATAATCTCATCGTCCAACCAGTTCCTGACAGGCCAACATCCCAAACCTCACATATGGATGGCAGAACTCCAGGAAAGCAACCTGCATGTGGTGATATGTTTACGCTCTGAATAACTCCTGCTCTAAAGCTGTGCTGCATTCATAGGATCGTTGATAAAGACACAGAGCCCCACATGAGGATGAACACCAATACTCGTAAATGCTAAAGTGGAAGCCTCTGTTCTGTTGAAGCTCCATGTGGGTGTCATCGGAAGATGCCTTCCTATCATCTACACAGTTCAGTAAAGAGTATTCCGTAACCACACTGACTGGATGTGGCTCTTGAGAGTTTCAGGTGAGGGTCTTTCCCCAGCCTGGGGATCGAACCTGGAATCTTTGGTCTGCAAAGCATGTGATCTACCACTAAGCCACAACCCTCATCCTCTCAAAACTAAGCAGAATTGTGGACTCTTCCTTTATTCCTGGCTTGCCAACCAGAAATTTAATCACAGCAAAACACTTTATTCTTGCCTCTGCCTACCCAAGCAGGCACATAGATGTCAAAACTTCTTTTTTTATAAAAAAAATGTATAAAGACATTTGTGCAACCATTGTGCAAGGTTTCTATATCAGCAGAGGAATTACATATCAGCTGCACTTATGAAAAAGCTTTCCGGAATGAGTAATAGTAGCTACCAGTCAATGTCAATTACCGCTAATTCTTCACTGAAACAAGTCTTGACGGCAGATGAACGGAATCGATTTGCTTTCGATCCCATAACCTTCTATTTATCATTCACAACCACAGAAATGCAGTATAAATCGGAAAATGTAAATGAATGCAAAAGACAAAAACAAAAAACAAAACCAGGGGGTGAAGACTATTCAGAGGCAGAAGCAATAGACATAATTAGCAATTTCCCCCATACCTTGTTCATCAAGGAGAATATTGTCTGGTTTCACGTCTCTGGAAAGCAAAAACAAGCATTTATGCACAACTTGGAAAAGGCAAATGCAAAATGCCTCATGAGCCTACCAAACAGTGGGTTGTTGTTGTTGTTTTGAGATTTCAAAAATATTGCCCAATGCAATTAAACAAGGCGGTGGGGTGAAACTCACAGAGGAAACTTGATTTGGAAAACACACACCTTAAAACAGGCTCCATAAACAAAAGAATGCTATGTTCTGAACACAGCCTGAGATCAAATCCAGTTTTCTCAGGACCTAAGAAGAGGCAACAGAGATTTGTGAATGGATCTCCCATTTCCTTAAATGTTATAATATAGCAGAGGACTGGTGGGAGGCACCAGCAGGGGAACCCCCAAGGGATCCTGCATGGGAAGAAGGTTCAGAGCCAGGATATTGGTGGTGGGATGACAATGAGTGGGAAGAGGAAGAAGAGGGGACAGACTGGGAGGAGGAGGTGTCAGAAACTGAAGAGGCAACAGGGTTTACTGAGCAGGAAGATGCTGGGGCAGAGAGCAATTCAGACTTGGAGGAAGGAAGCAGAGATGAGTCAGGCTGCTGAAGAATCCAGGGATTCTCCCTTTCCTGCAGTGACCAGCTCTCCTCCCCTCCCCCTTTCCCCAATCTCCCAGAACACCGAGAGGAATGAAGTGGGTGGAGCAACAAGAGACAAGGCTATAGAGTCTTAGGCTTTGGGGGAAGGAACCAGGGGAGGAGTGTTGGAGAGTGGTAGGATAGTGGGGACCTTCAGTTCTCACAACTATCTCATTGGGGCAAGACCTACTGGGAAGAGTTCCTGTGATCACTAGACCCATTCTGTTTTTATTTCTTTGAATAAAGAGTTGACTTCGCTTACACCAGTGTTTTTTATTGCTGACCTACTCCTTACCCCAGCTCCTGACATTTACTCAGGGGTGTAGTAAGGTGGGTGCGGTAGGTGCGGTCCGCCCTGGGTTTCCTTACTCAGGGGGGTGACAAAATGGTGGGCGGCACTCACTGTGGGGCCTGCAGCGTGCCCGAGCCATGCGTCTCTCCTGGGAGTGACACGGTGGCTTGAGTGCCCGCAGGCTCTGCACTGCCCCAAACAGTCTGCCCGCTGCCTCCCCCTCAGCTGTAGGGTGGCTGAGTGGGAGGAGGCAGGCAGATTCTTTGGAGGCACCCAATCGGCTTGCTCCATCACTGCATTTACTGCCAATATTTATTGGTCAGTTTTCTTGCCGAGATTCCACCTAGCTGAATCCAGGACTGTGCATCTGCTCTGGACAAATCCCACATGTCAAACCAAATTGGGCCAATTAAAACTGCAATTAAATATGTGGTCAGGTGATGAGAGGGGGGAAGAAAGAGATAGTGCAGGTGAAAGTCTCTACCTAGATCTCCTCCTTTGCCTCACATGTTTTTAATAGCCTAGTGCTTTGCCAGGCCCCTGATTCAGCTCAGGGCCTGGATCAGACCCAGATCAGGGCAGGCATGGAGCCATCTGGCCAAATGTGGGGGTGGGGACTTGCACTAGCTGCAACCAGCTCAAAAGCTCTCTCAAAGGAGCCTGATGTGTTTGATAGCTGTGCCAGTTCCCAACAGCTGGGAATAACAGATTGTGCTGTTACCTGTGTATAATATGCTGACTGCGCAAATAGTCTAAAGCTGATGCCATCTCACAGATATAGAGTTTCACCGTTTCCTCGGTGAACTGCACGTTTTGCTGGAGATGATAACGTAGGTCACCACCCAGGAGTAAATCCACTACCATGAACATGTCCTCTTCATCCTGAAACGAGTACCTGTGGAAAATTAGCAAAGGTGAGTTGGGCAAACTGTGGACTTACCCATTCAGATTTCACAGATGGTGCTACCAAATGAGAGGTCTGTTTTCCCACTTCACTTACCCATGCACCTGCAAAGCAGGAACAATAAGTAGGCATCTTCAATATTTATATGTCTAAATATAACCCGTGAATTTCTCCGAGTCTCTTTTTGTCCATTGCCATCCTATATTTGCTCTAGATAAATCAATTTTGTTATTTTGTTTTGCTGATTATATAAACAGGTCCCTGTTTCATATCTTGCAAGGAGCAGCTGTCCCAGTTAATTTTACCTTGCTCATATAATCCCCGCTTCTATATCTGGCACAGTCACATGGCTTCTGTAATATGATCATTCCACACTCATTTTTTTCCAGGCATAATCAATAATGTACCAGAATATCAAGCAGGCTGTCTCTTTTCATTATTAAACAAAAACCAGTGCCATCAGTGCAAATGATTCATTGGCAAGCTGGAGTTGCTGCTATCTAGCCTCTTGATGATCTAGGAGTTGAAGGGCATCCCGAGCCTGGAGATATTCTTTATACAGTAATACCTTGGTTTTTTAACAGAACGCGTTCTGGAAGTCCGTCCTACTTCTGAAACATTCGGAAACAAAGGCGCGGCTTCCGATTGGCTTCCGATTGCGCAGGCATGCCGGAAACAATAGCGGAAGTCGCATCGGACATTCGGCTTCCAAAAACATGTTCAAAAACCAGAACACTGACTTCCGGGTTTCGATCATTCGGAAGCCGAAATGTATGAGTACCAAGGTATTCTACAATCAAGGTACAACTGTACTGGACAATGTAGAGCTGAGCAATGGTTAAGAGTGGAAGCCAGTGGGCAACAGAGACTCACCATGGAAGGTTAGAGCATCTTGATGATGATGTAAATGGCTAGGAAACAGGGGTTAAAAAATGGAAGTGGATCCCTGGGTGAGACAGAGTCGCTATGCAACCTTCCCAGCAGATGGGTTATTGCTGCTCATTGCGAGGGTGAGGGTGAAGGTGGGAGGGGCGTTGGCCAATCTAGTGCCCTTTCCTTGTTCCTGCCGGTAAGCAACAGAGACAGGCTTGCTGGGAGCAGAGTGGCTCTGCCCCACCTGTCAAGCTGCTTCTGTGAAAAACTAGGACTAGGCAAAGCCACCCAACTCAACTTGGATCAATCCCCAAATCTTTTTTTTCCCAGAAGGTGTCCTAAAGTTTAATTAGGGTTTTTAAAACAGTTATCCCTCTGAACCTACTAGTAGTGGTACTATGGACTTCTATAATGCTACTTTTTCTTTGCTGCTGTCTAAGGATTCTGCTATCTCCTGTTATGTATTATGGCATTTTGAAAACCAGACCTTGCATACTGCTGTGTCCCCAAACCTGCTTCTTCCAAGACTAACATGGTCCTAGGCACAATTGGTGGAACAGAATCACCTCCCACCCATCCCTAAATAAATAAAAGAAAATAGGAGATTCACCAGAGATTCACCAAGAAGGCATGCTCAATTTCCTGCAGGATCTCCAGTTCTCTGAACACATTTCGAACCTCATCCCTTTCAACGCACTGCTGTTTATTCATGTACTTCATGGCATACATCTTCTCTGTATCTCTCTTTTGTACAATGCACACCTTGATGTCACCAAAAAAAGAGAGAGAAAGTGGCATTTAGATTCCTATGTTTCAATTTCCTTAGTTTCCCAGCTGTTGCAGCATTGTGCAAGTACAAAAGTGATTTTCATGGTCACAGAGGACATGGTTGCTCCTGATCATGTGGCCTGTCTCAGCAAGCCAGACATGTGCAGTTGATCCCTGCCACAGAATTAGACTTTTAGCATGCACTCTGTAACAACATAAGTTTCCAGTAGTTGGCAAAATGTCCAGTAGTATTTGCTCACAACCAGTTTGCTATGGGCAAGGAGCTGATATGCAGCACTACCAAATAGCCATCACACTTGCAGAAGCTATGAGAATTATCCCTAAGTGCTCATAGGAAATACTTTGCAATCCAATCAAAATCCTGGGGAAATTGGCAGTAGCAGAAAATTGCAGAGTCAAGCACATCATCACTCAGGAAACATTATGTATAAGAGCACAAAATTCTGAGGGAAAATGAATTGAAAGTCTGTTCCCTGTCAAAAGATTGAATACTCTAAAAAAGAAAAAAAAGTCAACATCTGGTAATGTCACTTTATCAAGTGGCAAAAGGCACTGGATCTATAAGCATGGCATAGATATGTGTGGCAGATTCCAAGCTGCACTGGACTCCAGTATCATTAAAAGCCTTTGTTGGGAAGATGTCCACAAGATGGACACAAGGAAATGTACACTAGGTTTAGGATTAGAGTTTTCCTTCTCCTAGATGGGCTACCTTCCCAGGTTGATGAGCCCTGTCTGCCTCTTAAAGGTAAAGGGACCATTAGGTCCAGTCGTGGCCGACTCTGGGGTTGTGGCGCTCATCTTGCTTTACTGGCCGAGGGAGCCGGTGTACAACTTCTGGGTCATGTGGCCAGCATGACTAAGCTGCTTCTGGCGAACCAGAGCAGCGCACGGAAACGCCGTTTACCTTCCCGCCGGAGTGGTACCTATTGATCTACTTGCACTTTGACGTGCTTTCGAACTGCTAGGTTGGCAGGAGCAGGGACCGAGCAATGGGAGCTCACTCCATCAAGGGGATTCGAACCGCCGACCTTCTGATCGGCAAGTCCTAGGCTCTGTGGTTTAACCCACAGCGCCATCCGTGTCCCGGAAGCAGACAAGCAGAAACCACCTTCTTGACTGTTGGACCCACTGTTGGTCTCATCCACCAGAGCCTATTTTCACATCCACATTAATGGACTGCTTTAATGCTGCTCTTTTAATATTCCGGGGTTTTAATGTTCTTGTTTAGATATTTTTGTTTTAATTTGTTTTTACAAGCTGCACTGGGGACCTGTTGGAAGGGGGGGTGGAATAGAGGCAGGGAGGGGATGCCACCAGAAAGATGGGCAGATAAATCTTTTTATTTAGAGAAACCTGGGGCCTTCTATATTCCAAGCAGGTTTTCTACTACTGATCTATAGCCCCTCCCTTAAAAAACTAAAAAACAGAACAAACCTAAAGGGTTGCATTTCACTTACTTGAAATGTAGGACTGCACATAGAATCAATCCAGCAGATTTTTAAATGGCTGCATCTGGCTAAACTCCACCTGTACTTCGTCCTTCATACTACTACATAAACTCTGCAGTTCGTCAGGCAGAAACATCTACTCGTATTAGCCAATTAATTCCATTAACGTCCAGGCAACCAAGCCGATATGTGCTGCCCTTGAGATGCTTTTCCGGGAATCAAAACTAATGCTAGCAGTTGCGGGTATCAGGAAGTTCATCTGGCTTTATAAATAAATAAGTAAATCTTGTGCAGAGAGCTGCAAAACTGGTGAGCTCCAATTATTATATTCCCTAGCAAACGTTTTACTTTGGACTGCGTTTTATGTCTTCCTAGGCCCCTTTTAAGCACTAATGAAACACTTAATTACAAGGTAACTATTTGGAAATGAGTCGATGACAATTCTATATCAGGCACAATTACATCAGTCTTCTTTTAATTAGCAGATGTGCTTATGCTTATGAAGCAGTGCGTGCCTCTGAAAAATTAATCTGACAGTTCATTCATGCACGTTGCTCATCAAGAAGAAGCAAGCTGAACGTGACCTGAAGGTAACATTGGATGAACAGTTGGAAAATATTCATTTGCCTGCTGAAGTCAACAGTGAGAAGGAGACACAAATGTGCAGAGCATGACAAGGAGCACGACCTTTCCTCATTATTAACAAACTGTAAACTGCTAACAGCATATAACGTGAAATTTACTATGGATGCATTAGAAGTAGAAGGAGCAAATATAATAGAAAGTGGAGGGGGGAAACACTAATTAGAGTGGCACACACGGACATCATGAGAATTATTAAATCTTGTTTGCAAAATAATTAGATGTGTGGGCGTGCAAGGCTCTTTGTTAATTCCTTTAGTTTGTCTATACACCGCTTCATATTTCAACAGAAAATCTCTAAGCAGTTTACGAATCCCACACAGGAAACACAATACACATTCAAAACCAAGCCACGTTAAGTTTACTACTAATAATTCTACATTTTAAGTAACGTAATTAAATATCTTTAAACAAGGGACTTAGCCACAAATGATATATAAAATATGAAAATATATTGATGCATCAAAATGCAACATCATCACAATATATCATCAACATTTCATAAATGTTACCAAAAGTGCATTGCAATCACACACAAAAATTGCATGCACATTCACACTCCACAAAACTGAGACGTCCCCACACAATCATTCAACGATCTCCTTAAATCCACTACATTACTCCATCCACACAATCCTCCCTCCAGTAAAACACCCCTGTGTTGAACTAACAAATAACTAATTAATAGTCATGTACACGAAACAAAACAAAAAAATCAATTAATATATATAGGGTTAGCTTGTAGAAGAGACTCCAGTTCAGTGGCAGAGCTCATGCATCATATATATAAAAGAGTTTGATCTCTGGTTGGAAAGCCAGCAGGCTAAGAACGATTCCACTCAGGACTCTGGAGAATCAGTGCCTGACGGTACACATGGCTTTGGGCCGATTGTTCAATTAATCTGACGGTAGTAATGTCAGCACCATTATAGCACACACATCACTAGTATAAACTAGATCCCTGCAGACAACATTCTGCTGGTAAATAGCTACAAGCACAGCCCTCCAATGGATGGATCGCAGGAGAATCTGTCTCGTATATTGCTTCTTTTTCTCTGTCTACTCCATCCCAACCCACCTCTGTTTCAGTGATGTTGCATTTGGTTATGGTTTGTTTATATGCAGCTTTCTGGACCAAAGGCCCCCCAAGTACAATCGACATAATCAGAACAATATAAAATAGCAAAAGCACAAAATGTCCACCAACCACTCTAGAAAGGGGTTTGTGGGCTGCATTTATGCCCTCACCATATATGCTCTCTCCAGCATCCCACCTGTCACCCAAAGTCAAGTTAAGTCACATTCCCACAGCCACACCTGCTCCAATCTCTATCTCTCTCCAGCAAGCTCATCCACAACCAATTACCCTGGGGTCCTTGCTCTCATCACACCATGGAGTGACCCAAAGGCCCCCTGAAGCCTCCCCATTTGGTCAAGGTGGCCATTTTAGGCAAGCCGCACCCACTACAGATGTGGGGTAGGCAAAGACTCGACTCATGCAAACTTGATTCCCAGGCACCATCAATCTATTATTGTCTCCTTGGTGCCTTTTGAAAACCTGGAACAAAAATCTCCATTCATAAAATTTGTTGGAAAGGGTTTTTAAGTGGAAGTTCTTTTACTGCAGTGTGTATCCATATGAGATTTGAAATTGTTTGATTTATATTTGAAATGGTTGCAATTGCTTTATAGGTGAAGTTGTTGTAATTGTTTTTATTGCTAATGTTGTCTCTTGTTAAAAGGTGATGAGAAATTTTGCTGGAAGCAATTAATAAATGGAAATAAACTAATAAACTAATATCTGACTGGCCACTTCTGGAGTTAAATAGCCTTTTGGTTTGACTCAGCATGGCAGTTCTTATATGGGATATATCCTTAGAAAGCTATTGGAACTGATTTTTATATGCATAGTGTTCAGATAATTGAATGCTCTGCAATGTGATTGTCTTACATTCATCATTATACAGTGGTACCTCAGGTTACATACGCTTCAGGTTACATATGCTTCAGGTTACAGACTCCACTAACCCAGAAATAGTACCTTGGGTACAAAGAAAAAACTTTGCTTCAGGGTGAGAACAGAAATCATGCTCCAGCGGCGTGGCAGCAGCGGGAGGCCCCATTAGCTAAAGTGGTGCTTCAGGTTAAGAACAGTTTCAGGTTAAGAACGGACCTCCGGAACGAATTAAGTATGTAACCAGAGGTACCACTGTATATGACCAGTGGGATGCCTTTTATATTTCCCTCTTCACATCACAGCCTATTCTTATAAACTGAAGCATCCTTTTCAACAAAAGGTCGACGATTTCAGTGTTGACACAATAGAGAGAATGCTGACATTTTCAAAGATACATCCAGTCAGTTCTGGATTAGGAATTGTGTTTTATATCTTCCATTGTAGAGAGAAGCCACTGCTGAGGTCTTAGCAAATAATGGTTACAGTCTCTACACAATATCATTTCTATTCCACGAATGACTTGGGGGAAGTACTCCCATGAGTAAAAAAAAAAAACATTGCAATTTGAGAAGTGACACTTGGGTAACTGCTGATAATCTGAATAAGTGAAGGTGTTATAATCCTCCTAGTAAGGTTTCAGTTTTTGAGAAGAATGGACCTGGGGGCAGTCATGTTACTTTTTAGCTTCTCACCATAATTCAACATGATGATTTTTCAATGTCTAACCTGGGGCGTTGACAATACTCTGACAGGGCTGTTCCCATCTTCACGCTAGATTACTCTCTGGAATTACCTTCCAGGCTTTGTTTTGGAAATGTAAAATGATTAGGAGAATCTACTGGGGCAGATGCGCATTGATCAAATGCTAATGTACAACCTGCTGCCACAAACAATATCTCCAGTATAAAAACACCCTTGGTTTCTGAATACAGTACAAATCTGTCTGATGTAAGGAGGGGACGTCAAAGTGATCAGAAATCTGGTTTTGAGGAATGCCATCCTGTATAGGAAGCATAGGTGCTGTGAATATTTCATATGGTATAATATCTGTGGCCACCTTTCGGAAATCCCCACCCGGACGTCAATTCCACCTTTGAAATCCGAATGTATGGCAGCCCTACCTTAGAATTACATATCTGAGAATGACAGTTCTTCCTTCGCTATGCTCTGTTGGAAGCAGCACATCCCTGAATACCAGAGTGTGTTGAGGGTGCTGCTGTACACAGGTCCTGCTTGCAGGCTTCCCATTGGCATGTGGTTCGCTGCTGTGACAACAGGATGCTCGACCAGATGAGCTCTTGTCCTGATCCATTAGGGCTTTTCTTATGTTCTTACATTCCATTGCTGAAGAGTGAAAATGATGGTTAAGAAGAGAGGCCTTCTGGTTCATCCAGCCCAGCATCCTGTTCCCGTAGTAGCTGCTCCTGGCAAGCACACACAGGCAGGGAACAAAAGCAGCAGCCCGTTCATGGTGCTGTTCCTCAGCAATTGGTATTTTTGTGTCTCTGAACCTAGAGGTTGCATATTGCTGCCGTGCGAGTCATTGTTTGTATGCTGAAAAATGCAAATGGATGTTTCTTTCTCCCTTCTATCTCAACCCAGTGTAAAGGGAAAGTAGACTGAAGCCTTGGGCCCTTAAATCTAGGGGGCCTCGCCAGCCCACCCGCTCCCCAGCAGGCAGTCTCCCTTCTCCCAAAATTGCAAACCCAATACTTCATGCGAGGGCAGGGCAACTCGGGCCTCTAAGTCTAGGGAGTCTCACCAGCCTGCCCTTTCCCCAGTGCCACAGTCTCCCATCTCCCAAAATTGTAAACCCAAGACTTCATGCAAGGACAGGGCAACTCAGGCCCAGCAACTATAAGACTCAGGGCTAGCCAGTGGGGCCCAATTTGAAGCAGTGGGGTGCAACTTGAATTTTTTTTTGTAGGGCTCCAGTTCACAGCCAAAGTCTGCAAAATCTTATAAACGTAAAAGGTACCCCTGCCCGTACGGGCCAGTCGTGACCGACTCTAGGGTTGTGCGCTCATCTCACTCAAGAGGTCAGGAGCCGGCGCCGTCTGAGGACACTTCCGGGTCACGTGGCCAGCGTGACGAAGCTGCACTGGTGAGCCAGCACCCGTGCCGCACACGGAAACGCCGTTTACCTTCCTGCTATAAAGTGGTACCTATTTATCTACTTGCACTTAGGGGTGCTTTCGAACTGCTAGGTGGGCAGGAGCTGGGACCGAACGATGGGAGCTCACCCCGCCACGGGGATTCGAACCACCGACCTTACGATCAGCAAGTCCTAGGCACTGAGGTTTTACCCACAGCGCCACCCGCGTCCTGCAAAATCTTATAGATATAAATAAAATCCATCTAGATTGCCCTGGTGCGGGAGCCCCCTTAGGAGCAGCACGCGGGCCCAATTTGGCCCAATTGCTCCAATTGCCTAAAGGTCAGCCCTGATGAGACTGTGCAGGGGTTGGACTGACAAGCCCTGCACCTGCTAGATCCCTGGTGTCAATATTCAGAGTACAGACTCAAGGACTTGTTATGGAAATAAAGGGGGACACTTATTGGAAATTAGTTTTGTCACCTCTCCCCCCCCCAAACCCCAAGACAATGAGCCCAGCCACCTTTTATTCACAGTTGCATAAGCACTACATTACAGCATGGCCATAAACCTGTATGTTCAATAGCTGAAATATACACCCAAATGTAGCAATGGAGATTTATGTTACTGCTTTATGAAGGAACACTGTGTTTTATGAATGTACTCTGTATTTTGTGAATTACTGAAGAGCCACCAATAGGGAGCTTTAGAATCTGACAGCTAACCAATTGGTGCTACCAAACAGCGACCCCTATTGCTGAAAGCAAGTAACCAGCAGAGAATGCACCAGAAACCCAGAATAGCAGCAAATAAAATCTGCTCATACATCAGTGACTGATAAGACTTGTCAACTAGTTCTTCCAAAGTCTTCCTAAATTATAAAGCTCTAAAATACAGGCCAGAAGAGAGCAGGTCTGGGAAGAGTGAGCCATACAATGGGCACCACCAGTGAAAAGGCCCTGCTCCGGGGAGTTCTTGCCCTGTCATTTGATAGGGCACCCACTTGCCCTCCTTCTTGACATGGAATGCTCTCTATTGGAGTCTCCAGGTCCAGTACAAAGACCATAAAAAGGGAGAGCAGGGACCTTGAAGTTCCCAACAGCTGTTAATCAAGCAAGCACACAGGTCACCTTTGTCACAATCAGGACGCCTATGTCCTGGCCAGGCCTGCACCCAATCTTGTTTTTGTACAATCTTGTTTGTCCCCAGTAACCAAAATATATTATCAACATATACAAGCAGAAAAGTTGTTTTCCTTCATTTGCAAGGAATTGTACAAAACAAAGTGGCAGTAATAAAGAAAAGTTCCAGGATGGTAACAGAAAGCAAACTAAAAATGCTTTTGCAGTTCATCAAAACTATCCAGCATTATCAAGTTATAGGAAAATTGGTGCTACTAACAGTAATCCTTCTAGTTGGTTAATTGGTTCAGCAACTTACTGGCACATGACGTGTGATGCTAATTATTTTCCCCAAGAGATAAATGATAACTAATCAGAGGCAGCTACAGTTGCAAATGGCAACAAAATATCTGTGAAAGGAAGAGGAGCAGGTTTGCTCAAGTGTGTTGCAGGTAGAAATACTGTTCGTAATGAAGTGAGAGCAGTAGTTTACTTGCTTGAATTAACAAATCAGAAAGTTTTGAGAATTTAAATTCTAGATTAAAATTGATTACTTAATTGAGAAGGGGATTGTAACAAAAACACTGGGGCCTAATTTGAATAATAGAGTGCCTGGTATCTGGTGGGCAATCTCATCCTTTATTTCCACACTGTGGCTGCAGACCAAATCACCTGTCAGGATAGCTATGAGATTCAGGTGAGGGTCAGATCCTTGCCAACCCCAGCAGGTATATAACAGGAAGACCTGGCCTGTGGCCTGCCCACACTTTCTGTCTCTTAGTGAGGAGGGAAATCTGGGCAAAAGACTTAATCTCAGTCTTGAAATGCCCATAGAAATGAAGGAGGAAGTGTGTACTTTCTGTGACAGAAAAGGTAGCCAACCTCACCGACTCACTGTTCCGAAGGAGCAGTGAATGTGTGTGTGTGTGGCCAAGAGGCTTGGTGAGTATCGTGCGAAGGCCACAAAAGATTTACAAAGTTCAGGTGTTGCTAAAGTTTTTCAGTGTTAATTTTATGCATTTTTAAAAATCACCATGGTATTTAACAACAATATCTTATGTCCATTAGAGGAGAAATTGTGAATTGCAGAATTTTAAATACTCGTCATCATCCTTGGCTTCACTCCATTTTGTTTATAACACTCTTCCATTTTCTTCTAGTTGTGAGGGTGGGGGATGGGGAGGGGCCTCACAAGTGGAGTAGCCTAGGGCCTCTCTTCATCTAAATCCGGCCCTGATCTCACCAGAGTCTAGCCTCTTTATTTCATACAGAAAATCCCTTCAAGCAATAAAGATCATTAGTATAAATAATTATTGTATAGTATTGGCAGAATTAAGCCTGGGCAGGCAGGGATAAACATGCACACCTGTTCACAATCCTGTGTATAATAGATTCCAGCAAACATTGAGTCCCACGTTAGATTCAACTGCTTTGGGCACATCTGACTTTGCTTTTATTAACTTAGAGGTATAAAGAGGTTGAAAATTACTTTATTCAGGACAGAAGTTATCCTCCAACTGTAGTCACTTTAATGGGACTAAGGATAGTATTGTGCTACACCTTTGTTTTCACCATAAACTGGGCACGACACTCTTCCTTTCACTTGAGTCTCACTCCCAGGTAAGTTTGCATAGGACTGCAGCCTTACCTGGATGAGATCCGATGAATCACCATGTCAGAAAATGGGTGCTTGAGATGGAGCACAAGCCACCATGGACAAGAGAGTTGCTGTAATTATTATTGCTAGCACTGCAAGCTGAGCTGCAATGTCACACAGGTATGCGGTCAGGCTAAAAGCTTTAATCGGTTTAAATGGTGGATTAATCAACTCAGGCGTGAATTGATTAACTGTTATGAACAAGTTATAACAGCTGGCACCAAGAGCAAAAGGCATACACATATACATTTCAAGCAAGGGCGGCTCCTCTTATGGATAAATTGTGGCATAGCCCTGCCAATATTCTGAAACCTCCTATGTCATAGTCCCATCTTTGTCCTGTCACCCACAAAAATATCAGTACACGTTCCGAGACAGAGAGGCTTCTGTCCATCTTCTCGGCTTAGCCAGTCATAGAAATCACTAGCAGTAGATCCTTCCTCTGTTTCCAAGGAGATGAAACAGAAGGGGGGGGGGACCAAGCATAGAAAGACAAGGGCTCAAAACCTCACTCAGCCATGAGGCTCACTATATGATGCTGGGGTGACTGCTACAATTTAATTTTGGTGAACAATGTGTGCAATCCTCTGCTCTTCCTTCACTGAAGAGAGAAACAAGCCACAGAGTGGTTGACTTAGTATCACAACAAAAAGGGAGGTGGATAGGGACCCAGGCACTGCCCACATGACCTCCTAGGCACCCCAACAGGTCTAGGTTCCACTGGTTTCAATATTAATTTGCTCCTCATGTGTAAGTGACATAGGATCTTCAACAAGGAAGTAATATTAAGGCACAAGCCATCCCTCTAAAAATGAATGGTAGGTTGACTTAATTATGCCTCAGTCCCATCCTTCCTGCACAGGACACAGTGCGGCATACATGGCTGCCCTGAAACTTGGTCCACTTTGCAGCCTAACAGTGGAATCCTATACATTTCTCCCCAGAAGGAAGTCCCATTGAGTTCAATTGGGGATTAATCCCAGGTAAGTGGGTATGGGAGCCTAATTGAGCAACACAATAGGGCTTGCCTTGGAGTAGAAATGCATAGGATTATGCTGAAAATCTGTTGTCCAGACATATCTCTTGAGCAAGGTGTTTCCTCTTGTCTCCCTAGAGATCAAATCTGAGGAGAGGGTGAGAGTGGTGACCTGACAGTTTGCCAAACTGATATGTCAGCAAGAACTGATGTCGGAGCCATAACTCCCTCCATGCACTTTCTTTTTTGCTTTTGAACTGGCAACTGGAGTATTCGTGCGTCAGACTGTACCCTTCAGAGGTCCAGATTTGGCTCTGTAGCCTCCAATTGCTGGTCCCTTCCCTACCCAATATCATTACTGCCATCTGGGTTCACATTTGCGCAAAGTGTAACTACTCGCATTTTGCAGATTTCTATTCCTTATGAATGAAGATTGTTCGGTAAAGCTATTTCTGAGCAAATTGTTTGCAGATTGCAGTGGAAATAGACTGAATATGCATCATTTCAAGAATCACAGTGGTTCCTATAATGCTTCTCACATCCAGACAACCCAAAAATTACCTTTGACTGGAATTGCAAATTGCAACCGTTCATTGCATTTCAAGTAATATTCAACTAAAAAACATTTAAAAAGGGACAAAAGGAGGCATATTTAGAGGGGAGGGGAAAGCCCATAAGATAAGAGCAGCTGGCATAATAATGCAGCTATTGTTAATAAAATGATCTCAGTATTATTTGGGATTCTTTGCCAGCAGTAGGGAAAACATGCAGAATTTAAAACTTCAGTTCCTAAATGGGTTGTTGGAAGAAACATGTTTAAAATTTCCAATACCAGGAAAGAATGAACAGAAAGTCTTTTTCAATTATACTTGAAAGTGAGCAATAAAAAAATATATAATGTCTCTACATGATGGAGTTTCTGCAGTTCATAATATTGTCAATTCCTAAATCAGCAGAGCTCAGAAACAAAAAGTTGCCAGAGGCAAAACCACCGCCTTTTGTTTCTATTAACTTCTGTTTCTATCCCATCTTTCCCCAACATGGAACCCAAAGTGGTATCCATGTGGTTCCTAGACAATCACTGACCAGACCCAGGCCTGCTTTGCTTAAGCAAAGTAGTGGCATTGTGAGTCCAACAAACAGTTTTGCAGAGTAGACTAGTCCAAACAATATAATATAAAAACACCGAAATCTATCCTTAGGCAGGAAGAACCAGATGTACAAATATAGGATGGGGGACACCTGGCTTACTAGCGGTACATATGAAAAGGATCTGCTAGCTTAACATGAGCCAACAGTGTGATGCAGCAGCAAAAACAGCTAAAGCTATTCTAGGCTGCATCAACAGAAGTGCCGTATTTTTTGCTCTACAAGACTCACTTTTTCCTTCCTAAAAAGTAAGGGGAAATGTGTGTGCGTCTTATGGAGTGAGTGCAGGCTGCGCAGCTATCACAGAAGCCAGAACAGCAAGAGGGATTGCTGCTTTCACTGCGCAGCGATCCCTCTTGCTGTTCTGGCTTCTGAGATTCAGAATATTTTTTTTCTTGTTTTCCTCCTCCAAAAACTAGGTGTGTCTTGTGATCTGGTGCGTCTTATAGAGCGAAAAATACAGTATATTGTCCAGATCAAGGGATGTAATAGTACCACTCCATTCTGGCTTGATCGGACCACACCTGGAATACTGTGTCCAATTCTGGGCACCACAATTTAAGAAGGATGTTGACAAGATGATCAAGGGTCTGGAAACTAAGCCTTACACGGAGTGCTTGAAGGAGCTGGGTATGTTTAGCCTGGAAAAGAGGAGACTGAGGAGATACGATAGCCATCTTCA
Organism: Podarcis filfolensis; assembly: GCF_964270895.1. NCBI lineage: Eukaryota > Metazoa > Chordata > Lepidosauria > Squamata > Lacertidae > Podarcis > Podarcis filfolensis. The sequence goes on from NC_139608.1 coordinate 59,842,494, forward strand.
AATATCTCAAGGGCTGTCACATGGAAGAGGGAACATGCTTGTTTTCTCCTGCTTTGGAGGGTAGGACTTGAAGCAGTGGCTTCAAATTACAAGAAAGAAGTTTCCAACTAAACATTGGGGGGGACGGACTTTCTGACAGTAAGAGCTGCTCAGCAGTGGAACAGACTCCCACAAGAGGTAGTGAACTCTCCTTCCTTGGAGGTCTTTAAGCACAGATTGGATGGTCATATGTCATGGATGCTTTAGCTGAGATTCCTGCATTGCAGGGGGTCGGACCTGATGACCCTTGGGTCCCTTCCAACTCTATGATTCAATGGCAGATTATATTTCACAGATCAGACAATAGGGTTCAAGTCCAGTGCATAGTCCATTCCTCTAACTTACTTAGATCTCCTCCTTTTCTCTATATTCTGCTGTTGGATTTATAGGTTCACTCTGAAGGCAACAAAACAGTGATAGAGCTACACATTCATCCCTACTGCCCTCCCCCATATGTTTAATTGTAACACATACAAAAGGCTCTAATTTTGTCCCCCTCACCTCCTCTTCTGCCCCTAATCCCCACCGATGACCTTGTGTTCTTCAACAGTGTCCTATTTACCGACCTTCATTTCTTACAAGTCACGTTTCATTTCCATATATTTAATAACTCTATTCTTGAGTGTCTGGATTAACGCAACAAGCCAAGAGCCTTGCTGAGATTAAAGGTCCTCTAATAATTGGATAACATGTCCTGAGCTATCGCATTCCAAGTCTACAAGCATAGTGCAGAAATGAAAACTACCATTTTGTATTCTGAGCAATATCCGCTAGCAATATAAAAAAACTGGAAAATAATTGCCTGGGCTATGCTAAACCAAGATATCTTTCCTGTTCCTTTGACAAAGATATCAGTCATTCCAACTCGAAACACTTATAACCCTGCCATCTGCATGACTATATCTGTTGCATTTGGAAGCGATAGTACTCAATCAACATGCAAGGAATTTGCTTGCTACCAAAATGGGGGGTTTTCTCAGCAGTGCGGCAGAGTGAGAGGAGGAACTGTACCTAGCAATTCCTTGCTTATGTCTAACTCTTGCAGCCAATCCAAACTATGTCAGTACATCTGACTGGGTTCAGTGGGGCATACTTCCCAGTACGATTGTAGCCTCTCAAGCACAGAAGACTTTTATCAAGTCTCGTTACAAGACAGAGATTTCACATACCAGCAAAAAAGGGGGGGCTCTGAAACTCTCAGCATTTATTTGTCGGGGGGGTGACAATATCAACAATGAAAAGATCGGACAGCTTGAAACTAGACAGCTGAAAAGAGAAAGCTGAATGGAAAAGAAAGGAACAAAGAAAGTGCAAAGGTCAAAAGAGAGGAGCAGAAAAATAAGGGAACTGTGATCTCCCTTCCTTTTGTTCCCTGTGGTAGAGATGAACCTTAAAAAGCCCCAGCAGCAGACAATTAAACAGCTTGGTGCCTCTTCGCATTGTACGAAGCATGAAGAAAAATGCAGGTCTTATTGGTGACCTGAACCAAGATTTGAAGTGAGGGCTTGATTCTTAGCATTTACAAATTTCACAGCAGCCATGAAACTTCTGCATGAAAGGTTTTGTTCCTAAGGATTTGGGTAACATGAGTAATTATCCAATCATCATTATTCCCCTCCTCCAGACTCTCATGCAATCTGAAATACAAGTACATAGAACTGAAGGAGGAAGTTCTAAAAACTTGTTCTCTCCTGCCCAAAGGACAGAAAAAGTTCCAGTGGAGGCTGTTCCACTAGGGTGAATGGGGCACTTCCTCGCCACCTCAGTCTGCCCTCAGACAACCCTCACCTGCTTATCTTCTTACTTATGACCAGCCCAGAGAATGGCACTGGCCTTCCCCTCCTTAGTCTCAGGGTTGCCATTGTAGAACTCAACAAGGAGGACGGGGACAAAACTAGATTAATTTTGTCTGTCATTGGCTCTGGCTCCATTGACTGTTGGACATCCTTACCAGATCCAATGGGCACCAGCCTCCATTGACTAGTTCTAATGGGCTAAAATTACAAAATGGTAAATTTCAGATGAACGGTAGGATGAACTTACTGATAATGAGCAGTCTGACAATGGTTCCAGTAGGCCAGAAGATTGATTGATTGGCTCTCCCTCATCAGAGGCCTTCAGTCAGAGCTTGGACAGCTATCTTTGGGGGATTCTTTAGCTCTGGATTTCCTCCACTGCGCAGAGCATTGGACTAGATGGCTAAACAGAGGTATCATAATTCTATGTAAGCTCTCTCTTGGTTTGACTGAAGTAAGACTGGAAATGGAGGGCCAATGGATACATGAAGCTTTTCGGAAAGGCAAACAGAAGCTATGGGAGCAGGCTGACCAGGCTCAAAACTCACACAAAAAATGTTGCTGTCCCGCTCAGTCCAAAGCTGCACTTGCACCAGGAGGGAATTCCACCCAGAGAAAATTATAATCTTGTGGCCCCACATTTATCCCATTGGCCCATTGTCCATTGGCCCTAGAATCAAGAGGAAGAAAAAGAACACGTCTTTGAAGACGTAAGCTATCATGAGCTTACCCAACTCAAATGAAACAACAAATTCAGTGGAAGAATGGCAGTCTTGTTGGTATTGTTTAGCTCTACTTATCCTTTTCAAAGGCAAGAAACATCCTGTATTGTTTTGATAGGACATAGGCTTATCATTCTGAACAGTTAAATGGGGTCTGGGTTGCTCCGATTGTGCATCTCATCCAATCAGGGCTTTGTTTTGACAACAGTGTCACCAACAATGTTATCTTCCAACATTATCTTCAGCACCTAGAAAGGCTTTAAAATGAATTGGACATCTGTGGCATTGAATTCGGTGGTGATCTGCATAACAATAGCCACACTCTGACAATAATATAGTAGTAGAATAATTCTCATTCCTGGTGCATCATCGATAAGGAAATAGCTTCACTAACTACTGCTTGAAGTTTACAAAGAACCTTCGGCTGCTGACTGCATTTCAACAGCGTTGAAGAGAAAGAGCCACACTGTGACACTTCATTGAATCTTCATTTAATTAGTACTGAAAGAAGAGGTTGCAATTTCTCATGGATTTGAAAATTCCTGTTGAAAATTATGAAAAAGAAGATTGAAATCTACTTTGAAGTTAGGGAAGAGAGCCTCAGGCACTCCAAGTGCACAGGGGGGGGAAAGAAGTTACTGTACACATACATACACAAAACACACACACACACACACAGTTTTTTGTTGCTGTACCTGTCTAAAACATAAGTTGGCATCACTCTATTTGGGGAAACTATGATAATGCTAGGGTGATTCAGACATAATACCATATTATAGTTTGGATTTACATCGGGGTGAGGGAACTACGGACACTGCTGGACACCACTTCCCATCATTCCCAGTCAGCATGCCCAATGGTCAGAGATTATGGAAATTGTAGTTCAAGAACATCTCGAGGGCCACAGGTTAGCCATCTGTGCCCTACACAAATGAATCTTGAGTGCCTTGAGTTCACACATCCCCTCCTCTCCCTTCACATGGCAAAACTCTCCTTCTGTTTCATGTTTGTGGCAAGCATTCTGTCCCATTCCATCCAAACTGGGAAACTATGTCTTGTTCTTTCCTGAAAACCAAGCTACATAAGTGCGGACTGTTATTTGCCCTTTCAGACCAAATGACAATCTATGGTTTTCTAGAAACAAACATCTGAACTGTTGTGCATGTGGGAGAGAACCTGCAACCCCAAGCCTCCTCAACCAAACAACATCAATCATCAGTCTCAGGCTCCCAGGAGCCAGCCTCTGCCCAGGTGCAGCAAATGGATAGTCCCATAAGGCTTTCAGACTGTGCATTCAGTGCTTACACATAGATGGATGGAGGCAGCAGTGATAGGATCTGCCTTTCTTCTATGGCTTCAGTCAACATGCAGTCTGAATGGTGCTTATATATATATTCACTACAGAATGCATTCCTGCCATAACCCTAAATTGGTCAACCTTAGCCATGTTTTATTTTTCTTGTTTTGAATTTCATAATTAAAAATAAATAAATCTAGAGTTTTGTAAGTCACCCTGGTGTGTGTGTGTGTGTGTGTGTGTGTGTGTGTGTGTGTAATTGAAGGACAGGATGAAAATTAATTATTAATATTTGGAAGTATGTCCCATTGATTTCAATGGACTTTTTTTCCAAATTAAAGAACTAGATCGTTAGGATCCCATGGCAAAAGAGAGCCCAGCATTCTAGATGGACTCCTAGCATGTAGCCTCCCTGCATTACTAAATACAGGAAGACAATGAACATCTTATCCTTCCTGCCTAATATGGGTCACTGCGACATAATTTCACTAGCATTTATGAGAAACTCATAAATAAATCAATGAGCATCTGAGATGACAAATGTATTTGTAAATTGTTTCTGCTACAGGAAACGTTCCTGTATCAGATGAATGGGTGTGTTGATATTTTGTTTCTGAGGTTACTTTTTGGATGAACACATTTAGTATATTTATATTGTTCTGATGGATACTTTACTACAGACAGACAGACCTGCTCCCTGCCTTGCAGGCCTTCCCCCATCTGGCCTGGGAGGACAAGACCCTGACTGACTCCAGCTACAAAAACCAAGGCTGCTGAACAGACTCTTGGGCTGCAGTTATTGTTTGGTGATGGGAGGCTGTTGCTGCTGTTGGGTTTTTTTGTATCTTTATTTTCAGATCATATTATGATTTAATGGGGAAATTGTTGATTCCGTTGTGCACTGCTTGATGTGTTTTATTTATTAGATTAGAGCCATGGAATTGCAGGGTTTCATGTTGTGAGCCACCTTCATGGTATGTTATTGTACATCACTTCCAAGACTCATTTTGGCTATGTGAAGTGATGAATAAATACAATAAACTAAACCAACAAAACCTACAGCATCACTACCTACTTCTGGCCACATGACCCGGAAGCTATCTATGGACAAATGGCAGCTCCCTCAGCCTATATAGCAAGATGAGCGTGCAACCCCAAAGTCGTCCACAACTGGACCTAACGGTCAGGGCTACCTTTACCTTTTACCTTGTTGTTCACTAACATGAGAAGACTTTTGTCCACCGAAAGCAGAGTATAAATATTTAAAATAAATAAAAATTCATTGGGGCTTATCTCCAAGAAAATGTAAATGTTCCTTATAACTAAGCAGTTGCACCACCACCGCTGCACTACTCACTGTGGACACAGCTAAGGATTATTCCAGGTTTCCACTGCTTCTTACAAAAAACTTACCTTAGGTTCCATAATTAGCATTCTTCTTGTCATAGAATGTGATGGCAAAAAAATAGCCAAGCTGTTCCCTTCTTTCATGTGGGGGAAAAAGCCCCTATAATTCATGGAATCTTTTGATTTCCTGGCAGGCGCATAGGTCATTCTTGCTTATCTTTGAACGAAAATGGGTATTGAAGTTTCCCCCAAAAAACCTGCAAGGCAGTCCCTATTGCTTTGCTGCTCAAAGAGACTTCACTGCTCATCAAAGGATGTTTCTAGGCAACCATCTTTAGACTTGTGAACCCCAGAGTCCAGTTTGTTTGTTTTTTTAAACATGCACTGAATGTGTCTTTTAGAAACAGAACAAGGAAAAACAAAGGTGGGCAGCAGTGGAAGGGAGCTTTAATGTAAACCATAATAAGATTTCAAAGCAGTTTCCAAGTTCCCATTAAACATTTCTGTCAAGTCATTTCTTTGAAACTCCATTACCTGAACTCTCTGCAGCCTCAGTGCTTATATTTACCCAAACACACATACATATGTTTTAAATGTTCCCCATGCCTTTCAGATAATTGCATATCCTCCAAGCGTGCCAATTTCCCAGTGACAATCCTGGAATTACAGATGCTGTCCCAGTTTCTGATTTGATCCCATAATGTCCCAGTTTTCCTTTTTCGTCCCCTCCATGTCTCGGAGAACAATTAAAAGCTGTGTGTGTGTGTGTGTGTGTGTGTGTGTGTGTGTGTGTGTAGGTGCAAAAGCAGAGTCATGTTTATACTGAAAATAAAATACCTGCACCAAATGAAGTGAATTGTGAAGCTGGCATACAAAGCCTTTCCTATAATTTTGAAGGAAAATGTCACCAATCCACTTTAAATTCTTTAATTGCATTTCTTTAATTGCAATTCTCTAACTGCAAATCTTTAATAAACTGCCAGCATTTTTTAAAGGAAATACATGGAGTTTTTATTCCTTTATTGTAAATCGAGACTTATAATGTCTACTCAGAACTACGTCCCACTGTATTCAATGAAGTTTACTCCCTGGTAACTGAGTAAAGACTGGGCAGCCTTACACTGCAATCCTAAGCATTCTTACTCAGAACTGAGTCCCACTGAGTTCAATAGGATTCAGAGCCATATTTCCCATTGGTCTTAGTGGTTTGTTGTGCCAGGGCGCTGGCTTCTCAGGGGCGCCCTAGCTAGTGGGCGAGCTGTGTGGCTTTGCCAGCAGCCTCCCCTTTCCCTGCATGCCCACCAGCTGTGCCCCGCCAACTATATGGCGGGCGGGCAGCTTCCTTCCCAAGCCCCTGCGGGAGGATCGCCGCAACTTCCCTCCCAAGCCTCTGCATCTGCTAAAGATGGCCCTGCTCCTGGTCGTTGTCTTCCTCCTGCTTCCTGGTGAAAGGTGGCGCGCAGCCTTCCCAGGCTGCCTTCTTGGGCGCCCCGACACCAGAGAGCTTGTCTGCCAGCACGTTTTCCTGCTTGATTGCCACCGCCACGCTGGGGATCGGGGCGGTGGGGGAGGCAGAGGACATTTTCCACACACCCTCCCTTGTTTTGGAGTTGGCAGGGGGGGACGTCGGAGGGATCTTTGCACCACGGCGCCGGATATGCTTAAGACGGCCCTGATAGGATTTGTTCTCTGGTACGTTCCTGATCATTCTCTCAGTTGTTGTTGTTGTTGTTACATCCCACTTTTTCCCTGACAGGGACTCAAGGCAGCTTACAGCTAAAAATGATTTCATTAATCTGTGGGAGGTGTTGCACACGATCCCTTGCCTCACACATTCCCATGAGGTAAGTGAGGTGGAGAGGTTGTAATTGGCTCAGTGTGACCAACCTATATGTGTATATGACATCCATGTGTGCGGCTAAATCAAACGTGGCAGAAGCTTCCTTTTTTATATAATTACTTTTTTATTCAAAATTAAAACAAAATATATTATCCAGAAACATATCATCCTTATTTCCTCCCTTTTTTCCTCCCTCCCGGTGTTGTGTATTGAGTCAAAGGATTTTATATCTGTATTATTGTCTGTATTTGCATTAGGGTAAAGTAACTGCCTTTTGGTTCCAGAGGGTACAGCTACTATTGGTTCATTTAAGCTGCTGTATTTGGATCCTCTGTCTTATTGGTTTCCTCCAAAAGGCAGGACTGTGATTGCCTGATATTGTTCCCTCCAAAATGTATCCTTTCTAGCTAGTTTCCTGTCCCTATAAATGTAGCTCTCCCCTCCTCAGTTCTCAGTCTTGTTTGCTTTAATAAAGAAGTGTTACTACAGAACTGTCTCCAGCATATTATGTCAAGAGAGCTGAAATCACAAACCCCACGTCACAACACCCCCCACAGAACCAACCCACCCCCACCCCCGACTTCCCTCAGTTCCAGTCTTTGATCTCTCTAAAAATGCTGTTTTCTGCATGTTGCACAGTTGTATAGATCCTCAAACTATTTAAGTAATAATTATCAATAAAAAGTGGCAGAAGCTTCCTGATGTAGAATAGGATGTCCCCATTTTCATCTGGAAAAGGTTGGAGGGTAGGTAATTGGGCTGCACTCAGCTGAACTGAGCATTGCTTTCAAGGGACTGTCTTTAATGTGCCTCGTATTTAAGGTGCTCTCTTGCATCAACAACATTTATTAACTGCAGAAAGAGAGTAAGCTTGTGATGCCGGGAAATATTGCAGAAAACAATGACTAGGTGAGACAAGTTTAGCACAGGATACTAACACAGCAATTACAGCTATATCACCTGCTCCTGCAGTCATTATTCTGTCTTGATTGTAAATTGTTGTTTCTATATCCCAGTGGCGGGTAATTAGAGACTGTATAGCCAACTATTATTGGAATTCTATTTTTGGTGGTTGTAATAATTGCTGAGTACAATCTGAAGTTTTACTGGAACTGAGCTTTCAGCGGCCCCATCTAATTTCCAAAATCTGTGTCTCTGCCAGGTGAGATAAAAGGGAACGGGACAAAGATGTTAAGTCTATAATTCTACTTGTCCAAAGATGCTCAATGTAAATAATGTATAAACAATGGTATTAATGCTACGTAAGTAGTCATCTCCTTCCTGCCTAATAGCAATATATTGTAGGCTTGGAGCTGATACAGATTTATTTGCAAGGACAATTGCCATCTCAAGCTAAGGGTTAGTAAAACGAAGCACATGGAGATGAGATGAGAAATATTTACATGTCTCATTGGACATTTCCTGACAATCCGTTTATTGAGCATTCATCCTCCTAATTAGTTTGCTGGGAGATGAGAAAATGCTGGTTATGTAATAAGCACTTGTTCAGATTTGTTTGCAGGGAGGTTACAACAAAGCAAACGTTATTCCACACTTTCCAGTGCATTTCCCCTTCACTTTCCTTACTGCAAAAAAGCTTGGTCCTTTGGGGACGCAGGTTTGTAGTGCAAGACCTCCCAGCATACTATAATTGTGCAACCTGAATTTTGCTGGTATGTGATGCAATCCCATCTGAGAACAGTGACAGTATTGAAGTGCCTGTTGTTCATTTCTACGGCACCAGCAATGTGTATGGCAATTTAAAGAATATCATAAGCAAACATTAAAAAGTCAGCTCTCTGCCCCAAGTAGATTAAAATCTAAATTTCGACAACAGGGAAAAAGCAGAGGGTTGTATCTGACAATGTTCTACTCAGAGTAGGTTAGTCATGTTTATTAACTTCAATGGATAGGCTCTGAGTAAGACTAGTATTGGCTGCAACCTGGAGGAAACGGAGAGCCAGGGGGATCAGGTAATACATATCTGCAAATGAAGCTACATGGGCTGAACTGTAATGTTACAACAGGCATCACTTTACCTGATGCTGCACCATCCCTAGAAGAGCCCTGTTACCTAGTGGATATGACACCATGGTGCTGTCTGTGTCCTTGTAATATGTGAGCATGACAGATCACACAAGAAATCGCCAGAGACAGCCAAACCTAATCCTCTTCTTTAACAAGCAAAGCACCACAATAGATTAAGGTATCTAGAAAAATAACCATGACAACTTAAGCAAACCCCAATTTTAAGCAGCATTTAAAGGTTAGAACTGTGCCCTAAGATCTTGGATAATTGCTTTATTTAAAACAGCACAAAAATATAATTGCACTTATTAACACAAGGGTTGAGTGCTACAGTTAGATGTACACGATTTGTGACTTGTGACATTTTGTGACATTAGAAGTAAACATTTTATGACTTACAGCATTTTGTGAAATCATCATGCAATTTTTTAAAAAGAGGGGGGAAACCTTTCAAAGCACCATCTTGACCTATCTCTTGATACATTTTTTTGTTTTGGAGCTGCTGAAGACTTGATTGCAAGATAACTTTATTTATTTTATTACCATTTTGCTTTTGTCCTGGCCACATGATGGCCGCATACTTCTTTGGCATATGATCAGCTTTTTAATTTATATGGATACTCCAGTTGATAGAACGATTGAACATAGCGCATAGATTTCAGTTTCCTAAAGGCAGAAGTCATACTGTGGCCTACACAGTTATTTAGCTCTTATCAGAAGTTTCCAGATAGCTCCTTAACAGCAGAGCTTCATTCTATGTCATCCTTTCCAGAGGGTTACTCTGCATTGTGGACCAGTACAGTCAAATAATTTGCCCATGGCAGATTTTCATAAAGGTTTCCGGGATCCTGAAACCTTAACTACAGCAGTATTTAAGAGGTTGCAGCTATGGAGAAGAAATAATACAGCATTAAATAAACAGTGCCACTAGTTGGACAGCTTCAAACAAATTGGTGCTCAGATAAGCTAAAGTTATAAATAAAAGCCGTCTTACACTGCCTGGCAACAGAAAGTCCTCCTACAAGGGTCGCAATCTGCCAGTGCCATTTGCGCAATCATGCCTCTCTCTTTTTGAAGCGAGTGCACAGAGGTAGATGACAAATTATACATTAAAGACATACATACTTCAGGGAATGCTACTGAGGCAGTGTCTGCTGCGAAGTGGCAGCTGAGTAAGATGTTACCAGGGTATTTCTCAGTCAGAGCTACTGACAGTGTCATATTGTCCAGAAAATCCCATCGTGGGTGATATGTCAAATGCACAGAGAAGTGGAACAACAGCTTTTGTTATTACACACGAGGGAACAAAGTCGGAGAAAGAGTGCTTGAAACCACGCTCTGCCCTTGGGATCTGGGAAGGGATCTTGCACTACGAATGTAAACATAAAGGTTTAAGATTCATGCTTAGCAATATTTATACAGTGCTCAAGAGCCACTGGCTGAGAAGCCATAGGAATTGGTGGAAGTCTTGCGATGCTGGCAGATCACCAGATATGCATCCAACATGAAAGAGATGTCAAGGAAACATCCCAGAAACACTCGTTCTGCTGACAGAATGCCTGAAGCAGGATGGAGTCTGGGGAGGGATAGGGGTGACATAGAGAAGGAGAAAATGGGCTTAGCACCCTATCCCCTTCAGTCCACAGCCACCCAAAATTTGGTGGTGTAAGGCTCAGGTGCAAATAATTTCTGTTCCATTGAATTCAATTACAGTGGTTTTAAAATAAATAGTCATTGCTATGCCAACCACCACCTTTCTGGTATTGCCCCAACAGAGCACAGGATCTGGTATAGCTCAGTGCTCAATCAAAGCACACCATCCCCAGTATTTAATGCTGGACATGGAAACCAAACTCAGAAGACTGGGCATGTGGCAAGAGGCAGTATCTCTCTAGCCTCATGCTTTGCAGACATAGAGCTCTTAAAGGGGTACTTTGATAAGGGGAAACAGAGACTCTGGGTGCTCTGCACACAAAGGAAGCACTTTCTAGAAAACAACCTGGCCTCGGAAGACACACGGGATGGGAACTTGAGTGCTCATTTGCCTAGATCCCTCACAGGCACCTTGCCTTGGAGCCTCAGATGCAAACACCCAGCCCCACTCCATTTGAGCAACTGTTTGTGGCCTCTATGATGGTTTTTGATCCTCTCAGTTGCATGTAGCCCTCAAGCGTAAGGATATTCGTAGCTCAACCAACCCCTTAGGTTGAAGCTTGAGTACTCAAGTGGCACCACTCCCTACTTTGAGACTCTGGAGATTGAACCTGAGATCTTCTGCATTTGAGGCATGTGGTCTACCACCCATCTATACCATATGGAGAGGGAGAATCACTGGTGGCGTTTTCTGCGACAGTTCAGTCTTGGCATCCTAAGGCATCCCAAGCAGCTCTTGACTAGCCTCCCCCACTCCAGGCCAGACATTTCCCATTTCCCTACAGCTTTTCGACTGCTGGATGTGCAAAGAACACAGCCATGCGGATTTCAGGCTATAAACTGTAAACAGCTCAAACATCAAGCTCACAGAGGGATGTGTAACCTATCCCTGTGGTGGGTTACATAAACTGATATGTTTTAAATTATACATGTGTATACAGCAGGCTGAGTTGGCTTATTTGATAACAAAACCTCGGCTGCTGAGAACCACACTGTAAATCTAAAATCCAAAGATTTGCTCTGTCCTCTGAACACCTCTGTTGTGTAGAATCGTGGGATCTGGCATTTCTGTTAACAATATATTGGTTAAGAAGAGAGCAACTAAAGGTTCTTTCCCATTCCATCCATCCATCCCCAGAGCTACTGCTGACAATTCACAATATTTTTAAAGCCATAGCACTCTCATATCCTTCTTAACATCTCTCTCATGTGAAGCCCTATCCACTGCAGTTTGCTGTGTCTCTGGTTTACCGTCAGTGTGCAACTGCTCCATCTGCTAGCTGCCAAAGACAGAGTTTGGTTACAGGTGGTTGGCTCTGAGAGCTGCACCTCTACTGCATCCAGATGGCTTGTTGGCTGCTTTTATGTAAAGCAAGTTGTGGATGTGAAATGGAACAACGTCCTCAAAGATTAAGGGAAACAGGCAACATCAAATGTTTCGGCTCTGTCTCCTGACAACCAGATAGCCGTAAGAGCAATTGGTGAACACTTAGCATTGTTCACATAGGTCTTGTTTAGCTGTTATACTCAGGAGTAAGACCAACACATGACTGAGGCTTCCTTGACGTCAAGCATATTTATGGTGAGCACTAGGTTGGCAAAGGTTGGAGTTAGGTATATTTAATCAGTTTTTATGTACATCTTTTTTAAATATGTGAATTCTATTTGGCTTTTATAGTTCCATGTTTGTTTCAATGGTTAGCACTTGCTCTGTGTTTCAGAAATGAGGCAAGACAGAAATAGAAATAAATAAATCTGACCCCGCCACCCACATGAGATATTTTATCTCAGGGGTCCCAAACTGAGAGTTTCATTCAGGTAGTCTGAGGCATATTTGTGAAAGATACTTATTTGAATATGAATTTGACATAATTTGAGGGAATGCAGCTTCCAAGACAATGAAATACAATACAAGAAATAAAAGAAGCATTAAAAATATAATTTAAAATTAAGTATCATGGATTACACATGGATTTCAGCATCCAAAAGGCAGAAGTGATACTGTGGCCTATAAAGTTCATTAGCTCAGAAGTTTCTAGAGAAAAAAACATTAAGCGGTCTCTCATCAAAGGCCCATGGGAGATGGGAGGCAGTTTGGGAACCACTGTTTTAGCTAAAATTCTCCTTTTCACCTTATATAGGAACTGGAGAAGCAAAAAGAGGGAAATGCTACCATTGGATAACTGTTTAATTCATAGCATGCAAAAATCCAAGCCGACTACAAAGATGAGAGACAATGGAATAGTGTTAGTGAAGGTAGCCCATGTAGGATTTGTTTACCTATCTCATCCTGAGCCTTCCAGTCCTTTGAAAAAGAAAATTAAAAGCTTACAATCAGATGAAAATGTACATGATGTAAGAAAAGCAACTAAAAAGTAAATCTAAGCACCACTTATTCTCACTTCACATCTTGTACAAAGCATTCACTGTTCAGGTCAACGAAGAACACCACAAAACAGATTTTAAATGGCTGGCTTTGAAACGCATTTATCTATATTTGGGAAACAACATTTCAGAGAAGAAGCCCTGAGAGAGTTGAAAATGCCAAATATTCATCTGCCATAGGAGACAAATATTACCATGGGTTTTGATGTGACCTGAAGGGCTGGTTCAACTAAGCAGGTAAACTCTTGATTTCCCTACACTTGATGACTCACAAATTGAATGTTTTTCATCTGGGCTGTGTCACAGACAGCGGTCAGAACTGAGACAGGATCCAGACGTTACAGCAGAGTCAAAGGTCAAGAAAGCTGTTGCCCGAAGTCCCAGACCAAACGGGAAGCCTTTAAAATATTAATCATACAAAACATCTCGGGGAGGGAAAGGCAAGTGCAAGCTCAGCTATTCAGTTCCCCCAAAGGATGACCACTTTACCCACTTCCTAGGCCTGAATCCCAAGGACGCAAACACACACTCACAATACCATCTGCCTCAGCACTTGCCCCCAAACCGCAAGAAGCTGAAATGTGGGGAAATGGCTCTTTGACGTCCCCATCCTGCAGGGCAAACGATAAGAGAGGAGGAACCCAGCCACCTCCTCTTATGCCCCTTAGTGGCTCACTGCCCTCCACAACCAAAGCTACAGAGATGTAGGAATGAGGTGCTGAGCACTGAGGTGAGTCGGGACAGGACTCTGGGGACCCCACTCAGCAACTTGGCCTTTGCCATCTTGATAAAGATGGATGTTTTCACAAGGCAGCTAAATGTGGTAAAATGATATTTTACCAAGTGAGATAAAGACATCCCTTTCCAGTCCAATTGCAACAGAGCAGCCATCACTCCCCTCTCTTCCAACGGCTGAAGCACTATCCCTCCCTGGCTTCTGGGATAGTAAAAGCACAAGTCAGGACAAGGAAAGAGACTGGATGTGCCCTACCCTGTATTGACTAAACCTCTTGTGATGAAACAGCGAGCGAAATGTGTGTAGTCTCAGGTGGCAAGTGGGAGTTTTCTTTACTTTTATGCAACTGAGCTGCAGACATTCAGGCTCTCCTGTGCAACACCACTAATGTACCGCAAATGCTCTGGAGGGAGACGTTCGTGGGCTGAGGGAGCAATTAAATTTCCATGTCAGTTAATCTGCGGCATTCTGCTGAGATTGCTAAGAAAGATTCAGGTCCATGCCAACTTTGTGATGAAACTATGACATTTCAGCTTCAGAACAGAGTGTAGTCATTTCACTCAGGCCACTGAAAAGTCTGTGTTTTTCACTTTCCCTATTCCTTGGGGAAGGGCTGGAGCTCAACAGGAGAGTGCATACTTCCACTGAATGCAAAGAGCCCTGAGTTCAATCCCTGGCATCTCTAGGTAGGGATGGGAAATACTCCTGTCTGAAACCCCAGAGACCTGCTGCCAGGTAGTATAGCTAATACCAAGTTACATGGACCAACTCTTGAAAACAGCCCTCCATGGAAGGCTGTTTTCAAGCCTCGTCATGTATGGGGTGATTTGCAGCCAGAATCAGGGTACAAAGGAAGCAGAAGATTACCCTTCCTTCACCAGGTACAACTGCTTCCTGAAAGTGGCCTCTGCACAGCAATTCGGTTTGAAAATAGCCTCTCACTGACTCCCATGGGAGGCTGCTTTCCAGCTTAATTTCTCTGGGGAGGAGGGTCCAGGACTTGGGCCAGATGTGGAGGCTGCATGAGCTGCATTTGGCTCATGGGCCAGCAGTTTCCCATCCCTGGAACATAAGCACATAGGAAACTGCCTATATTGAGTTAAACCATTGGCCCATCTACCTCTACCTATTGTCTACTTCAGTGTTTCCCAAACTGTTTTTGGACTACAACTCCCATCATCCCTAGACAGTGGTCAGAGATAATTGGGAATCGTAGTCCAAAAACAACTGAAGACTAAGTTGGGGAAACACTGGTCTACATTGATTGGCAGTGGCTCTCCAGGATTTCAGGCAAGGGGGATTCCCGACCCTACCTGGAGATGCCAGAAGAGGACCTTCTGTGTCTAAGGCAGATGCTCAACCACGGAGTTACTGCTCTTCCCCTGGTCTAAGGCATGTACCTAGGATGCCACTGCCCAAGACCAAATTTGAACTGGAGAACCTGTGATAGAAGGCTTCTGCTCACTCTTTATCCTAAGTAATCAAGTTCTGCTAAAACTAAGGGTGTGCCATGTACAAGCTGGTTTCAAATTGCAACCAAGGTCTGAAGATATTCACTTCTCTCTCCCTCTCCCTCTCCCTCTCCCTCTCCCTCTCCCTCTCTCTTCCTCTCTCTTTTAACCAGAAACCTTTTAAAAATGAAAACCACTTTACTTCCTGCAGCGTTTCATAAAAAATCTGCTTCAAAATAGCTCCCAGTAGAAATACTTATGATGGGTCCAGGGAGGGGTATGTGTGTTTCACTTTTTTACTGACTGGCAAACATAAGCAGTGAGACAGAAAGACACTGTTCCACTCATTGCTGTCTAGGGAGAAATCTCAAGCTGTTAAGTGTCTGAGCCATGTACACTCTCTCTCCTACACTCCTCCTACACATAGGGAAGCAATGAATAAACTGGACCGAACTACATTGGAAAATGGGACCTCCCTGACCTAGCAATCCATCACCCATTTCAATCGGAGCCAATGGCCAAAGAAATGAAATCTATACGAGTTTACTAGTTAGTTTCACAAAGCACTGAGGAGGAGGAGAGGGGGAGGAAGCAGAACAGGACACAGTAGGAGGTGAGATGCACTGTCAGAGCTCAAGTCTTTTACCATGTTGAAATGCCCTCATAGAAACTAATGGGAAAACAGAGATGTTGTCCAGGATGCTGTTTTTACCTGAGTCTGTGTCCCAGTTCACTACTGGATGCACCTCAGCAGCCATCTAGATCCTTAGATTTGCTCCTGCTTTTTCAGCTACTTGCCATAAGAGCAACAAGCACCACACAGCAGTAAAGATATATGCCTTAAGTTCACTGTTGCTGGCTTGGTTTGCAGTTAATGGTAAGCCAGAGCATGGCTTACCATTACTGTGTGAATGTGCCGTCTCCTCCAGACTTTTTAATTTAGCAGAATGACAGTAAAGTCAAGTGTTGGCTTAGCATGTCTTCTGACCATGGGGTCATGGTGAAGGTCTCTTCTCCTTAACCAGACTATGTTGCAAGAACAGACCTTGGCTACAGATTGTGGCTGAGGAAGAGAGACCCGAACCACAATCCTGGGTTCAGATGGCACACTAATACAGTCCTTGCATTAGTTATAGTGCTGAGCTACAGGAGCAAAGCAGGTATGAGTTCTTCTCTGGGAGTGGACACATTTAGTCATGGTTTGGCTTAGCATGATGTGCAACTGTGGTTGTCATCTTTGCAGAGAGAGATGTTTTGAGAACCAGGAGTATACGAGGGCTTTTCCATGGTGGTAAAATGTTGCCTCATTTATTTGCACTAAGGCTGCAAGGCTATCAACAACTGCTAGGGAGCAAGTGTCCGCTTGGACACAGTGGGATTTGCTTTTGATTAAATATGCTGCGGATTGGGCTGTTAAGCAAATAAGCGAAGGGTGAACTTTTTTTTGTTTAATCCCAAATCACTCTCTTCTAAAGACTCAGAAGCCCTGAAGCACTCCTGATGCAGAAGCTGTTTTGCTGACAGTTGTACAGTATATCATGTGTTGTAGCAGAAGCTTCCCTTTACTTTTCCACTTTAAATTATTTAACAACATTTTATGCTCTATAATTTTATGCTTGCTCTTATTACCACAGAGCTAGACAGCAAGTCAATAAGAGCCAAGTCCCACTTTTTCTTTCTTTGCGGTTTTCAGTCTGCTCCGCTGTACAGCCCCTCCATTTGCTGGCATGAACTC
Source organism: Podarcis filfolensis (assembly GCF_964270895.1). Taxonomy (NCBI): domain Eukaryota; kingdom Metazoa; phylum Chordata; class Lepidosauria; order Squamata; family Lacertidae; genus Podarcis; species Podarcis filfolensis. The sequence continues at coordinate 59,859,523 of NC_139608.1, forward strand.
GCATTCCTCCTCCCGAGAGAGGCATCGCATTCTGACCCCCTTTCTTTTCCTTTAGTGCTTTCTCAAACAGCCAAATCAGCACGAAATTGCTGGAGGAAGCTACAACGCAGCAAGCAGAGCTGGGGGTGGGGATCTTGCCTGCGGCCCAGCCATCAGGGACCAGAGTGGCACTAGGAATGTGAGAAGACACTGAAGTATACTTCATCGAAGCAGGGGAAGGGCATGCAGCCTTGCTGTGGTAAATACTGCAGTCTGGTGCACTTGCTGTCCTCTGGGGTGCTGAGGTAATCAATGCTGATCCCATCATTCCTTCACATACAGTTGCTATGGTAACAGCCCCACAGGTGTGAAAAAGGAAGCAGCAGCATCTTCTTTCCCCTTGGTTCCCTCACCATCCTCCTCTCTGAGGCAGCCCAACAGAACACTCATCTTGTAAGACCTGAGGAGAGGAAGGTGGGAGTCTGAGCGATGGGCTGGGCCCAGGGATGGAGCAAGCTGGAAGATGCAGCTGGATGAGCGTTCACAGCTGCAAGACTATTTTTCAAAAATGGGGTGGGAAGGAGGATGGTCCTACAGGAAGCAGTCTGGCAACCCCACCTTCAAATGGCAAGAAAGTGTGTGGAGCAGGCTTCCTCAAACTTGGCCCTCCAGATGTTGGCCTACAACTCCCATGATCCCTAGCTAGCAGGTCAGGGATGATGGGAACTGTAGTCTCAAAACATCTGCAGGGGCGAGTTTGAGGAAACCTGGTGTGGAGGATGTCTAAATTGAACGCGTCGCAAAAGAAGGGACAGATTTCATCCTCCCCGCCATTTTCTCTCCCCATCCCTCTGATCTTTGCTGCTTTGAAAACAAAGGAAGAGTCATTGAGATAAATTGGACCCATGGGACCGATAAATATTTTGACATGTGTCTGCAGGCACACATGTGTCCACAGTGGCAGATGTTTCGCCAGGGTCCCATCTGCCCACTGAAATTAGCCTGGAAAGAAGCCTTCTTTAGCCAACTGCATTGCAGAGGCAGTTACAGGGGTGCTACAGCTGGGGAAGGGAGTTGTGCCATGTTTGCAGTGCCCACAACAACTTCTCCGATTTGCAAATGTGCCCATGGTTGGCAAGCCCCTTTTTAGGCCTTTGGGTTTAGAATATTTTTCTTTGCTACTCACTGTGAAAGAGTAGGCCACTACATTTATTTGAATTTTGCACTATTTCAGGTCAAGTAAGAAAGTAAGAAAAGCCTAATGGATCAGGACAATGGTCCTTCTAGCATAGCATCCTGTTCTCACAGTGGCCAACCAGATGCCTATGGAAAGTCCGCCTATTTAAAGGAAGTGAGGGCAAGAGTAGTCTCCCCTCCTGCAGTTCCCAGCAACTGACATTCAGAAGAATGCTGCCTCTGATTTCAGAAGAATGCTGCCTCTGAAGGTGGAGTGGCCGCCATGGCTAGTGGCCATTGAGAGCCTTTACCTGATTGTCTTTCAAAACCATCCAAGTTGGTGGCCATCACTGCCACCTGTAGGAGAGTGTTCCATGGTTTAACTATGACTGGCAGGAATTTTTTCTGTCAGCCTACAATGGACTGGACTATGCTGACCAGAAGGTGCTCTCCAACATTTCCAGCAGGAATCTTTCCCAGCCCTATCTTAATTGAATTGAGACTGTTTTGCAAGCAAAATATGTACAATACCCCTAAGCCATGGTCACTCTTATAGGCAGATACAGTAAAGGCTTCTGAGATGATTCACATTTTGGTCATTTCAACTGTTGTGCCACACTCAAATTCTACATTCCCAATGTATTGGCCACAGTACTGATGTACAAAATGAAATCACGGATCTGGTGATCCCCGTGAAGTGGCCTTGTAATTCCTGTTCAGCAGCGCATAGACACTGAAGAGGACTATGGCTGCCGCGCATATATATATATAGAGAGAGAGAGAGAGAGAGAGTACACTAACATAAAGCATGCTGAACCAAAATAAGCAGGACATTGGATTGGGAGCTTGGAACTTTTGAAAGGCTAACTTTAAAACCAGCTTTCCTGCATAGATGACTGGGGCTGTCATAAATTCCAACAGCTACCATGTCACACAACTCAACCCTGAAATGCTAACATTTTTCAGAATTTCAAAGTTCAGTGCAGAAAGATCCCATTTCAAAGTAAAACAGACCAGACTGTGTCACTCAAACAGGCAGAGAGATGACAGGTAACTTCCAGTAATGAGTACAAGTTGAATATTGTCCCTTCCAACTCTACAGTTCTATGATTCCATTCAGAATTCAGAAACCAGCTTGTACAGCTGGTTGCGGGGAGGTTCAGGCCCATGAAGGAGGTGGGCAAAAGGCACCCAAGCACCAGATGTTGACTCACTGGCCTGGAGCCTGCTATCATGTCAGGTACCCTGTTTCATTGGAGCTTCAGGAGCTCTCACATGTCTTATTCTCAATGCCAGCTATAGAAAGAAGCTGTGCCAGGACTTCCCGATTTAATTTTGTATTCACTCATTCATCCTCTCACATTTATAGCCCACCTTTCTTCCATCCCCAAGGTGGCATCCATGTGGTTCCCAGGTAGTCATCTCCCCACCCACTGACAAGATCCAGACCTGCTTAGCTTCTGCAAGGTGGTGGCCTCATGAGCCTTCAGACCATACCTTGGGGCCAGACTCTCTTTACTTTGCCTTCTTGAGTAGGGAAAAGCTTGGAAAAGTGGTTTCAGAAAAGAGAAAATGATGTCCCATGCAATGTGAGAGATAGGGGGGAGAATTTAGGATGGGTGGTGATGAGATCAACAAATGGGCACCAATATATCAGGATGTGAGATGTTTAGAGGCCAACTGAGATCACCATTCCATATTTGCTTCAGGATCCAACCACACTTGCTGTGGGAGGGGTCACAGCTCAGTAATAGATGATATGCTTTGTATGCAGAAGATCCGAGGTTCAATCTCCAGCATCTCCAGGGAGGGCTAAACAAGACTCATGTCTGAACCGCTGAAATACCACTGTCAGTCATTGTAGGGATTATTGAACTAGATGGACCAATGGTATATGGCAGCTTCCTTTGCTCCTTCCCATGTGAAAATAGCCTCCTCCAACACCTCATCCATGGTACTAAGGGCTTCTAAAATCCTGCCTTTCTAACTTCTAATGAAAGAGAGAGTGATTTAGAGAATATGAGAATGCTGCCAACAGAGATTGTCTAAAAAGGTAAAGGTAAAGGTACCCCTGCCCGTACGGGCCAGTCTTGACAGACTCTAGGGTTGTGCGCTCATCTCACTCTAGAGGCCGGGAGCCAACGCTGTCCGTAGACACTTCTGGGTCACGTGGCCAGCGTGACGAAGCTGCTCCGGCAAACCAGCATCAGAGCAGCACACGGAACGCCATTTACCTTCCCGCTATAAAGCGGTCCCTATTTATCTACTTGCACCCGGGGGTGCTTTCGAACTGCTAGGTTGGCAGGCGCTGGGACCGAGAAACAGGAGCACACCCCGCCGCGGGGATTCGAACCGCGACCATGCGATCGGCAAGTCCTAGGCGCTGAGGTTTTACCCACAGCGCCACCCGCACTAATGAAAGAGAGAGTGATTTAGAGAATATGAGAATGCTGCCAACAGAGATTGTCTAGCCTAGCCTATTTTGGATCCACCAGTCTGCACCTATTAAAAAATGAATATGGAACTCGGGCTGCAAGCTGAATTCCAGCTAAAAGCTTAAATCAAATATTTACCCTCTATAGACTGCACTTAGATTGAAACAACTACATATTGATGAGGAAATTATTCCTGTTCTACAGACAAAAGAGAAAGCATTGGGAATATTAAGCCTCACGTTCATGTTACAAATCACAATTGCCTACTGCTTGCCTGTACTCTTGCTAATTTGACCCAGTCCTGCCCGCAATTATTAAATGTCATTTGATCAGCAGGTTTAGGAACAAAGCCAGGTGAAAAATGGATTTGAGATATTAATACTTGATTGCCTTATAATTTGTTGACGAAGCTATAATCCATTTCAGTGTTGATCCCTGCAATCAAGTGTTAAAATGTGGTAAATATTATAGCTGTGCAGATAAATTCATGTTGAGAATTCTAGGGATCTCCAAATGGAGTAAGTGGGCAACAACACAGCAGAAGGGGGTTAAATGTACATAAGTGGAAAGTGATCCTCATAGGGCCAAAAAGCCTAGTTTTGCGCACTGGCAGTGATGACAAACCAAGTTAACAAATATTGGGGTCACAGTGCATAGCTCTCTGATAGCCCCGCTCCCTGATGATGATGATGGTGGTGGTGGTGGTGGTGATGTATATGCCAGCCCTGGTTTCAGTGTCTCCTGTCCCCTGACCTCAAGTGTTGAGTGACAGGGTCTGTAGAAGGCATCTTCAGGTGTTTGGCTGAACTCAGTTAGAGTCCTCTATGCAGTAGGGAAAACAGGGCAGGATTCTATAGAGGATTCTTAGTATGTTTCACTGAATGCATGAAGATTCACCCTTTGGTTTTTCCTGCTCAATGTTTAACCGGGTTAGAGTCAGCAGGCACATCAGCACCCCTGCAACACCCTGCACATGTTCTTTGAACATGTGGAGGGGGAAAAGTCTGAAGGTGCCTTATAGTGGTTTATGAAATCATACATAGACAAAATGCATAGAGATAACAATCTTTCTCCTCTACATCTCTCATACCTATGGAATTACTAATGGATTCAAGATAGTCAGGACTTCTTAACCTGGTGTACATATTTGTGGCCACAACAAATGGTGGTGGTCACTAGCTTAAAGGTAAAGGTAAAGGACCCCTGACAGTTAAGTCCTGTCGCAAACGACTCTGGGGTTGCGGCGCTCCGCTCACTTTACTGGCCGAGGGAGCAGGCGTTTGTCCACAGACAGTTTTCCCGGGTCATGTGGCCAGCATGACTAAACCGCTTCTGGTGAACCAGAGCAGCACAAGGAAATACCATTTACCTTCCCGCCGGAGCAGTACCTATTTATCTACTTGCACTTTGATGTGCTTTTGAACTGTTAGGTTGGCAGGAGCAGGGACCGAGCAACGGGAGCTCACCCTGTCACGGGGATTCGAACCGCCGACCTTCTGATTGGCAAGCCCTAGGCTCAGTGGTTTAGACCACAGCACCACCCGCGTCCCTTTGGTCACTAGCTTAGGTGGGTTTATAAGGGGCATCACAGAGCACAGCTCTATCCACAGCTACTAATCTTGACAGTTTTAAATGCAGCCTCCTTGTTCAAAGGGCAACACGATGCTGAATACCATTTCCTGGAGAGAAACAACAGGAGAGGACTATTGCCTTCATGTCCTATTTGCAGGCTCCCTAGAGGCACCTGGTTTGTCACTCTGGAAAACAGGATTCTGGACTAGATGGGCTGTTGATCTGAGCCAGCAGGACTCTTCTTGTCTTCTTTGATGTAGATTCCATTTTCAACAGAAGTATATTTTTCACAGAAACAGAATATATTTTCAATGCTGTAGAATTACACTGGCTTGGATCCAGATATTTCCCCGGCATGAATGGAAGGCAATTCCATTTGTTCAATGGAATCTTTGGATCCAAGCCAACATTTCATATACATTGGAAAGAGGCGTCTCAAACTATTAGTGCAATCTCTGTGCAAGGGCAGAGATCACTCCCATACTTTTTAGGAATGATGCCAGTCTAGTTTTAATTGCCTGAGGTATTAAGGCTCTGGCATGGGCAGCTTTAGATCCAAGTTTTAGTTTCTATTCTGAGTATTTAATTCTGCTGCTGCCACCAGTTCCCCCATCCTAGAAATAGAGAGAAGTGGTGCATGGCCTTTGTCTATTTCTGCCACATATCTGCTTAGGAATACAGTGGGGAGAAGTGAGGGCCCAGGTACACAAACACACAAAAGGCAGCCACTCTTATGAGGAAAGGAGAAGTCAGACAGGTCAAGATTTTCATTGTTAAATCTTCATCCTCTCTAACTCATGCCGCTGACAAAGGTCTGGCTCCACAAAGCAATTCAAAAACAGAATATTCCCACACTGCACTTAAGCTAAGGATGCTGAAAGAAACTGCAGCACCAGAAACTTAATGAGGGCAAAGCTGATTTCTGCTCCAGTGAAGAAATGAAACATTTTCTGTCTGGGTTTGCCTGGATAGATGGGACTGTATTTACTGGCCTTGACCTATGCCCAAGGATGAGAGAGAAATCTGATTCAGTTTGCATTTAAAGGCAAACCTACCTAATTGGTACCAGCCAAAACTAGGCTAAAGTGTCACACAAAAATTCATATATTAGTGAAACCAACATAAAATACATCATATGGGGGGAAACTAATTTGTAAAAATGTGTATATTAGGTAGAATTGCATACAAAGATGTGTATGTTAGGAGAAACTCAGTCTAAAATACTGAAGAATTTTCATTAAGTCTTTTTTTTCCCTAAAAGGAATTGCAGATGGATGTGGAAATATGGAGAATGGAACTTAATACTGGAAAAATGAGAATGTGGGAGAAACCAAATTTGAGATAGTCATTCATCCCTTCCTGTGCCTCAAGTCCACACTGACCAGGGTACCCTCAGCAGAAGTTGATTCATATGAGCATTTAACTCATGCAAGTAGACCTACTTGGAGGCATCTGAGCTGATAGAGGCATGAAGAATGAGGCAGCGGCAGCAAGTACAGACCCACTTCCTTCCTCATGCAATTCTATTCACATGAGTACTTAACACTCAACTATGTATGGAATATAACTAGCCTATGCCACAATGCCTCCTGTAATTGAAATTCTTAATATATCTGATTCTCAGTGGTGAGAAATTTATTTCCCCAAAGAATGTTGTAAAACATGTGGTCTAAATGTATGGCATTATATCCTGGCAATTTCTAATCTGAGGGAAAGAGCTTTGTCATAATGGTAATTATTTTTTATCAGTTTCATTATATGCTTAATGGGAAATAAAGGTGCAAATGTTCAAAGATAATTATACATATTGCCTAGTATATACCAACTGTTGGTGACCTGGATTCCTGCTAGTACCTGCTTGGGAAACAGGTATCCATGGGAGGCAGTTAATGAAAACTGTTCCTTGTTACTTGTGTAAGATGCCAGAAGCCTTGAATCAGAGCCTTGGCAACACAGCACAGAAACCTTTGCTCCCTGCGCCACCATGGAAGAAGGAGCTATTGGTCTGCTCTTGGCTGCACTGTGTGATATGTCCAGATTTAGTACTACTGCCCTTCAGCAGACTTGAGGAACCAACAGGGGCCCAGCTGAGATATTGATCCTGGTTTGGTTCCTCAGTCTGAGTTGCCCCTGAGAGAAGATAATTTGGCCTGCCTGCTTCCTTACTTGCTCACTCCAGAACCTGACCAACAGCCTGTTTTCAACCACATCATATGCCTCTTACCAGTTTGGTTCTCATCTGCCTGCATTAAAACCAGGTCATTATTGAGCAATAGATATTATTTATGTAAACAGTTTTAATATGCCTGCATAGTGGCAAACATAGTATGTAATCTAAGCAACATACAATGACATTATAAAAGAATACAGTTTAATGACCTTTGAAAACAATAAGGCCAGTACACTCATAAAACAAAAATATGACAAAATGAAAGTAGCATTATCTCCACAGCCCAATCAAAATAATCTCATAAAAGCAGCAGAGAACAAGTTTGAAGGTTAATATGCATAGTAGACACATGACCACAGCTCAGAGCAGCATCACTTCATTCCCACTTCATTCTGCTGTGTTTGTCTAGACCAAACGGTTGTAAAGGGAAGGAAGCAATGAAACTGAAGGAAATTGTGCTTGTCAACTCCAGATGTTTTTGTGTGATTGTAATATTACTCCACATGTGATCAGACTAAGAGGGGGAGGAGGAATGTTAAAGCTGCAAACTATATACCCACTCATCAGACAGCAAGTCTCATTTAAGTCAAAGGGACTTATATCTGAATAGGCACATTTGGTATTTTGCTGCTAGTTGCCTTGGGCCCTTGATCTGGCCGAGCCTATGTCTACATATCAGGTTTTCTCTTGCCATCATGTTATCAGGCTCAGTGTGACAAGATTTTTATTACAAATGATTATAAGAAAAGCAACCAGAACAAAGAACTTTGTTGTAGAATTTGAATTTCTGGGTTGCAGGATAGGATATTTTAGAATATAAATCCATGATCCGTGGTTTGAGACAAGTTAAAATCTTGTTTTTATTATGTATCCTACTTCAAGAAACCTAGTCTGAGTCCAAAAGCTAATAATCAATCAGCTGATTTATAGATCAAAGCACATTCCACAGGGTCTGTTTCTGTTCGGAAAACAGCTTGCTTCAAGAACATGCGTGCCTGGGTAAAGCTTTTTGTGGATTGCGATGTTCCTCATTGTAATCTAGGCTTAAAATGAAAGACGACTGGGCCAAGAGAAGCCCTGAAGAACTAGGCTGTGGGAAGGATTAGCTATGTAATTTATATTCTGCTCTTCCAGCAAAAAGCTCAGAGCAGCTTACATGGGCCAGCAAGAAGTTTTTTATTCAGGTCCACGGGTGCTCATAGACCTTTTTTGGATTACTCTACACAGGAGTAGAAGACTGAATGGAAAGTATAGAACTTCTTCACTGCATAAACCGATGGCTCTAGGGCAGGGGTAGAGAACAATGTGGCCCTCCAAATCTTGCTGGGCTAGGTGAAGAAACTGTATCTTTATGAGGAGAAATATATATGTAAGGATGTTTCTATGCTATAAAAACTGTTAGGTTTGTAAACAGTTAACTGTGTAAAAGGGGGGAAGTGGTCTTTTACTTCTCTCTGAAGCAAGAGAGATATATTGTACTGCCAGGAAGCTGTGGAACTGATACTGTTGCTAATGAGGTGTCATTGTAACTTATGAGGTTTCAGCTGTAACAGTGGTAGAACTCATCTTTTATCTGAATCAGTAGAATCTAAAAGTTCAGGTTCTGACAAGTCCCTTTGTGGGCATTTCATTCAAACTTACTGGCCCATAGTTATAGGTCAATGGTATTTTGGAAATCCAGTGAGACCATAGCAATTGGTGAGAAAAGGAGGAAGCTCACCAGATGCCAGTGAAGGCCTATATTGGTGCCCCCAAGCTCTGAGCTTTCATGTTAATTTTCTGAGTCCCTCTAATGGGATCTTACACCTTGAAGCAGATATACAAATTGGGCTGTAATCAACTATTTCAACTCATGAGTCCTGCTAGCAGAAGCTAGTGCAAAGTCTTCTAGTAGTGCCATGGGGCTTTTTGTCCCCCCCCCTCTTCTCCCTGCATACCCCCATCACCCCTCCTGCAAATTGGCTCGGGGGGATGAGGGGGAACCCATGGGGGGGGAGAGAAGGGAGATTGCTGCAGCTGGCAAGCTGATATGCTGATGGAAAGATCGCCTTAGAACTATGCTGAATTCCACCCATTGAAAAGAAAAGGGACAGGTTGGTGGTCCAGCAGTGAAACATCACACCACATGGTGATCCAGAGATGGAATCCTCTACAATCTGATGGGTGGAGTAAGTAAAGCTCCATGCTCTTGCATTACACCAGGAATGGCTTCATTGTGTGGGTTCGTTTCTTTATGTACGGATATATATATATATTGTGTGTGTGTGTGTGTGTGTGTGTGTGTGCGCGCGCGCGTTTGCTTTGCAAAGCAAGAGCTTATTCTAAAGTAGTGCAAAAAGGAGAAAGCATAAGTACATTTTGCTGTCAAGCAAAAAAATAAAAGAAATCTAATTGGAACTGATACTGAGACATTTTCGAAACTGATTGTACTTGCAGTATTTCTACAGTGTAGGCCTCGGTGACCTTTATATAAGTAGATTAAAGCTTTGTCATTCTCATCTGCAAGCTCTGTGAATTATTAAAGCCATACAATCATAAGGTTAAACTACTTCTGAACAGCAAACTACATTAGACGTGAGCCTTTCTTAGGAAGGTCATGCAAAAGCCATCTTCCTCGGAGAGGATGCAAATAAGGAAATTGGTAGAATTTGAGGCTGATTCACCCATCAGTTGATTCAGTTCATCGGCTGCCACTTAAGAGGTGCAGTCCTATCAACACTTAACTGGTTGTAAACCCAATTGACCTCAGTGAAGGGTTGCTTCTGAGTAGACATAGGACTGCACTGTAAGTGACTCACACGGCTGCATGTGTCGACCACAGATTGAAGAGATGGTTAAAAAAACCCAAAAAACAGTTCTCTGTGGTGTTTGCTGGGTAGCAGCCACTTCACACTTGTATGTCATCAGTTTATGCTGCAGCTATCAAATGATAAACATGGATGTGTGACTCTGTCCTTGCTCCCAGGTAAGTGTGATTGGCACTGCTGCATATATGCTCCCAGCATCAATTAAAAACACGGGCTTGAACAGCAAATGTTACTGCTAAAAAAAAATGTTAAAGAAAATGAGAGTTCCTCTCCAGTGCATGATTGCTTAAATACAAGGAAGGTATGTCTGTATCAGTTTCAGTTTCTCACTTTTTCCTATCTTGTGTGTAGATCACAATGTTTCCATATCAGGTTGTGATATACAAATACCAACACACACACACACACACACACACACACACACCCCTTATCATTTTTGTTTGTACACATTTCTCCTAATATACATATTTTTGTGCAATTTTGTCTAATAAACATCTTTCTGAAGCATTGTTGTCTAATATATTGTATGTTTGTATTTTCACGAATATATGTTCTTTATGCACACTTTTGCCTAACATACATATTTCTGCACAAAGTTTGGGTTGGGACACTGCATCTCATAATTCAGAAAAGTGTGAGTTTTGGAGGATAGCTGCATTTTGGTTCACATACTGTTTTGAGGAGCGTGGATTAGAGAGATTATTATTGAAGCTCAAGCAAAACTAAATCTTACAATTGGCTTCTGTTTAACGCATATTATTTTATCAACAACTATGTCTATATTTAATTGAATTTAGCTGTTCTATGTTCAAATCCAGCAGCTGCAAATTTATAATTCGACCTACTGAGTTGCACCGGCTTCCCTTAGCAATAGTAGTTTTATAAATGAACAAAATGCTCCAATTATTTATGCACTAAATCCAGGGCCAGCTCCAAGTTAAAGTGAACTGGATTCACTCTGTTGGATCTTCTCCTCTACTGATATGTCCTGGTGGGCTTACCTGAGAGTGGTAGTCAACCACTGTGGCAGCAGCAATGCTCTAAGAACCATTGGATGGCTGGGTCTAGCTGTCATTTACATTGTCTACAATGTCCCAGAGTAACAGTACCTAGGAGGAATTGCTGAAAATATAAATGGTGGCTATACCCATCTACCTCATGTCCCAAAGCAGGTGTCAGCAGTTGTGCCCCACCTCAGCACTGGTGCCCCAACAGCTGGCCAAGAATGACAGATATGGAAGTCCATCTCAATGAAGTCTCAGTGGCAGGGGACTACTGATTTCTCCTGTCATTACTCTGCTTTACTATACAGCCATGCCTTATAGTAGGCATGGGGAACCTGTGACTCTCTAGATCAGCCTTTCTCAGCCTGTGGGTCCCCAGATGTTGTTGAACTACAACTCCCATCACCCCTAGCTAGCAAGGCCAGAGCTCAGGGATGATGGGAGTTGTAGTTAACAACATCTGGGGACCCACAGGTTGAGAACCTCTGCTCTAGATGGTAGAGAGAAAGGTTGTGCTGTCACTAAGTATTAATGTACCATTTAGGCGCACTTGGAGTGGGTTATACTGTTTCATTCACTGGTTTCTTACTAAAAGATGTGTAGATCTCTTAGGTAAATAGAAATTTTAATTTGATGGAAATATACTCCATTAGAGTTGCATATATTTCCATTTTAACAAAATAAATTAAATTAAATAAATAAATAAAATTCCTTTCAGTAGCACCTTAGAGACCAACTAAGTTAGTTATTGGTATGAGCTTTCATGTGCGTGCACACTTCTTCAGATACCGTTTTCATTTTAAGATAGTGCTCACAAAACCATAGCTACAAACTTTTTACACACACACATATGTATTCCCGGTCCCTTTTTTCCATGCAATCACTCTCCATGAAGTCCCCAAACATACCACCACATGAACAAACAAACAAACACACACACACACACACACACACACACACACACAAACATGCACTGCACTCAGCATGCAGTTTCCATGATAGTGGCAGCATTGCTTGGAGTCCCCAGAATTACAGGAAACCCTTGCAGAATGTATCCATGAACTGAACCCCAAACGTCTGTTTGCAAACTGGGGCATGCAAGGAGTGATCATGTGGGACAAGAGCAGAGCAGTTGAGAAAATGCTGAATCCCGTGTGAACTGGTCAATTAATCTTTTTTTTGTCGCTGTTCAAAATTTATATATTCTTTAGTAGAAAGTCCAAAATTAGAATTTTTATTTCTCCTTCTCAGAGAGGAGATAAATAGATTGGGTGGGAAGAGACATGTGTTCACTCTAACTGGGTTAGTGAATTTGTAAAAGGAGGAAAAAATCCTGTATCTTGCATTTCTAAAACTATTTGGAAAAAGCCCATTCAGCTAAAACATAATTAGGTTACAGTTGCAAGACCTAACATAGGCAATGTGGGAGCCACTTCTCCCTTCCATGTATGCGAATACCAGGCAAAGGCACACCCGGTTGCTGGCAATACTGACCCCCACTGGGAGTGCAAAAGTCACCTATCAGACGATGGAATGTATGGCATATGTGTGTAGTGACATGCCACTGCTGTTGTGGGGAGATCGAGCATGGAAGTAGCTTCTTGTCCGTCTTGCACGGTGGCACAAAGGAATGCAAGTAGTTTCACCCTTCCTCCTCACTTTGCCCTCACTCAGGACGCTTCAAGTACTTGGGTCACGTAAAATGTACTAATTTCTAACGTGGTTATTATGGTAAAGTTATGGGGTGGTGGGTTTTTTGGGGGGGGTTGCTGATACTGCTCGTTGCCAGGGGCCCAAGGGGCCCTAGGTACATCTCTGATACCAGGACTACATCGGCAGGGCCCATACAAAGATTTCTCACCCTATCATAACCAGGCCAGCAATGGCGCTGTGGGTTAAACCACAGAGCCTAGGACTTGCCGATCAGAAGGTCAGCAGTTCAAATCCCAGCGACGGGGTGAGCGCCCATTGCTCGGTCCCAGCTCCTGCCAACCTAGCAGTTTGAAAGCGCGTCAAAGTGCAAGTAGATAAATAGGTACCACTCCGGTGGGAAGGTAAACGGCGTTTCCATGCGCTGCTCTGGTTCGCCAGAAGCGGCTTAGTCAGGCTGGCCACATGACCCGGAAGCTGTACGCTGGCTCCCTCAGCCAATAAAGCGAGATGAGTGCGCAACCCCAGAGTCAGCCACGACTGGACCTAATGGTCAGGGGTCCCTTTACCTTTACCTCGGGTTAAGAACCTAATTTGTTCTGGAGGTCTGTTCTTAACCTGAAACTGTTCTTAACCTGAAGCACCACTTTAGCTAACAGGGCCTCCTGCTGCCACCACGGTGCAATTTCTGTTCTCATCCTGAAGCAAAGTTCTTAACCCGAGGTACTATTTCTGAGTTAGCAGAATCTGTAACCTGAAGCGTCTGTAACCTGAAGCGTCTGTAACCCAAGGTACCACTGTATTTCCAATATAGTCTCTTCTCCAATCCCTCCACCCCCAAACCACAACAGCTTAGTATTTTTTACTGTAGGGAAGAATTCCCCCTTCCTCTGCAACTATGTATGAAAGGGGGTTTCACAAACTGGTGTGTGCACATTTATTACAGGGTTAGCCAACATGGCTTTGCATGACAACTCTGACCATATCTGATCATTGACTATGCGGGCTGCGAGTGATGGGGGTTTTGGTCCAACAATATCTGGAAGGAACCATGTTGGCGACCCCTCAATCAGTAACACTTTGACGACGACAATTCTGAAAGAAGGTGGTAAGCCCCCCCTCCACTCTTGCAAAACATGCCCCTGTGCTAAGTGACATGTGCCACTTCAGTAGAGTGGAAAGCAGAGTTGAGTATTCCTTCCCTTTCTCAGTTCAAACCCACCACACTGAGCGCTCCTTCTGAATTTCTCTGGGCCCAGGATGGCATGTCCTGGTGCCAGCCATGCTTATATTGTGGTGAATTAGTACATTTGAACTGAACTACACATAATGAAGACAGTTTGAGATAGCATTGTCCCTATATGAGTACACTGTGTCCACGAGGTATAAGATTCAGACTAACAGTAATGTGCACTCAGAAGTAAGTCCTAGCGAATTCTATGAGGCTTACTCCCAGGTAAGGCTGCAATCACCAAAACCCCAATGCAAGGCTGGGAGAGAAAGTTGCAATGAGTGAGAGCATCCCTCTACTCCATTCTGCTGACTCAACCAGCCTTCCATTCTGTTGGCCCAGACCTCCCTCTCCCACCCACCGAACATGGTGGTTTTGTTGCCAGAACAGTCTAACAGAAGGCTCTGAAACGGGGCACTTTGAGGGTAGGACTGAGCGATCTTATCAAAGGAGCAAGACAAGAATGGGGGGGTGCAATCTGTGTGAATAAACTTGATATTAAGATTTCCGGAATATTTGCCGCTTAGTAATTTATTTCCAGCACAGATGTATCTTGTGGCTATTTTTTAAAAAAAGTGAGTCTCAAAATGATGGCTCATAGCTGACTTTGTCGTACTAAATAGATATCTTTCAGGATTGTTCAGGGTGGTGATATACATACGCAAAGCAGAATGATGCACAGGGTTTAAGTAGAGGACGGCTTTAAAAACCTGAACGATACCTTCAAAGCACACACTTCAGTCCAGAATATTTCACACCTCCAGTCACAGGCAAGAATCTGTTTTGGGTTTGAACAACTCTGCTTAAAGTGGAAAGTCTAGCTGTTAAAACAGTTATGCCCGGATGGATTTTCTTTCTAGATTTTGAAAAGGACATGTATTTTCAACCTCTGTCGGGTCATTATTTCTCTCTTGGTGCATTCCTGTTAAATTAATGTGCACCTTCAATGTGTGCCTTTTTATATACGTACTCAACGGATAAGGCATGGCTTTTTATTTCAGTAGCATACCATTACAGGAATATTCAGTAAAAGTAAGAGTTTTGCACATTCTGACACCTGCCTGAACCCACAGACTGCATTTCATTAGCTCCTTTTATTGGGCAATGAATTAAAAGGTTACACGGATCATAATGGAAATAACAGCTCATACACATGAGCCATAACCCATTCTATGAGTCACTGAATAAATTGCACATTGCAAGTCAGCTGATTCCAAGACACTTAGCACTTTTACCTTAAGCTCCCTGATTATTTTTGGATTAGTAGAGGAATAATGTCTTTTGGTTTCAAAGACATTCATCAGGGCCTGAGAAGAGAGATGAGCTTGTCAAAATTAAAATTAAAACAATCAGACGTGGGCCATGGCGCTTTTCTAAATAAAGCCTTTTAAAAAGAGATTTGAAATATGACCCAAATCTTGATTCAAAGGTTCGGAAGTAGTTGATAATACAGCCAAGCCCGTGAAATCAGCCCTTAAGTTGCTCTTTTCAGCTGCTATATGCACTTCTAGAACTCAATGGGACTTTGGAATGGACATGTATCAGATTGCACTGTGTGTGTTGTGATGTTTTACCTTGTGATTGTATTGCTATACAGTGCAATATATATTGTGGTTTCTATGTAAGCCACATCAGCTGTGTTTGCACACAACACTAAGCCAACCCATGACTTAGCATGAGTGTGCAAATATGTTTGCTCCTGGGGTGGAAATCACAGACACTTTGCTCCTTCCTGGACCTTTCAGTTCAGTTGGGCAGCGAAGCCAAGGCTTGGCTTGCCATGATGGGCAAACCAAGCCATTGAGATAGATAATTTTCCCCCTCCTCCATGCCCCCCAATCTTTTCTAGAGGTTCCTCCCATCCTCCAAAACAAATTTGCAGACAGTGAGGAGCATGGAAGGGGAAGGAGCATCTCCTTGCTCTAGGGGTAATCCTTGCACAAGTGCAAACAGTTAATTGAACACCTCCTTTTATCTTTACTACAATGCATTTAATTGCTCCCCCTCCCCACTCTCAAATTACAAACTATTCTCTTACCTTGCCAAAGCTTCCTTTCCCAATTGCTCGAAGTATCTGGAAGTGATCAAAATTCACTGCAAAAAAAGACAAAGAAGTTCTGTCATTTTTCATTAGTTTCCCACCGACGTATTTCATAGAGGTATGCCATTTATAATCATAAATGAGGTGGAAGAGTGTTGGGCTTGGATTGCGGAGACCAGGGTTCAAATCTCCAATTCAACCCTGACTTTCCTAGAGTGAGATATAAATGTGAAAAACAAAATATGTGAACCCCGAAGATCCACAAATGTGAGTTGCTTTTTGCTAAAGCACAGTAGTGGAGGATTTTCTAAACTTTTTAAGGTTAAAATATTCATTTAAAACATTCATACACTGGCCTCCTTTACCAACAACAAACCCAGAGCTTTTCAGAACTCCACTGGCAGCATTCTAGACAGTCTTAGACATACACAGACACTCTCAACTATCACACTCTCCTTACACCCACCAGAGTATTTGATCTATGCAATTCTTACTTCAATAAAAAAGTAGAATATTTTATCAATAATCAACCAATAATCATCTAAAGGTAAAGGTACCCCCTAACCATTAGGTCCAGTCACGGACGACTCTGGGGTTGTGCACTCATCTTGCTCTATAAGCCGAGGGAGCCGGCGTTTTGTCTGCAGACAGTTTTTCCAGGTCATGTGGCCAGCATGACCAAGCCGCTTCTAGCGAACAGAGCAGCACATGGAAATGCCGTTTTACCTTCCCGCCAGAGCGGTACCTATTTATCTACTTGTACTTTGACATGGTTTTGAACTGCTAGGTGAGCAGGAGCTGGGACCGAGCAATGGGAGCTCACCCCATCGTGGGGATTCGAACTGCCAGCCTTCTGATCGGCAAGCCCAAGAGGCTCAGTGGTTTAGACCACATAAAAAAACCCACTCATTTCCTCCAATTTTCTCATCTGAGGTGATACAGGCAACCTCTCCCCATCTCTCACCTTGGGACATTAAGCCCCTCTCCACCAATGGGTTTTCACCCTGTGGGGATTCAGGCATAGCCAACAGCACACATGGTGCACCCCAGTCAATCAGACAAAAATAAATAAAAGTAATCACCCTTAAAGAAAAATAATGTGCGCCCCCCCCCCCAAAAAAAGTGTGGGTCAGGTGCTCAAAATAACTGAAGAGGAAACAAGTGATTCCACTACCGCCCACCCAGTTTCCAAAAAATCTTAAATGTGTATACAGTAATCTAGAAACTATACACAGTACTCTAAGCTTCTTGGAGGAACGGTGGAATAATAATAATATAATAAATAATTGCAATACTATTCAGTCTTTAAAAGGCTGTGGCTTTTGTTTGTGAGTGATGCAACAGAGTCATGGTGAATATGCAGCAGCCCACATACTTGTCACTTCTGTTAGGAGGAAACTAACATTTAAAGAAGAGGCTGCTGGCATCTGCTTAGTTGATTTATGGCTCCATTTGAGTTTTAGCTCCTAGCTAATTCCAGAGCCATAATGGGATATAATGGCAGCTAGGAAGTGTGTTTATACATCACTTTAATTATGTTTAATGTTGCCTGGATCTGCAGACAAAGCAGCTAGAAAATTATTACTACAAGCATAATGACCATGATCTTTAAAAAGTACTCATAGTGTAAGATGCTATGTTACATTTACCTAGCAAAATAAAAATCTATGGCTCCTAAATATAAACATTTTTGCTTTTCCGAATCCTGATTTAAGTCTCATGTGAAGTCAAAAACAGAATCCCACTTCAGTTACGCCTTGATTGGCTTAATTTTGTTGTCCTTTCCTGCACATGTTTTATAAGATCTCTGGCATTTTCTAGGAGGTTCTTCACACAACACAATCCGGAAGTAGGAGCTATAACAAAAGGTGGCATTGTGTAGTCCTCCTGTTCAAGATATCAGCCAGCCAGTCAAACCTCTTCTAGGATTATTCATTTATTTATACAGGGGTGTAACAACAACAACAACATTGTGTTAAAGCATTTCTAGCCTGTCCTTCTTCACGAAGAGCTCAGCATATGGGGGCAAAAGACGTAAAAACTAAAATATGTAATGAGCGGATGTTGCTGTTTTGTTTATTAGTAAATAGAATATGAATCCATTATTCTGGGCCAGACTCTGTGATGAGGTATATACGACATGCCCTTCTCTTCTGCTCACTTGAATGGAAAGCACAAGGTGGGTGTGCAAAAGGACATACACACAGAACTATTCATTCACTTGAAGTAAATAAGGAAAGCTATGTACATCAAGGCTTGTGTGTGCATCAAGGAAGAAGAGGGATTTGGGGTTGAGGACAATAGTACTAATGCAAATGGCCAGCTAACATGAAAATCAGCATTTGGAGATTGCTCATGGGGTCTCAGCGTTTTAAGAGGAGCTGTGAGGGAAAGGATGATCTGTTGTGGGCGAAATATTGTTCCACACAGGATAGAAAGCAAAAGTGTGCTATTTAAAAAATCCTATTCCTGGTTCCCACTGATTTGATCAAATTTAGCAGCAGGCCAGTTTCATACCAATGTAGGCAGTCCTTCAAATGCTCAACCTACTTAGATAATGTATTGTGAGTTTTTACGTGGTTAGGTGAATCCTGGCTCAGACTGACTGAGCTGTTCTGACGAAAGGCTAACAAAGGAGAATAGGCAAGATGGAGAGATGGGGGACACTTCATTCCATATTTGAATTCAAAATAACTTGCCGAACTATTGCTTGCAGGCTTCTCCTTCTCCTTAATGGAGTTGGAGAACCAAGATTACAGGAAACCAACAACCTGAAGCCCCCTCTCTCTGCCACCCCTACCACCCCCTGCATCTCTTTATATTCACCATGGTTCACTGTGCCTTTTTCATGCTAGATGCGCAGCGTTTCTAAAAATGACAACACGTCTCCACAAAAGATGTGATTATTCTAAAAATAGAAGATTCTAAAGTTGCTGGGAACAATACATAGTTTTACTTTCTTTTTTAGAGAGAAAACTGCCTTTCACTAATGACTCAAATAGCTTATCATTGGGAACGATTTGTAATCACCAATATAAATGGGCAGAGGAGAGTTTCATGACATGCAGCCGTCACAAGTAAAGAGATGACAGCTGTTGCCTATTCAGAGAGGACCATTCTCACCCACTAACGTGTCTTCGGGGTGACACAGTTTTGACATCGGCAATCCATTATATACCACAAAGCTTTTGGCTCGAGGTTTCCGTAGAGAAACTGGAGGGGTCACGAGTGCTGGGAAACGCTCTGCAAATTACAAAGGAAGCAGAATGCAGCAAAGTTACATAACTACATAAACCTGGTTATGAAACTTGAACTGCAAATTACATAGAATATTCTATGGGCTGTTTCTTGTGAAAACAATACTGTTCATTATTTCTCTCAATTACTCTGGCAATTCATGTCCAGCCTCTCTTACAAGAGAGGAGGTGCTGGTCAAGAGACTGAACATTTGACAATGGAAGCCCTTAGTGGAAAGCAGATAATAGAGCTATTCCTATTTTTACCTAATGCTCAGCAAAATGGTATAAACTCGCTATATCGTTGTATTTAAAAAAACAGCAACAGTAAGTTGGGCAAGCTGGCCCTTCCCTGCCAACATTCACTGGAATAAGCACTGTATAGCCATCTGGCTTTGAACTTGGTGGTCAATAACCAGAACCTTAAGAGCTGCATTCATATAGCACCAAGGTCAGTTCCAAATAACTGCTCATTACAGGCATTTCTGTTTATGATTCAATCTGATAGACAGGAAGATAAATGCCAATCCTTCCTCTATCCATTGCTATAATCACCGTCATCAGTAATATTGCTCTGCTTTCCTTTGAATCATATCAGCAAGGTCAAGGGAGGGGTCTTGTCAACTGGGCAGCCAAGGACTTCCATACACACTGCCCAGGCTTGGACCCTGGAAAGGTCACTTTGGTGCTGCTAATGCAATGGTTTGACTTCACCCCCGGAGGAGCACTCCCTTGTCTCATTCCATTGTCTCTCAAGACACACAGATGGCAACAACAACAGTAGTAGTGGTTGATGGGGGCAGTGCTGCTTACCTGACTTCCCATCACTGCCATCACAGTGGTGTACTAGGTGGGGTGAGGTGGCAGTGAGGTTGGTGCAGTGCAAACATGCCAAAGGAGCCAATCTGACCCCTCCCCCGTTGGTGTGCTTGCACCATGCCAGCCTCGCTGCTGCCTTGCCCCTTATCCTCCTGGTGCACCACAGTGACGGTAGTGACTGAAGGTCAAGAAAGCAGCACTGTCCTGCACCACAACCCGCTACTGAGAGTCATCTGTGGCTTTTATTCAAATGCAGATCTGTGAGTCAGAATACCATGCGCCACACTGAGGCAGATTGGGAGGGAAAGTACAACAAGATCACCCTCTTTACCATGAGACTTGAGGCGACTTCTCTGTAGTGCTGGAAAGAAAGTAGCAGGTACCAGCAGAATGCAGGTAGTGGTAGCAGATCCTGCTCTGCCTGAGGCTTCAGAATGGCTTGCACAGGTCCTACAGGTGTCTAACTGCAGGGATAGTCAACAGGGTGGACTAAAACTCTTTTGATCCCTGATCATTGGCCATCCTAGCCAAGGCTGACGAGAGTTTGAGTCCAACAACTTCTGGACAGTATCATGTTGGCTACCCCTGAATGATAGAATAAATGTAAGTCATTTTGGTTTGCATACATATGGTGTGGGAAATGGTTTATGTAAAGGTTATTTCATTAGAAAATGAACTATGTTGGCCAGACTTTGCTACACATAGGCACTCCAGAGAGAAAGCAGCAAGCGTTGGTGGGGATTCAAAATGTAAAATTATATTTGCATCTTAAATATCATTTCACCATCTTGCAGACCTTGGGTGGCAAAGAGAAAAAAACAAAACAAAAACAAACTGAACCTGAATTACATGATTTGTGTTTCAACAAAGTGTTCAAATGTGTATAAGCTGGAGCATGGTTTCGTATTGTGAGGCACATTATAAATCATTTTTTAAAAGTGCCGTTCACAAAATCTTCTTAGGCCACAGGTTGCAGGGCATTTGCACAGTAGAAGTTGCACTGAGGTCAATGGCATAATTCTAAGGCCCTGATCTGATGAAAAGCCAGTTGTGCTTAAGTTCCATTGAAACCAATGTGACAAACTTCACTGATTTCAATGGAATTTCAATACTACAAACTTTAGTTGGATCAGAGCCTAGGAATCATGCCACTGATTTCAGTGAGACTTCTTTAGCTGAGTTACAGATAGGTAGCCGTGTTGGTCTGCCATAGTCAAAACAAAAAAATTTTTTTCCCGCCAGTAGCACCTTAAAGACCAACTAAGTTAGTTCTTGGTATGAGCTTTCGTGTGCATGCACACTTCTTCAGATACCATCTGAAGAAGTGTGCATGCACACGAAAGCTCATACCAAGAACTAACTTAGTTGGTCTTTAAGGTGCTACTGGCAGGAAAAAATTTTTTTTGTTTTTCTTTAGCTGAGTTATCTAAATACAGTATAATAAAGAAAAGGAACAGAAGACTACTTTCAAGTCAATTGTTGCATAAAACCTCTTTAACAGGGTTTTTCTGTTGTTGTTATTATTCCATATAGATGAAAGTAGGATTTGGAAGTTTATAAGTCAAGGGAAGTGAATTCAGCATGTGAAAAAGCCATTGGGGAAAGGGTGAGTGTTAGACCTTTGACTGGAAAAGAACATGTGTTCCCTACATATTTGCAAATCACCCCCCCCCACCTTTCAAAAGCAGAGTGAAATATTCACGTGGCTAGAGGCAAGGATTCAGAAACTGAAAATTGTGTCAGAAAACCACTAAGGCACTTCTAACATCTTTCTCCGTGAAACCGCATCTTGGCTGCACAGCTTCCAACATCCTCATGAGTCATGCAACCACTGGTGCCTAGTATACCTTTTAATTGCGGAAGCGAAGAACGGTGAAAAGAGGCAGGTATTCCAATCTGAATTAGTTTTGTGGCTGTCCTGTAATAATGCATGGCAGCACCATTTGTCTATGCCCCTTTGCCCCCACCCCTTTTGGTACCCACAATTACTCTTTGGCTGATGTGATGCTGAGGACACACAGCATGTCATGGTTCCATGGCTCGTCTGCATTTTCACAGTTCCTTATACGAACTTCAGAAGCCAGAACTGAAATGATTAAAAAATGGGTGATATGCAACTCAATCTTACTCAAGAGTAGACTCACTGAAATTAACTTCTTCATGTCCATTGCCTTCAGCGAGTCTACTCTGAGTAAGTCTTAGTGAAATACCACCAAGGGTGTAGAAGAACAGTTCTGGCAGCATGAACATAAAGTAGCTGCTTTGTTTCACACTAAAGGTGCAGAACTATTCGCCGAAAACTAAGCGGCTTCTGCATATGTGCAAATTATGAAAAATGTAGGATTTCATTAATAAAGTGCATTAATTAAACTGTGCAATGCTTTTGTTTTGTAACTGAAACAGTGTGAGTTCTTTCCCCCAAACATGTACAGCAGGCTCTGTTTTAACAACTCCGTTAAATTAATAGCCTTTTCAAATAAGCACTGTTTTTATTACTGCCTTCCTGCTAGGGACTAAACTGTGAATAAGTTGCACTTAGGGATATAAAACTTTAATACATAACCACATTAACCACGGATGATGATTCTGGCCTGCTTTACCTTTCCTTAAACCCGCGCTGAATTTAAACACTTCTGCTGCTTATTGCCATGATCATTGCTGATCATTGCTCTCTGGCTTATGTCATGGTGTTGCGTTGTGCCAGAAGCAGTTTAGTCATGCTGGCCACATGACCTGGAAAGCTGTCTGTGGACAAACGCCAGCACCCTTAGCCTGAAAGTGAGATGAGCGCCACAACCCCATAGGCACCTTTGATTGGACTTAACCAGCCAAGGGTCCTTTACCTTTTTTAAATTCCTCAATAACCAAGAACAATCTTTAAAAAGGCATCACTACACTTTCCATTCACTTCATTGCTAGGAATAGGGCTGTAAGACTGGTAAGCTGATAAAGTATAAATCCTAAGGCTTGCTCTACCAGCACCAAAGTGCACTGCATGAATTGCATCAAACTCCCAAACCATTACACTGAATAAGTAAGATAAAACTGCTGCAGTATCACAATGTGTCAAATGCGCCATTATGTTGGAATTGCTGTGACTTTGTGATGCCTTTGCAGACAGTTACTGTATGCCAGCACAAATGATTAGAGCAACACACACTATACAAGAGCTGATGATTATTTTAATACAATTGGTATTGGTGCTGAGACGGTAGCTTCCCTAAACACTACCGAATAAAAAAGTGAAAGGAGCTTCAATCCAGCTCAGTCCTCTGCATGCATGGAAGAGATCTGCACATATTGAAAGCAATTGGGTACATGCTGCACCAGAACCTGACAAGTTCATTTTAATAAAGAACTAGCTCTAAAAAAGAACTTGCATTGCTGCAGGTGCCACGTAATGCTAACACATTCTGCAGTTGTAAGAGATCAGCCTTTTAGTTTGGCAACACCTACGCTGTGGAACTCCCTGCCTATTGAAATCAGATAGGCCTTTTCATTGTACTCTTTCTGCTTAAAACATTTTTGTTTAAGCAAGCAAATTTGGACCTGTAGAAGTTACGAGTGTTTAAATCGGTTTTTGGCTTATTGTTAATTATGTAACTAGTTAGTAAATGTGGGGGGGGGGTTAAAGAGGGGGGAAATCCCTGTTTTGTCTTTTACTGATAATTTTAAGGGGTTATTTTACTTTGTAAAGCACTCTGAGGTTTAATGATAACCAAACAGCACATACATTTTGCTGAATTGATTAAATAACGAACACGTGCCTTAACTGACTGAAATAAAACACTGAAATCCATGGGTTTTAAAATGCATCTAATTCTGTGTTAAAATTGTGGTTAGCATGTGTAGCTCATATTTTCTTAAACAAAAACATTGTTTATGGAGTTGTTGCTATGATGCAATTGGCAAGAGGACTGGGGGGAAAGTTGGGAGAAAGGGAGCAGGCACAGCTAACCAGATGGGGGCCCTGTCTTCAAAGGGTGAGAAGGCATGCACACTGATCCACTCGACTGGAGTAACAGAAAGAGCTTTTATAGAATGTCAAACGGCCTGTACAAGTGGGTGGTTTGGCATCTAAGATGCACCTCAGCTCCTGATTAGCTGCCAAGTCTAATTCTGGTTGGGCCACAGTTACAGCTGAAGAATTTCCATGTAAAGAACACAACGCCTTCATCCAGCTTACTGTTTTGAGACTAAGATCCCAGCATGTAACATTTGTATTTGCTTTCTGTGTAATTATTATTATTATCATTAATAACCATCCCTTTCCCCAGCTATATATTTAACTGTGTTTCTAATACAGTAAAGTTAAATACATATATTCAATGGTGTGCAGTAATGTAAATAGCGCCATGGATGGGAACTATAGAAATATACCCAGCTAATACTTAATCCATCACAACTTCCTCTAAATGGTATGTCAATCTATGGGGAGTTCAAAACATGTGTCTAAACTAATTCCAAGTTTTACCTTGCAAAATAATAGCCTTATAACACTAAAGTACCTACATCTGACTTTGTAACACAGAAAATGTCAACAAGGTAGAAAGAACTGGAAACAAATTATTTTTGTCTAGGGTAAAGATGGCCTCCGTAGAGCTGCTCTGTAAAGAAGAAAGTTGAATTCTCAAACAATACAGCTGTATGGTCCAAGTTCCAAAAACAAAGCCCTGATTTAAAGCAGTTCTTATAAAAACAAATTGTAATTTAACACATGACCACAACACTTGCCAAATTGTTACATGCGCTGGTAACAAAGACTAGGCAACTATTAGGTTATCACCGGCACAGTGCAATTTGGACTTTAAAAATGTGCCACATAATTCCTGGCTGAATTGACCCTTGAGATAAAATTTTAGGACTGCTGCCTTCTGTTGACATCTCCTATAAACTTGGACTGACACCACTCTGTTAATGGCACCCAGCAAGGATAATTTCATGCTTCTTTATCATCCAAATGGCACCCTCTGATGTGGCCAGGTGATAAGCAATCAAATCATTGGTCTCATCCATTGAGTTTCTGGATCAAAGAATACTGGAATTGAGTGAGAAGAAGCCACATTTCCCACCAGGCTCTTTTCTGGTGGGTTGGGAGGGATCTCATAAGATATCTCTCAGGGAGAGCATAATGCAGAGGTAATCAGTGTGCCAACTGCCAGATGTTATTGGACTCCAACACTTATCACCCCTGACTATTGACCATGCTAGGGGTCTGATGGGCGTTGTGGTCCAACAACATTGGCTATCCCTGGTCTAATGAGACAACATTTCCATGAATATTCCACATTCTGAAAACCCTCAACTGCAAACCTGTGAAAATTTTGTACGTTCTGGGTATCTTGATGAAGTTGGCCTAATCTTCTCTGGTTTTAGTAGAGTTTAGCAGATATACTTTCTTCCCCAGCTTCTACTTCCAGGGATGAGGAGATACAAATTCTGAACTGGTGGTGGTGGCACTAACAGAGATGCCGAAAGCTAAGGTCTCTCCACGTTGCCCTGTAGTTTAGAACAGGAAAGGGGAGGGGCACATATAGCATAGGCCAATCCACCTGTCTGTACCTGATTTTACCATGTTATTTCTTTTTTGTGGTGAGCTGGTGTGCGCTAGTGTGATGTGTTTACCAAGAGGCTTAGATAAAATAAAACTGCACATGCCCTGAGACTTTGTGTATTTTGTGGCTTTGAGCAATGAGCATGGTGCTTCACCACACAAAAGCAACATGGGAATAAAATAAAATGACTTTGTTAAGACTTTGCCACATCACAAAATAATGCAAGCATTGGCTGTGAGGAGCCTTTCAAAAGAGATGGAGGCAGTAAAAGAAACATTAAGAGGAAGAGGTAACGGTGCCATATCCTTTATTATATGGGCTTGTACTACTAAAAATACCTACTGCATACTGAAGCACTCTATATTAAAGTCTCTGGGGTTGCAATTTTTATTCTTATCCACATGCACAGAGCATAAAAAGAATCTGAAACATTTAGATATATGAAGTTTGCCTGCATTAAAATCTTTTGCACTTTCGTCCCTGGCTTGTAGTAATCTTGACAGGGGTTCGAGCAGACAGCAGGTGAGCATTAAGATGCAAGCTTCATGCACACCCTACAGTCAGCAGAAAGCTTAACTGAAGCATTTCAACCATAAAATGCTAACCCTAGCATTCATTTTCACAATTCTGCAGGGAAAGAATTGCTTTTTGCCAGGGACTTGCACTTCAAAAACAAATGCTTACTCCAATCCTAAATTGCAGAACAGCCCCCATAGACTCTGAGTACAGCCAGAATCAAAATGAAAGGGAATATTCTTAGCTAGCAATCCTATTCACTAAACTGTGGGTTCTTCAGTCCTTGAAGAAGTGCAATTCTGAAGTAGAGATAGCTGTGCCCAGTGAGGCCAATAGGAAGGTGGCATGATCATGGGGGAAGGCCCAGTAGGAGATTGCAATGAAGGCAGAGGCACCTCAGAGACCCTAATGTGGGACTGTGGCTAGCCAGCCCATGTGTGACTGCATGCATACCCCTCAATAGTCCCAATTTCAGCAGCACACCCCAGAATCACAGAAGCGAATTCTGGCTTCTGATTAGATCCCAGAATGTCCTGGGGGGGGGGGGTGTCTGCCATGCGCCAATGTGTGGGACCAAAAGATGCTTGCATTTTGGTCCAGCGCTTTCGTGCGAGAGCTCAGGAGCAAAACAACTACAACAAGCATCCCAATTTTGATCAGTGGGATGTTAAGAGGGCATGTGACCATAACTCGTGAGTGGGGAAGGCACTCTCTTCCACATCCACATCCATTGTCACAGTCTTTTTAACGTGAGCTGTATACAAGTATTTACAAAAGCAGTTCATACAGAGTACCTGCACCTTAAAGCAAACGAATATTCTCCACCACAGCACCACCACACTACAGCACAACAACCACAACCACAATTACTGTTGAACAGGCTTTTCTTTTAAAACAGGTGATAGCCAATCACATTCCTACTGAGTCACTCTGACCCAGCACTTCACAGAGTATTGCATCAGCCTGTTGAAGCCTGCAGACTTACTCATCATCCTGTGAATCCCAACATCCATCCCAGCTAATGAACTCTTTCACTTGCCATTACTTTATACCAAGAAGGAAGAACTCCATTACTGGTCTTGGCACTGCATATTTACAGATCCGCTGGCAAGGGTCTTCTTCTTCTTTGGCGATCACTCGTAGCGGAGTAAGATTGTCTTCCATAAACACGGTTTGAAAAGTGAGTCCATAAGTGACTGTGGAGGCCAGTTCGGGATCCACACCTCCTTCCACAGTGGGGACATAGGTTTCTGGGTGGGAGTTGATCATGGTGAAGGTTTGCCAAGTGTGCCTTCCTCTTAGCGCATTTCTCCCTTTCATCCTGAGTTCGAGTGTCTTCAAAATCCATGACACATTTGTTAAAAGCTGTTCTCCAATTGGAGTACTCTAGTACTCTGGTACTCTACCTCCTCCTTCCACAGGAGACTGCTTTATACCAGTTCAAACTATTTGTCCATCTAGTGTTGTCTATGTTGATTGGCAGTGGCTCTCCAGGGTTCCAGACAGAAATATTTCCCATGCTCTGCATGCAGAACAGTTGCTCTACCCCACGGAGCAACAGCCTTTCCAGTGCTTTGAATGATGCCCCATGAACCCACCTTGGAGAAGGAAGGCTCCTTGCCATGACTGCCAACCCCAACTCTGATATTCCTTCATCAAGAGATGGTGTTTGAGATGACTCTTGGCCTTCTAAGCTACACCTTCCCAACCAAACAGCCACATATCCTTTCTGTGAACATTTGTGCACTGACAATTCGCTTATACAGGGGGAATATCCTAGGCAGAATGACCCTTGTCCTGAACCTATAAAAGCCCATTGGCCTTTTTGTTGATTGTCATGTGAGGATGGGCAATCTTTCTTCAGCTGAGGAATTATTTTTGCTCCGATTTTATGCTCCGTTTCTCAGGATGTGCTCGAGATCTTTCATGCTGACTTTAACCTCATTCATTTCCTCACTGCCAAAGGCTTTTGTGTGTGTTGTTCAGGATTCCCTGCCTATCCAAGGGCCTGCCAGCTCCACTTTCCTGCCAGACATTCTTTGCCCTCCTGAGCAGCCATAATGGCTTTTCTAAATCACCTGCTGCAAGAGAGTGCCTTCTCTTTTGATTGTTCAAGAATATTTTCTGGCTGAATGCAACAATAAGCATCTCGGAGAAACAGCCCTGGTGGCATGCTGAAAGGGGTAAGAAAGAATGGAAATTTGGGCAGCTCGGCTCCTGAAGCATCTACTTGCAAGGAAGCCAGCTTTCAACATTTTCATTAGCCCAGCAGAAAGAGCAATCTTGAATAATACAGTGGTTATTTGGCAGAAGTAAAGCAATTCAGTGGGCATCTTCCCTTAATGTCATTGACAAGCAGTGGAATATAAGAGTCTTGTATATCTTTTTATTGATAATTTTAGCTAATGGGACCCCACTGTAAGAAGAACGTATGGTCCTTGCAAGTTACGGGATAAGCGAGCTGAACTTAAATGTCATTGATTTTAAAGAGGGCTAAGTTACATCTTGACTTAATTTTCTCTACTGAACCTGTTCAAGGGTTCATTTTATTTTAACAAGATTTATATACTGCCTATCATCAAAAACTTCTAAGAAGTTCACATAAAACAATGTAAATATTCATTTAACTTTTTAAAAAGAGCAAGTTGATAAAAATATAAATAAAACCAGCTCTATTAAAATAAATATGCGTGCTAAAATTGCTTAATATGAATCCAACCTGCAGCCTACAGAGAAAGATGCCGTGACTGTTCTGATACTCTATGGTGTTGATCACAAATGTACTACCCAGCAGGTCAGAAATGAGAAATGGGGCTCTCTTGTGCATGAAGGGTTATGGGCAGAGCCTGGCATCCCTAGACCTTGCCCAGGCTAGCAGTGGCAGGGTCAACATGATCCGGACACTAATGTGCTGGGAGCAGAAAGCCGGAACTGAAAGTCCATGCAAGCAGATGGCTCCAGCTGACAAAACCAGTGAAGCAAATGAGCTGAGTGTCTGTTTAGACAACA
Source organism: Podarcis filfolensis (assembly GCF_964270895.1). Taxonomy (NCBI): domain Eukaryota; kingdom Metazoa; phylum Chordata; class Lepidosauria; order Squamata; family Lacertidae; genus Podarcis; species Podarcis filfolensis. The sequence continues at coordinate 59,888,723 of NC_139608.1, forward strand.
TGTTTTCCAACAGATACAAGGAGATATGTGTGTGTGTGTGTGTGTATAAATAAACTTCAGGGTTCTTATAAAACCTGTACTTAGGATGGGAGCGGAAGAGAGGAGAAAGGGGCTTGAAAGAACTTCTCTCAGCTTGAACACACAGGGGAGGCAACAGGTCATGTCACTTGGCCTTGTTTCCTATATACATAGATTGAGCTGTGAGATTGAGCTCATTAGGGTGAATGGGGATCTGCCCCACTGACCTCAGGTGTCCTCACCTGCTCGCCTTCTAACCTCTTTTTATTACTACTTCTGTTACATTACTATCCCACCTTTTCTCCAAAGAGCTCAAGCTGGTGTGCACATTGCTACCCCTCTCCATTTTATTGTCACAACAACTCTGTGAGGTAGGTTAGGCTGAGACACAGTGACTGGCCCAGAGACACCCAGTGGGCTTCATAGCTGAGCAGAACCCTGATCTCTCAGGTCCTAGTCCAGCAGTCTAACCACTAGTTCACACTGGCTCTCTTACAGCCAGTCTAGGGCTATACACACCAGGAAAGGGGACGGGGACAAAACCAGAATTAGTTGGCTCTGCCTGTCATTGGCTCTTGCTCTGCCCACCCTTGGCCACTCTACCCTTGCCCCCCACCCCAGTTCCAATGGGCATCATTCACCAATGTATTTGGCAATAACTTTGAAAGGGCCTACCCATGTACAGCTGTATGATCATAGCCACTTACATGTGATCAGGAGCATGTAGGAAGCCTACATCTGTAAAAATGTAAGCATCTACTTTTACATTCACTCTGTACTTGTTGACCTCAGGGGGTGGGAAGAGCTACTGGATGTGGCTCCACTTCTAAGTCCATGAATTTAGTGACTGTGTTGCAGGTGCAGGGAGATGTTGAGATGCGCCCAGTTTTCCACTTCTTAGTGGATATTGCATGCTTCTGAAATTTGTGTGAATAGTTAATATTTGCTTAATAATAATAATATTTTTTTATTTATACCCCGCCCATCTGGCTGGGTTTCCCCAGCCACTCTGAGCAGCTTCCAACAAAATATTAAAATACAATAGTCCATCAAACATTAAACGCTTCCCTAAACAGGGCTGCCTTCAGATGTCTTCTAAAAGTCTGGTAGTTGTTCTTCTCTTTGACATCTGGTGGGAGGGTGTTCCACAGGTCGGCCACCACTACTGAGAAGGTGCTCTGCCTGGTTCCCTGTAACTTGGCTTCTCGCAGTGAGGGAACCGCCAGAAGGCCCTCAGTGCTGGACCTCAGGCTTTACGTAACCTTTGAATGGCAGGCATAAGTTGTTGCTTTAGAACACAAAGCTATTTTATTTTCATGGGGAAAGAACCACAACATTATGAACATCCAACTTGACCACTTTCAAGAAGTGTGAGTTTCTGAGGACAACAATAGGAGCCCTCTTAGCATGAAGTGTGTCTGCCGCACACGTACCACCCCTGCCCCATTGTTCCCTGACTTCTGCATGCAAAGCTGGAGGCAGCTTGTAAGTGGGTTCAGTCAAACACACAAGCCTCTTCAAGATCAGGAAACCTGCCTTATTCCTGAATGTGAGTAAGCACATTCAGCAAAATGTCCCCTGTCCAAAACCCTAGACCAGACTTCGCCAGACTTCTCAGACAATACTGAGCTGGTCTGACTTGGTATCAGACAGCTTCCGATGTTTCTATTTGAAAGTGAAGATGCTTCTTAAAGTCTTTAATAGCTATCCCTTTAAAGCCAAGGAATTCACAGTTTGCATAGACCCATGCAAACTGTTCCATTAAACCAAACCATAAAATTGTTTTTATATGCATCAGTATTCCCTTTGAATGATAATGGATAGGATCCACATTTGCTATCAGCCTTTGCAAACTCTTCTGTGTTTAATTGACTCTCTTTTGTCTACCTGACATTAGCAAGAACAAATCCTGCTGATGGATTTTATGCTTCTTCATGTATATAATTAAAACCTGCAGCAATGCTGTTAGTTTCCCCTTTCTCCAACATATAGATGTCTTTCCCCACCTTTCTGGCTGCAAACCACATGAATATACATATATATATATATATATATATGCCAAAGTAGTACATAGCATGCAGTACCACGTTCCTGAGTGTCTCTTACTCATCATGCAAGCTAGAATGCTCTCAGGTGGTAAGAAGCAAGACACTTATTGACTGGCAACAATAATTTAAGACCTCTACCTGTGGTTTGAAAGCATTCTGATGTACACAGTATATTTGAACAGCTGTAGATAATCTCCCAAGCCCAAATCACTAATCTTCTGGATTACATTAAATATACATTAAAAAAAAAAAGTGTGGGCAACTGTTGTCTTGTATAGGCATATTTAAATACCATAAGATACCCAGCAAAGACATGCTCCTTTCCCAACACCCTGGAGCAGATTTTGAGGGTGTGCAGGGGATGGCAGGGGAAAAGAAAGGAAGGGAAAGATCCCTTCTGCAAGCAGAAGTCTGTTCCACTAGAAGAACAGTAGTGTAGGAAATATGACCTCAGTGGTTGCATCCTCTAAACATTTTGAAAATAAAACTGTCACCTGTCATATCTATGATAGCAATTCTTTGGCACCATTAGCTGCCCCACAAAATGGCACAGTGAAAGACAACTGGCCAAAGATCATGAAAGGGAACAAACACAGTGAAAATGGAAAAAACCTAACATCAATTTCAGTGCATTGCTCTTTTAAACTGCAATGGCAGCTTTACTTTTGACTCTGGCTGAACCTTGGCTTTGCACCCACCCACCTTGAGCCTTCCATTGGACTTCTTAGTTGTGGTGCCTGCTGTGGCACCCTAGAAGCTCTGCACCCAGTGCAACTGAACCGGTCATGCTCCCCTAGATATGTCTTTGCTTTGCACAGAAGATCTGTGGACATGTGAAGGGCTCCTCCATGCAAGAAGTAATCAAGCTGATTCCTCTCTTGGAATTTGCATTTCCATGCTTCCATAAAGGTTTTGAATTTGGAACATGGAAGGAAGAATGTGGTTGGGTTCTGGAGGAGCGGTTGATGAGGCAGACATAATTTTTTGCCTGCAAAAGGCTGAAGGCAGTCTTGAACATGAAGTATAAATTGGACTTTTCACAGATCCCAGGGAGTGCTGCTTCAGGGAGAATTTAAAATATCCTGCATGCAAATGGAAATGATCTCTCCCCACCCCCATCCTATATAGATCCAGTCTGTAATGAGTTAAATAATTCCAAGGGACAGTTTACGGCACAATCTTTATCAGCTGATGACTGCCACTATTGTGCAATAGTGTGGACTTCAGACTGTCATAGATCACCTATCACACACAGAGGCTTTGCATCACATGAATAAATCAGTGCAGGGAAGCTTATGAATCAACAGATTGCCATACCGACAGATTGCAGATTTGATGCAAGTCAAGAAGACAGAAGAGTGAGTGAGACTGGTCAAGCGGAGCCCACCAATAAAACCAAGGGACCTGTCAGAGGGATTATGAAGAAAAGATCAAGCTGTCAGGATGAGAGGAGAGGGAGCATCAGAGTGGTCAGCAGGAACTCAGAAGTCAGGCACAGCACTTGAAAGGGATCAGAGCTAACATGCTCAGTCCTGGGGAGTGCTAAGACAGCATCAGTGCAAGTGTGAGAGCTCAAGCAGGGCATCTTAAGTGGGGAGAGAAAACATGAAAAATGTCATCAAATGCATGTAGCCTAGTCCCCATTTTTAAAAAACAAACCAAAAAGTTATTAAATGTAGGCAGGGCCCTGTGTGCCATCTGTGCCAAATACTTCAGTTGCAATCAAATATACAAATCTGCATAGTTGACTTTGTTTCCTTTTATTTAATTTTTGCTGGTAATTTCACATCATTTATTCTCCTACCAAGATCCAGTTGTGTAATTTATTTATTTTTTGTTGTTGTGCTTGCAAAGGCCGAGGTAACAGGGCAGAGGTCCCATAGAAGGCCCTTTGCCCAATGACCCCCTATTATTTGGAGCTGACACCAATTATGATATTCATTAAAGCTAGCAGCAGTATTACATGTGCTTCCTAGTCTTCTCCTTGAGACTCGAGGTGTTTTGCAATATTGCAAAGACAAAAGAATAAACCTGGAATAATAATAAAAATGTCAGCCACGATCATCCATGATAAAATGGATGGTAAATCTGTCTATTAGAAACACTGTGTGTTGTTCGGCTCACATCGTTTGCAGTGCATTTGTCATCTGTCGTCTCCTCTCTTCTGTGATCCCACCCCCAGTATTAGTACCGAATGATTTGGTCTTTAGGATACAAGGCCAGCATTACAGAAAAGCCATGCTAGAATACAACCTCTTCCCCCAAATGTCTATCTCACTTCTGCTGTGGATTGATGTGTCTATGGCAGTGTTTCCCAAACTTGGGTCTCCAGCTGTTTATGGACTACAACTCCCACCATCCCTAGCTAGCAAGTCAGGGAAGATAGAATTGTAGTCCAAAAACAGCTGAAGACCCAAGTTTGGGAAACCCTGGTCTATGGTCCAAGATCAGAGTAGGTGCTCTCTGTAGATACTCTGCAGACATGGCAACACCCACCCCAAAAGGACTGGAATTTAATTCCTGTGGGGATATAATACTATTCACCCAACTGTTTGGGCAGCATTAACTAACTAGATTTTAACTAGTGACACAGTACAATAGTCAATTTTACCCCACTGGAGAAATATAATAATTGATTTCCTGTTCCCAGAATCAAAATCTTCACAGGAACATTTTTCCAACATTTTGTACTTGTTCTGCAGTTATTTATTATGCCAATGATGAAGTGGCTGTGGGATAACAAAGCAAGAATGCACCATCTAAAGATAAAATATGTATTACACGTTCCATGCTCTCCAGCCAGAAAAATCCATTTATTCTGTTTTCAAGATTTGTTTGTGTGAGAGCACTTTCAAGGAGATTTTTCTCATACGTTTGACTATAACATCAAAAAATGATAAATTAATCTACGTTCCTTAATAATAGTTTGGGGGAAAGAATGGTGTTTTTAAATAACAGCAAAGAACACTACAGAAGTCTTGGCTGAAAACAGGGGACAATGGGTGGGAACTGACTGTGTGAAGCTCTATCGATGAAATGCCCCAGTCTAGATAGTCATATGCAAACAGCAGATCTCTTGTAGATGGGATGGTGGGGTATCCCGTTCAATTTCAGCTGGAGGAACTGAGCCACACATAGAAGGGAAGTACTTTCATCATGTTATCCACACAGCAATAATACCTTGCAAAGTAGTCTCCCTCCACAGCCATGGAGGCTGATACTGATCAGAATGTAAACTTGGCTGAGAGAGGATGTGATGTTTGAAAGAGACGTTCACAATGATGTTTTGTTTCAAACAATGTCTTTGCTGAGAGGAGCTGTCCAGCCTATGCCACAAAGGCTCTTGGGAAAGATACATGGAATGTTTAACGTTTGGTAAGTAGGTCTTTCACTGTAGAGGTACAACTGCAGATTTAATCATGAGGAGCCCTATGACCTCAGTGGAGAGTACTTGATCCATATGGACCATGCCAGACTATCTCCTGGGCTATTTGTTTTCATACTCAACTATCAACTGCAATAAGTAGCTAGTAGTCAGAAGTGTTTTTTGTCCGCCTCTAGGACTAAAGTCCTACATTACCTAAAGACCAATAAAGCTAACTATATGCTTTAAATGAGAGAGAATGCAAAACAAACAAAATCTATCTCAGCCTCCATCCAGAAGAGTATGTTTACAAAATGTCACACACGTTTCCCCTGTGGCAAATATAAAAGAACATTGCTGCAAAATGCTACATTGCTGGCGTATCACTCTGTATGAGGTTGTTAAAAATGTATACACATGGAAGATGCTGGGACATACCACAACTATCTCTGGTGAATATGCTACTAGTCTAATGCACATTTGTGGATATGTTCTAAGACTTCATATACTGTACTATATATATATTATTATTTCTTAAATTGGTATACTACTCTTCATCTGTAGAGCACCAGGCAGTTCACAACATAAATATATAGTGGTTTATCTCACTGTTCTGTATAATCCTGAGTTAGGGCTACTTGGATATTTGGAACATGCTGGCTGTGACAAGAATTTTGATGGCAGTGTGTTGCAAGACCATAAGCCCCCTGCTCTGAAGCAGTGGGTTACAAAAGCCTGGAACACTGCTAAAATGGCAAAGATGACAGAAATGTAAAATAGAGAAACCACAACCAACGTTTCCCAGAAGAGCTTTTCCACCGCATAAAACTGCTGAGGTAAAATGTGTGAAGTGGGCTTAACTTTACCCAGAAATCTTTACTGCAAGGAAACATTTAGGGTTGGATCCAGACTTAGCCACCCTTAGAGTAGTCCCACTGATCTACTCTACAAGTCTGCCATAGAATTTGAGTGCCAGACTTTCAACACTAACTTATCTATTTATTTATTTAAAAAATAAAGTACCGGTATATAGGATATTTTACCAAGAATAGAAGAGTGTAGCAGAAAAAGTTGAGTCACCTCAGGCAGAGAGTGTTCTGCAATATATCCTTACTCTTCCCTTTTGAGAATGCACTATTTCATTGCTATAATAATGCAATTGTTATTTTTCTTAAAAGGTCATAATGTTAAGGAGAAGGAATTAAGGCCTTGTTACTGTTTCCAAAGAGAGATGTGGAAATTGACTTTATTTCAACTCCAGTTGACGTCATGAGAAGAGAGGTTACTGCAGATTGTTTCATTTTGTGCTGTGACTTATACCTCAGAAATCTGACCCTTTTGAGAGCCACATACTGATTGGTTGCCTAATCCATCTCTCCCCCCCCCACAAGGCCAGTAAAGCAATAATATGATTTCTAAGGCTTCCCAGTTAATAGTGTCATGTTGCAATCTGTCAAGGAGGACATAATGCCCTCTGAAGCAAAAGGGTGGTTTTCATTGTTCATTTTGCTGCCGTGTGCTTCTGTGTTTCAATTTTTTAAATTCGAAATTAAGAGGTCTCCGGTGTTTTCCTGCAATTACAAATTCCAGTGACTTCTATCTGAAATCTTCCCTTGTCCTACTAATTCTCTTCATAGTAGATAGACATCTGCCATCTCAGCTTAATTTGACTACAAAACCGCAAGGGCAGTATTCCTTAAATACAATCAGGGAGCTTAAATCTGAAGAAACTCATCATGTGCCTCGGCAGCCAAGTTTAACTGGGTTTGATTGAAGTCAACCAAGAAGCAGAAAATGCTAACCATAGTGTTTCAGCTTCCATTTGAATCCAGGAACAGAATTGGAAACTCCCTAACTGCAATGCTTGCTAATACTGATCTATAAATTTCTCATATGAACTTATGTTTGAAGGAGTAGGATCATGAGCAGCTATCTGTATTGTGATGATTAAAATATGTGCTTAGTGGAGAAGCAAACGTAGACCTTAGATATGAAAAATGTCCTACAAAGACCTACTTTAGTGCAGTAACAGCACTGCCCTGTACTTCCTCTGGTGCTCCCCTTTGAGTAAAATACTCTGAATTAAGCTTAGTTAACTGCCTGTGGTCTAAACCACTGAGCCTAGGGCTTGCCGATCGGAAGGTCAGCGGTTCGTATCCCTGCGATGGGGTGAGTTCCCGTTGCTTGGTCCCAGCTCCTGCCACCTAGCAGTTCGAAAGCACGTCAAAGTGCAAGTAGATAACCGCTCTGGGGCGAAGGTAAACAGCATTTCCGTGCACTGCTCTGATTCGCCAGAAGCGGCTTAGTCATGCTGGCCGCATGACTGTCTTGGCCAGTAAAGCAAGATGAGTTCCGCAACCCCATAGTCATTCACGACTGGACTTAACTGTCAGGGATTCTTTACCTTTACCTTTTTAACTGCCACCCAATAAAATTAAATGTATCAAAGTACATTCGTAGGAGAGGGAGAATTTGAGGCATGATACAACAACCTTGCAGAAGCTATGCAGGTCTGGGACTACCTTGGCATGCCACTTGAATTCCCTTGCTGAAAAAAGGTGAGACACAAACTTAATAAATATTGCCAAAAAATTGCTGTTAACACATTATAGGCCACTTGGAGTTATATCCAATACTCTACAAGGGTGGTTCCACTGGCATAACAGGACTTCATTTCCTTTCCTCTCCTCCCCCAACTCTCCAGAGCCAATTTTGAGGATGCAAAGAGGGGCTAAAGACGAAGTTCCATGGTGAACACAGAAATCCAGTACGCCAACAGAGCTGCAGTGTTGGATATGGCCCAAGATGTTGTGGGTTATAATAAGTAAACGAAACCTACTGAAATGAAACAAACCAAAAGGATGGCAAGAAGCAGATCCAAATTATGAGTCACGATATTATTTTAAGCATTACGAACTGCATCTATGTCAAATACTAAAACCCTTTGCCTTTATCCCAAAATCTAACACAACCCCAGTAAAGTGGTTGCCCACATCCCATCCCTTGTGACGTTGGTGTCTCCCTTTCCTTCTTTCCATTCATGGTCTCTTCTTCTGTTGAATTTGAGACTCTGAACTCCTAGAATCAAGGACTCATTTTTTGGCTTATGTTAGCCTATAAAGCACCAGGGACATTGATTGTAAAGAAAATAATAACTAGGATGATAGCATTCTCGTGTCACTGCCTAACAGCAGGTTCAGGCAGCATGCAATTTGATAGCCAGCAAGCACTTCCAGTAATATCCCAAAAAAGCCACAGCTGAAAATCCACCAAATTGAAGCTCCCCATGAAGAATATTTCCCTAGATGTTAAGTGGCAGTTTCTAAACCACGCCTCTCTTCACAGATAAACAATTAGCTTATGAAATGAATTATTCCTTCTTAGGAAGAGTGACTACAACTTCACAAAGCCAGCAGCACACACACAAATGTCTTCCCTCCAACAATAAGTAGGTCATTGGTTATCCCGTAAATTGAACAAGGAAAAGATGAGGGATGGGTTGAGTGGATCTTTTTTTCTTTTTTTTTTGCCCACAGATGTTATTTTTAGCTCAGTTCTCACTTGATGAAGGACAAAAATAAAACCTTATGCATTTTTCATGGTGTGCCGGCGTGCCAAATTGAGGCCCTCACAATGTGCCCTTGGCTCGATACATTTTTAATAAGCTGTACCCAGCAACAAAATGAATAGTCCATTTTGGGTCTCACATTCAGAGTCCAAGCCTGTGGGCATAGCTACAATTAGGCATAGCAACCCTACAAACACTTACGCAGGAGTAAGCCCCATAGAACCCAATTTTGGAGTAGATGTGTCTAGAATTATGCATTACAGCTCCTACGGCATGAACTGAAATGAGCAGGCCAGCCATACATGTTCATTCTGCAAGTTATTCAACTAAGCAATTGCGCTAGTGCAAGGATTAACACTAGCACAGTGGGATTCTGCACACACCCCTGCGCTCATGCTCTCCGCTTTTGCACTTTCTTCCCTTCATATCTCCTCGTCTCCACTTGATAGTGCCATTGGGGGAGGGAATATGAAACTGCAGGAAAGGAGGGTAGCACTGCAGACTTTTGCCCCCACTGGAAAAATGTCTAGATCCAGCACAGTCTTCATTCCTGACCACTGGCAATGCTGGCTTGGGATGATGGTATCTATAGTCCAGCAACATCTATAAACCATAATTAAACTAAACTAGTTAAACCAGGTTTCCTCAAACGCGGCCCTCCAGATGTTTTTGGCCTACAACTCCCATGAACCCTAGCTAGTAGGACCAGTGGTCAGGGATGATGGCAATTGTAGTCTCAGAACATCTGGAAGGCCGAGTTTGAGGAAGCCTGAGTTAAACCATTGGCCATCTAACTCAGGATTGTTCAGATTGGCTGGCAGTGGGTACCAAGGATTTCTGGTAGGGATCTTTTCTGGCTCTACCTGGGTTGAATCTGAGATCTCCTGGTTGCAAAGCAGATGTTCTACCACTGAGCCACAGCCAAGAGATGCTACAGTGTGACTATGCAGTGTGTTAGTGTACACAGTTGAAACTGCAGATTCTCTACAGTGAAATTGGTCTACTGGGTTTCATCCAATGGTGTCCATGTATGGCTGAAATGGACTTCTGCTCATGCAGTGGGGTGCCCACTCTTACTCCTCTATTCAGCCCCCTAAAATCTGCTCTGGAGGATTGGGGGACTCTCCAGAGCAGAACTGGAGAAGGAAGGAGGAAATTTGCTTGTATATTGTTTAATTACACCCACTGTGTATCATTCCTCCCGGTTTCCATGAGGGATTTTTCTTGGAAGCATCAGAAAATAGAATGTCATTTTGCTGGTGTTGTCAAGGTCCAGAAGAGTGACTTAGCGGAAGTGCTGGCTTCTTCTGAGCTGAACTGCCTTACAAGAGAAGTCTACAAATTCAGAAGATACTATTATTAACTGTAAAGGCTGGTGTTGAGACAACTTCTTAAAAAAAGAAGTACAAATCAGCCAGCATAAATACAGCTACAGAATCCCCACGGGTGTCTGGATGTTTCCACAATACTAAGGCAAACAGAAGCTGGCCAAAATTGTTCCTGGGAGTTGTGATGGATTGAGAAAATCAATGGTTGACCTCAGAGCAAACATGCTTAACTATGGACAGCGTAGTAGATTTCTTACAGAAGAAATGTAGGAGTGCATTCAACACAGAAGGGTCTTCTACAGGAGTGAAAAGCATTGTTATTTAGGCTGCAAGTACCATTTATGTGATCTGGTTTCCCAAAATAGTTAGCTGATTTCTGATTTTAACATTTTGCATGGTTTTTATCATATATATTTTTACGTATAACATTTTGCTTTGTTGTTTTGTGAACGGTGATATATAAATATTTAAATATTTTTAAAATATAAATATTTATAAATATTTTATAATTAAATACATTTACAAAGTACTGTTAGGTTATGCAATCTATCCCCCCCCCCCCAGATTTGGCCACCTTGTATTTCCTCTTACATTGGAATATCAGACACATTTAAGTGGGCTCCTAGCCTACTTTAAATATCAGGAGATGAAAGAACCGCACTCATGTTTTTATCAACTGAAAAGGTAATTACACGAAGCTTACTGCCTATAAAGTTCTGTATCTTTAGAAACCACACGTCTCAGGGTGTGTCAAATTATCCATTCCCTTTCATGTGAAGCACAACCTGGGTGTGATTTTGCCACATACCAGAAATGAGGGAAATGGCAGCAAATTTCAAGTACTTTACTATCCTCAGTTGCCAGTTATTTAAACACAAACTACTGAAACCCTTAGAATCACAAGAGATTTGTCAACAGTTTCCTGTGTTGTCTACTGAGAGAAAGAGCGCAACTGTTTTAAGAAAAAAGAAAGAATGCAGCTAAAGGACCTGTCTCAATTGTGGTACAGATGTATCACACATTTGACAAGAAGCATGCAAGGGGCAGGGAGGTAGATATTTCAGTTTTGTGTTATTTGAGACAGAAAACAAGTCACTTTTTACTTAGCAGGAAGCACCCACAGGGTAATAATAAGAGCACTGCTGACTGTCTTGGTTTAAGCGCTAAGCTTCTGTCCAATTGCAGAGCTACAATAGCCAACAGCTTACATTAATTCCTGGTTGGGTTTAAAGAATTCATATTGAAACGGCACAAATTCTTAACATTGAAGGGATTAGTCTCCCTTCTTATTTGCAACATTACAACATGGATTCTGCACGGCAATTGAGAGAAGCTTTTGCTTCGCTAAAAGTTAAGAATGCACTCTTAATGATTCCGGCGTGCATATGCTCATGGAAAGCTAATTAGGGCCCCTGTAGTGCAGACTTTGGCTTTTTGTTCAATCTTCTCCAAACTGAAAACACAGTGTTCAGGAAGCCCTGCTGAGTGGTCTAGATTCAGAAGAGCCAGCTTGTTTCTTTGTATTGCCAGCAACTCTGTGTTGTTTCTTAGATGCAAAGCAGGCAAACATTATAATATACATGGAAAATATGTGTGTTTATATGCATATCTCCAAGTAGTGAGAGACTCCAGGGGTCCCTGTGCTTACCCTAGTTTGTTTCCTTTTTTATATATATAAGATATTTATTAGGGTTTTACAAAAAGCAGAAATTTACAGAATAAAAAGAAAACAAGGGGGGGAAAGAAAAAGAAAAAATACAAAAAATACAAAAATACATAAATAAAAAGAAAATACAAAATACAAAAAAGAAATAAGTAGAAAAAGTTAAAAACAACGGTTGTGGACCACCGGTATAAAATTTACGGCATGTAATGCCTTAAAAGAAAATATTATGAAAATGATTTATAGGTGGTACATGACTCCAGTCAAGCTCGCAAAAATTTACCACTTGCCTGATAATAAGTGTTGGAAATGCAAAGAGACTGAAGGTACATTCTTTCACCTTTGGTGGACATGCCCAAGGATTAAGGCTTTCTGGGAAGTGATTTATAATGAAATGAAAAAGGTATTTAAATATACCTTTCTGAAGAAACCAGAGGCCTTTCTCCTGGGCATGGTCGGCCAATTGGTGTCAAAGAAGGACAGAACATTTTTTATGTACGCTACAACAGCAGCAAGAATACTCATCGCAAAGTATTGGAAGACAGAAGATCTACCCACCGTGGAAGAATGGCAGATGAAGGTTATAGATTATATGGGACTGGCAGAAATGACCGGCAGAATCCGAGACCAGGGAATAGAGACGGCGGAAGAAGATTGGAAGAAATTTAAGGACTATCTCAGGAAACATTGTAAAATTATTGAAGGTTAGAACAATGTTGATTCAGAAATTAAGCGGTTATAAGCTGTAATGATTATGTGATTAAGAAAAGAAAGGTTAAAAATTATATAGAAATTAGGGGAAGGATTTGCTGAATTGAATTAATTAGAGATTGGAATACAGAAAGGGGAGGTATGAGGAGGTCGGGAAAGTAAGTTTTATGAATATAAGGGATTGAAATTATACTTGTTGTTGTATGTGTTCTGTATGTATTTTTACTGTTTCTGTTTTTTGTTTTTTCTATTTTATATAAACTTTTAAAACTTTAATAAATATCTTATAAAAAAAGAAAAAGTTAAAAACAAATCCATTTTTTTCCATATCTTTAAGCTCATTTGCTTGTTTCCTTGACCTCCTCACACCTCCCTTTTTTGTATTCCCGTTCACCTAGTCAGTTCAGCAAATCCTTACCCTCTTTCATTTATCTTAACTCTATATCTTAACATATTATAACTATATATTTTCATCCATTATCAGTCCATTTTTACATATTCTTATTGGCCTTGTTGCTAATGCCACTTAATTTCAATCCAACATCATTTTAACATTCATTAATTTTACAATATTTCTGCAGATAGTCTTTAAATTTCTTCCAATCTTCTTCCACCGACTCTTCTCCCTGGTCTCGGATTCTGCCAGTCATTTCCGCCAGTTCCATATAGTCCATCACCTTCATCTGCCACTCTTCCAGGGTGGGTAAATCTTGTGTCTTCCAATACTTTGCAATAAGTATTCTTGCTGCTGTTGTAGCATACATAAAGAAAGTTCTATCCTTCTTTGGCACCAATTGGCCGACTATGCCCAGGAGAAAGGCCTCTGGTTTCTTCAGGAAGATATATTTATATACCTTTTTCATTTCATTATAGATCATCTCCCAGAAAGCCTTAATCTTTGCGCACGTCCACCAAAGGTGAAAGAATGTACCTTCAATTTCTTTACATTTCCAACATTTATTATCGGGCAAATGATAGATTTTTGCAAGCTTGACTGGTGTCATGTACCACCTATATATCATTTTCATAATATTCTCTCTTAGGGCATTACATGCCGTAAATTTCATACCTGTGGTCCACAACAACAACAACAACAACAACAACAACAACAACAACAACAACAATAATAATAATTTATTATTTGTACCCCGCCCATCTGGCTGGGTTTCCCCAGCCACTCTGGGCGGCTTCCATAGAAACCAAAAATACACTAAAATATCACAGATTAAAAACTTCCCTGAACAGGGCTGCCTTAAGATGTCTTCTGAATGTCAGGTAGTTATTTATCGCTTTGACATCTGATGGGAGGGCGTTCCACAGGGCAGGCGCCACTACCGAGAAGGCCCTCTGCTTGGTTCCCTGTAGCTTTGCTTCTCGCAATGAGGGAACCGCCAGAAGGCCCTCGGCGCTGGACCTCAGCATCCAGGCAGAACGATGGGGGTGGAGACGCTCCTTCAGGTATACTGGGCCGAGGCCGTTTAGGGCTTTAAACGTCAACACCAGCACTTTGAATTGTGCTCGGAAACGTACTGGGAGCCAATGTAGGTCTTTCAAGACCGGTGTTATGTGGTCTCGGCGGCCGCCCCCAGTCACCAGTCTAGCTGCCGCATTCTGGATTAGTTGTAGTTTCCGAGTCACCTTCAAAGGTAGCCCCACGTAGAGCGCATTGCAGTAGTCCAAGCGGGAGATAACCAGAGCATGCACCACTCTGGCGAGACAGTCCGCGGGCAGGTAGGGTCTCAGCCTGCGTACCAGGTGGAGTTGGTAGACAGCTGCCCTGGACACAGAATTGACCTGCCCCTCCATGGACAGCTGTGAGTCCAAAATGACTCCCAGGCTGCGCACCTGGTCCTTCAGGGGCACAGTTACCCTATTCAGGACCAGGGAGTCCTCCACAAAAGCCCGCCCCCTGTCCCCCAAAAACAGTACTTCTGTCTTGTCAGGATTCAACCTCAATCCATTAGCCGCCATCCATCCTCCAACTGCCTCCAGGCACTCACACAGGACCTTCACCGCCTTCACTGGTTCTGATTTGAAAGAGAGGTAGAGCTGGGTATCATCTGCATATTGATGGACACCCAGTCCAAACCCCCTGATGATCTCTCCCAATGGCTTCATATAGATGTTAAAAAGCATGGGACTGTTCCCAGTCAGCAAACATAATGTTATGTCCAACATCTTGTGCCCATTTAATCATAGCAGATTTAACCGTTTCATCCTGAGTATTCCATTTCAACAGCAAGTTATACATTCTTGAAAGTATCTTAGTTTTGGGATCTAACAGTTCTGTTTCCAATTTTGATTTTTCCACCTGGAAGCCAATTTTTTTGTCCAAATTGTAAGCCTCCCTTATTTGATAATAGTGAAGCCAGTCTCGCACTTTATCTTTTAATTTCTCAAAACTCTGCAATTTCAATTTGTCTCCTTCTTGCTCCAAAATTTCTCAATATTTCGGCCATTTGGCCTCCATATTGAGCTTTTTCTGAGCCTTCGCTTCCATCGGTGACAACCACCTTGGGGTTTTATTTTCAAGTAGATCCTTATATCTTGTCCAGACATTAAACAATGCTTTCCTGACAATATGGTTTTTAAATGCTTTGTGTGCTTTAACCTTGTCGTACCACAAATATGCATGCCACCCAAAAACATTGTTAAAACCTTCCAAATCCAAAATGTCTGTGTTCTCAAGAAGCAGCCATTCTTTCAACCAGCAAAATGCTGCTGATTCATAATAAAGTTTAAGGTCTGGCAGGGCAAATCCACCTCTTTCCTTGGCATCAGTTAATATTTTAAATTTTATTCTGGGCTTCTTGCCCTGCCAGACAAATCTAAAAATATCTCTCTGCCACTTCTTGAAACAATCCACTTTGTCCAAAATTTGCAATGATTGAAACAAAAATAATATTCTTGGCAATACATTCATCTTTATAACAGCAGTTCGACCCAACAAGGAAAGCTTCAAATTTGACCATATTTCTAAGTCCTTTTTCACTTCTGACCAACATTTCTCATAGTTGTCTTTAAATAAGTTTAAGTTCTTAGCAGTCATATTAACCCCCAGGTATTTTACTTTCTTAACCAATGTTAAGCCTGTCTCTTTCTGAAACCTCTCTTTCTCAAACGGTGTTAAGTTTTTCTCAAGTTTTTAACTTGTTCAACTTAAATCCTGCCACATGACCAAATTCTTGAATCAATTCTAATACTCTTTTAGTACTAGATTCTGGCTCCTGTAATGTCAATACTAAGTCATCTGCAAAAGCTTTCAGTTTGTATTGTTTGGCTCCGACCTGTATACCTTTAATCAGACGGTCCCTTCTAATCATATTTCCTAGTTTGTTTCCTCCTATGTAGCTGCCATGTGAGCTTGGTGGGGGAAAGGCCACAGAGAAACTTCTTGGGATATGCTTAATTTTGGTCAGCCAAAGCCATTGCCTTGTCAAAGAAACTGGTCTGGCAAGCTTCTTCTTATGCATTCTCTCCTCACAGATACATTTGGTGGTCCCAGGGGAACAGCCCCACCCAGCTTCATTCATTCCTGCATGTATTTTTGGCCCTAATACTCAGGATGTTTGTTTTGGCCATTGATTTAGTCTAATCCTAACTTCATCTCTACCCATTTCCATCTGCATCTGATCATATCCCCATTCCTACGTCAGTGGCTTTCCTCCTCAATGACACGCATTAGGTCACGAGTAAAGCACATCAAAGTCCAAGTAGATAAATAGGTACCGCTCCGGCGGGAAGGTAAACGGCGTTTCCATGTGCTGCTCTGGTTCACCAGAAGAAGCTAAGTCATGCTGGCCACGTGACCCGGAAGCTGTACACCGGCTCCCTCGACCAATAAAGCGAGATGAGCGCTGCAACCCCAGAGTCGGTCACGACTGGACCTAATGGTCAGAGGTCCCTTTACCTTTACCTTTTAAAATGCCTTTGCCTTGCCCCAGTCACCTGCTTCCCCTGTTTATCCAGCAATTGTACAGAACGCTCCTTATCATGTAGAAGACCTTTTTTGAAGTAGTGGTGATTGACAGCATATAAATTGTCATATAAACATACCTAGCACTAAGTAGCGACAGAACTTTCTCATGCAGCAGATTAACCAGCGATACCGAAGTAGAAACACATTCAGGTTTTTGTCTCTTTGTTCCCCAGCAGATTGGCAACATTTGAAAAGCGGCAAGCTCCACAGAACTGCTGCTTGGGAAATTTGGCTCACAGCCAGACCAAAGGTAATCAATTAAGCCAGAATTAAAATGCCATTTTCCAAGTTTTGCAAAATGACAAAGAGCTTGATGCAAGCTGACATCGGAAAGGTTATGCTCCTCAGAGCTTAACATTTAACAAAGGAATGGCTATAAAATTACAGCAAATGCCACTGTGTCACGATCTTTCTCGTACCACAAGACTCTCTGATGCTTATTTCCAGTAAACAAGGAGCTAGGGAATAGCTTCCACTTAATGGTCTTAATGGTCTTAACCCATAAAGGCTTACTTCTAAGTAGACTTGCTACTCCACCATCAGAGGCAGCATTTTTCTGAATGCCAGTTGCTGGGAACTGCAGGAGGGGAGACTGCTCTCGCACTCGCTTCCTGCTTGTCTGCTCCCATATGCAGACTTTCCATAGGCATCTGGTTGGCCACTGGTTGGCCACAGGATGCTGGACTAGATGGACCAGTGGCCTGATCCAGCAGGCTCTTCTTATGTTCTTAATTCCCAGTGGGAAATCTGCACAAAGTTGCTTTCAAAAATCTGTTACTAATGTAAAAGATATCCCGTACAAATGAATTTTCCAAAGTATTGTGAGCTAGTGATAAGTTGATTTAAAAAATATTTATGTTTTGCTAGCACCATAATGATTACCTTTTATCTGGAATGAAACATAAGGACTGTAGAATAACATTTCCTATAAAATAGATCTGTACAAATAAACCAAGTCATTTTAAAACAGAGTCCTCCCATCAATAATAAGTTCTTGTAAAAAGACAATGGAACGCTAGATTACAGTTAACAACATATTGATCCGTCTGTACTTCCTGCATTTCAGGACCTCACTGTTTATAATTTCCCCCAGCATATGTGTTTGTACTCCAGTGCTTATGTCTTATTAGTCTTCAGTTCAAAACCCCTGGTGCCTTATAAAAGTTGAAGGGTTTTTTAAAAACTATAATTTCTCATACTTGTCTGATTCCCTTGTCCCCCAAAACTGGCTACCATATCTGCAGGCAGCAAAAAATAAGGGGAGGGGGAATTTCAGTGATTTTTCACAAAAGAGTAAAAAATCTGGTGCTTATTAAGCAGCGGCACTCCTCTGGGAGGCTGATAAAGGTAAAGGGTAAAGGGACCCCTGACCATTAGGTCCAGTTGTGGCCGACTCTGGGGTTGCGGCGCTCAACTCACTTTATTGGCCGAGGGAGCCGGCGTACAGCTTCTGGGTCATGTGGCCAGCATGACTAAGCTGCTTCTGGTGAAACAGAGCAGTGCACAGAAATGCCGTTTACCTTCCCGCCGGAGCGGTACCTATTTATCTACTTGCACTGTGCTTTCGAACTGCTAGGTTGGCAGGAGCTGGGACTGTGAAACGGGAGCTCACCCCACCACGGGGATTCGAACCGCCGACCTTCTGATCAACAAGTCCTAGGCTCTGTGGTTTAACCCACAGCGCCACCCACGTCCCTGGGAGGCTGATAGTGGCTCCCATTTACCCTAAATGCCAACTTGGAAGAATGCTATGTAATGGCATAGTGTCATTACCACAGGCCTTCTGAGAAATAAAATGGCGGCTGCCAGTCCCCCAAAAGGGTGCAGTCACAAGTAGGTAGTCACTGCTGTTGCAAGACAAGCCAAAGAGAGTTATAGGAGTAAGTTTCAAGGCAACTTTCACATGCATGCACACACCAAAACTGAAGCCAGAAGTTCTTACTAGAAAACATTTGGCTTAGGCTTAATAGTTCCTTGGCTTTTCAAGGAGGCTTAATGCCTCTGAATTCCTTGAACAATTATAAAATAAGAGGTCTTCATCTAAAAATCGGCTCCTCTAGCTTGGGGGAGCAAATTCTGCTGCCAGTTTCCTGAGCTAACTTTGAACTAAATGAAAAATGCAGAATCTAATTTTCCAAAGGCAGCCTGCCAGTGTATAGATGTTGTGCATGGGTTTTTTTATTATGCGATCATAACAGTTTCCAAAACCATTACCCTTCAGATGGCACCAATTTATAATCATGATCCCTACGTCATTTTGATGGTGCTGACTGAAAAGTTACAAGGTTAATTTCATTACAAATTGCTCAGTGTGTATGTAATACAGAACTGCAAACAAGAAGAATATTCACACAGTTCCAAACAATGGTATCACACAATGCCTTTCAATGAAGAAAAATGAGTTAGAATGTGCACATAATAAAATTAGGAAGTCAGCAGAGCAGTGGGGGTCAGGACGGGGCGGGGGGAGAATGGTGGCATATGATTTGTTTCTTCCTGGTAACATCTAGCATAATGCAATTCCTAGCATGATATTTTTGTACTGTCCATTGCCAGTGGCACCATCAGAGTAGGGCAGGAGGGGCATCCAAATGCATTAGGACTGGCCTACCACATTTTGAAATAGGTGAACAAATCTGCAGTGAATGGTGTGGTGGGGTACACTGGTCACCTGACCTCCCTCTGGCTGAGTCATTGCTGCATACCAAGACAGAAGGGTGAAGGGACAAGGTGGTGGTGAAGTGGGTGTGGCACAAATGTGCCAGCAAGAGCACCAGATTTGACCAATCCCTGACCTTGCCACCACCTCACCCTTCTCCCTCTCTAATCCCTCTCTAATACAGCAGCATCTCAGATGGAAGGAGGTCAGGTGAGCGATGCAGCCACACAATGACATTTGCTACTGGAAGTCGTGCACATATACCATCTTGAGAGTGTGGCCCATGTAAGACGTAATCCAAAGTGTAAAATTATCTAAATGCACCACTGTCCATTCCCATGCTCCCATTGCATAACATTGGTTGCTGGCAGTGGGGAATTGGTGAGGAAACCATAAAGGTAAAGGTAAAGGTACTCCTGACCATTACGTCCAATACGCAGATTGCCGGTGTTTGTCCGCAGGCAACTTCTGGGTCATGTGGCCAGCATGACTAAGCCGCTTCTGGCGAACCAGAGCAGCACATGGAAACGCTGTTTACCTTCCTGCTGGAGCAGTACCTATTTATCTACTTGATTTTCACATGCTTTTGAACTGATAGGTTGGCTGGAGCAGGGACCGAGCAACGGGAGCTCACCCCGTTGCAGGGATTCAAACCGCCAACCTTCTGATCAGCAAGCCCTAGGCTCTGTGGTTTAGACCACAGTGCCACCTGCATCCCAAGGAAAGCATACTCTGTATTATTTGAAAAGGGAAGGGAAAGAGGCAAGAAGTGGTGATAGTGCCATTTCCCCTTGAAGCATCTATGTGTCTAGCCCAGCCATTCAGTCTAGTCCAGCATCTTGTTTTCTTTAGTGGCCAATCAGATTTACGTATCCAAGAAGCCCACAAGCAGAGCATGAAGGCAACTAGTACCCAGATGCATAACAGACTCAAAGTCATAAGTGACACAAGCACCTGCACTTAAATTAAAAACAAAAATTGGAAGCCAAACAGAGATCAGGTCATAGGTTGCTTTGTAATAGGTTCACCAGCAACCCACATAATGATATCCAATGTTAGTCATGCTCAGAGTAGACCCTTTGAAATCTGGGTAAGACTAACAATGGGGATAACCTAAATATTTTTCTCTTAACAGGAATAAAACCAAGTCTTAGTGAACCACCCATTTTTTATTCCACCATTTTTTTATTCCACCTTCTAAAATATTTTCTAGACAGCTGCTAGAGATTGATCACAGTTCTTGAAAATCAATAGTGGCTCCAACAGTAACATTTGTTAGTTGCTTCTGTAGCTGCATCTTCCGGAACAAGTATTGTTGAACACACATTGGGTTTAAGACGTACTACTGAGTATCTGATTGTTCACAAATTGTTCCTTGTTCTGGCAGTTCTTTTACAGGTACCAAGATCAGTTCTCTGAGTAACAGCCATTCTCTGGGTTTTAGAAATCACAAGGCTCATGCAGTTGTGATTCAGAGTGAGTGATTAGATATCAAAAGGATACAGTGTTCTTTCTGACCCATATTACTAAAATTATTAAAATTAGTCATTTTTGGCATAAAGATTTTCACAACAACATGCGATGTGAAGTTTACATTTGTAGATTTTATCTTTTCGCTTTTCAAAGGTATCTGATTTTGAAGAAATTAAATGATGAATTTATAGTACAAAGCTTGGAAAAATCTCCCATTTTTGGTGATGAGCTCCAAATGTTTAGAATCCACATCTTGGGAAGAGATTAATACATTATATTTCAAAGTCAGGAACAGGCAAATCTATCACATTTACCCTACCATTAGTATGCATCATGTCATCTAGCAAACTGTATCTCATCAAATTCTTTATTTTATTGTGAACATATTGATAGCATATTGGAATGTTGAACATAACAAGAAGCATGTTCATTAAATCAACTGAAGAAAAAGCAATACAGATTGCTGTTGACATTCCTTTCTGTTTTTCACATCTTCCCCTTTCCTTTTCCAATTAGAGCTCCAGAGTACAGCCAATCTCTGCTGAAAGGAGCAGGGCTTGCACTGGGCACCAAATTTAAACAGCAAACCCTGCTAGAAAGCAGCAATTGGGAGTGTATGTCCAAGGGTGCCCAAAGGATTTTCTGGACCCAGTACACTGTATGCAAATTGAGCTTTCCATCCCATTCACAAAACTGGAAGTCAGAAATACTCATTGATCTAATTCATCTCACTCCATGATTTACCAGTATATTCCAATCTATCTTCTGTCCATCCTTGTTCTAATCTACCCTAGGTTTTTTCAGTGATAAAATACTATCAATCTTTCATAGAAAGGCAATAAAACAAACCCATCAAAGAGCTAAGAGCAAGAAGGGAAAAGCACCACCTTTTAAGAGTGAAAGGCATTCATGAAACATAGGTCACAGGTTATGTCCAGACTGTTGTATTGATGTAATCATGAGACAAATTGTTTTCTGGAATTTAAGCAGTTTGGAGCTCGGGGTCACAGTAATTCTGATTTCCACAAATCAGCTGGATCAATGTAGCTCTGAGATGTGAAACACTCCTGTCATGAGCAAATGCCTACTCTATTTGATTTGGCCCATCTGTGATCTCAGTCCAATCATGTGTGAAATTAGATAGTGATCGCTGTTAAGCTCTTAGAGAACAAAGGTCGTATCCATGATATTGAGCTAGTGAAGTTATCATCAAAGTATTATATTAATTGTCATTCTCTTTAGCAAAAGAGACCAAAGAGTAAAAGTGAATGACTGTCAGAGGAAGACAGTCTGTGGCTTTTCCTCACCCCAATAGCGTGAGGTTCAACAGAAGGACAAAAAAATGCCTTCACCTCGCTTCTTGGTGGCCTTGATTTGATTCAGCTTACCAGGGAGTGGGAGAGGGGTGAGAGATCAACTGTTCCATAGACACTATAAAGATAATATCGATCACAGTTTTTGTAAAGAGGAGATATATAGATTTAAGTCACACATGTGCACCAAAACATTCAGTGTAGTAAGCTATCATGGGGATGGTTATATTGCTGTCAATTATTTGTGGGGGAGGGGAGGAAATCATGGCGAAGTGCTTCTGGGTGCTCATGGCATCGTGGTGATACAGTTTTTCTTTCCTCCTGGTGGATTTGCTGCACCCCATGAGGTGTTGCTTCTGAGGGCTCCTGATCCTCAAGAGGAATCCAAAGTATTATTTCATAAACTGGCAGAAATGTTGATGGATAGAGGTTCAGGGCAATTTTATATAATGGCTGTTGTAAACTATACATACATATATATATATATATATATATATATATATATATATATATATATAATCTGATAGTGCGAGGAGGATTCAAAGTGTATTTGCCTGAATGCCACAACAACAACAACCCTTCAGACCTTCCCATTCAATGTGGGAACATTGGGGGTGTCACTCAAAGGGCAGGGATATTAGGGCAGGGCTGGGATGCACAGTCCCTTCCACAATTCATGCCCCAACCCCAGTCTATGAGTACATGAAGAGAGCTCTAGTCATGGGCAGATCCCCTCTTCTTCCCTGGTTCAGATCATAGTTGGGCTCTACAACAATTTTCTTCCAAAATTGGAATATGGAGCTGCTTGTCCTGAGTCCAATTATGAACAAAAGGTGGAGCCCACTGTACTTTCACAATCAGAAGTGAATTTTGAGTCCTTCAGCCCAGCCCCTATAAGCCCTCCTCACTTAGCAGCAACTGTTCCAGTAGGAATAGGACAGAGGGAAGCCTATCTTCATCCTCTCCTAGGTACCTGGAACACTGCAGCAACAGCCTCTCAGGTGCCTGGGAGGGCAGAGGAAGAAAAGGGAGAAAGACTCTCCTCAACCACTGCTGGAGCAACAGCAGCTACTGTAGTTGCAACTTGGTATGGGCATTACTGGGTGGGTGGGTGGCTGGCTGGCTGGCTGGCTGGCTGGGAGACATCTCAAGTCAAATAATAAATGAGGGCTCATAATGCTTCCCTCATATTTAAGGTGAACATTAGGAGTAACCAAGGTGCATATTTCAGACAAATGAGTTACAAACCTTAGGACATTGTTATTTATTTCAGCAGAGGCTATTCCAGGGGTCGGCAAGGTTTACCTTGCCTGGGATGGTTCACTCCAGCAGAGATCCCTCTGTGGGCCAGATTGTACTGTACTCGTTTTCTGGCATCTGTGTCTCCGCAGACACGATTTCTGGCACCGCAGAAGCAAGTCCCTGTGCCGTGCTGCACCAGCTTAGCGCAGCACATGGGGACTTGCTGAGCGGGCAGCTCGGTTCAGGGGCAGCTTGTGTGCCGGTTGAACGACCCCTGTGGGCTGCTTGTGGCCCATGGGCCTTAGGTTGCCTACCCCTGGGCAAAGGTGTCATGGGCTTTGAAGACACTCGAACTCAGGACGCAAGGGAGAAACGTGCTAGGAGGAAGGCACACTTGACAAATCCACACCATGATCAACTCCCACCCAGAAACCAATGTCCCCACTGTGGAAGGACGTGTGGATCCAGAATTGGCCTCCACAGTCACTTACGGACTCATTGTCAAAACCATGTTTATGGAAAACAATCTTACTCAGCTACAAGTGTTCACCAAAGAAGAAGAACCCCTGGGCTATTCTATGTTCTCATTTTCCACCCAGGGCTTTAGCCATGTGGTAGCTAGTGTGAGCGGAAGGGACTACTGTCATTTTGGGAACAAGGCTAGAGGCAGCTCTCTCCATGACACGCTGTCCTTTTCTCAGTTCTTAAGAACCTTTTGTGGTGGCAGCTGAGGGAGAGAAGGCCCACCACCTCAGCTATAATGAGTAAATGGTGGGGGGACACATTTGAGATCAAGACCAGCATGCCTACTGTATTTTAACAAGCTTCATTACTGGTACATTGGCTATGAAAGAGAGTGTTCAAGTCTAACAATCGTTAAACTTCCTGGGACATTAAGTTCTAAAAATAAGAGAGGCTGCTAATGAAGAAATTGTGCAATCTAAACTGGTCTAAATTGACTGGCTGTGTATCAACTTGCTGCATGTTAACTATTAATTCCAAATGCACTATTACAGACGAAGAGATTTGGATAACTAGCTTTCTTAGATTTAAAAATACCTAGCTTGAAAAATCGAAGCAAGTAATTAGTAAGTGCCACATCTATGATGCAATGCCCCCTAGCACTCTCCTGCTTCCTAACACAGTTTGTGGTACTTTTAGCAGAATAACACAGGTACTAGGGAATAGGGAGGGGAGAAGGAAAGGTAAGAGTTATACATTTTGTAGGACTACGTTCATACATTGAAGACACGTGTGAACAATAATGGGTGTGTTGCTGTGTTCGTTTTCTTGGTTATAATGCTAGCGATTCTCAGGTGAAGATGATGGACTTTTCGGAACTAGCCGACCTGACTGGAAGAGTCCGCAACCAGAAGGAAGAGGAGTACCAGGACGATTGGATGAAATTCAAAGACTATTTAGTTAAATATGCTAAGATAACTTAATTGGAAAAACTTGCAAATACCAGATAGGCAAATACCAGATTTAAATATGTGATGTTAGAGAATAATATGTTTAAAGTTAAAATGAAAAGAAGAAAGATGTTAAGTGACTAAGTTAATTTTATGAGAAAATTGGTTTTGGAAAACCGTTACAATGATATACAGTAGTACCTCTGGTTACGTACTTAATTCGTTCCGGAGGTCCGTTCTTAACCTGAAACTGATCTTAACCTGAAGTACCACTTTAGCTAATGGGGCCTCCCACTGCCACCGCACGATTTCTGTTCTCATCCTGAAGCAAAGTTCTTAACCCAAGGTACTATTTC
This sequence comes from Podarcis filfolensis, assembly GCF_964270895.1. Taxonomy (NCBI): domain Eukaryota; kingdom Metazoa; phylum Chordata; class Lepidosauria; order Squamata; family Lacertidae; genus Podarcis; species Podarcis filfolensis. The sequence continues at coordinate 59,913,857 of NC_139608.1, forward strand.
TGGGTTAGCGGAGTAACCTGTAACCTGAAGCATATGTAACCTGAAGCGTATGTAACCCGAGGTACCACTGTACAATGAAATTCAGCCAGGGGAATTCGATTAAGTCATTTAACAATGTCACCAAGATTGGATTAAGTACAGTTAAGATGTATGTTTGTTTGTTTAAAATTCTGGAGAATCAATAAAAAAAATTAAAATATATATAATGCTAGCGATTCTGCTCACGTTTCTTACATTCCTTTTACAATGCTTTTTGATTGATATCATGCCAAGTACCCTTCACAACCATGGTTATCGTGTGACATAACAACAGGTGTCATTGGACATGTCATTACCACTACCCACCCCACCTCCTTGATGTCCGTGATGCACCTATGAAAATGGTGGGAAAGAAATTTATGCCAAAATACTGCCTCCAAATTTTGTCCCATGATTTTCTGAGTTAATGGGCTCGCAAGTATATTTTCTCTGGAAGCAATTAACACTGAAATTGGCACTAAACTTCCACTTGGTTTCCAGAAGTGACTTCTGCGTCCTGTGAAAGAGTGGCAGCTGTGGTAGCGGGATGTGGAGGCTGGGCACCCACAGCAAAAATGGCGACAGTGAGCCTTTACACATATTATCTCAACCCTCAAATACACAGTACTACTGTTGGAAAGATTTTCCAGCGACTGGAATCAGATCCTGCTTAGCCATGGCAGACCCTTCCTTCCTAAGAATAGTCTGTTAGATAGAAGGAATGGATGAATAGCTTTGTCTATGAAAATGTGAGGTTCTGTTCATTTACATCTATCTGATTTAAACTATGACAGAGACCATAGATCTCTCTACAATTTTTAATTAATGACATTTTAGAAACTGCTGCTTTGAAAAGTGGCAGGGACTGGGTTGAGCTAGCAATGTCAGAATATACAGAAAAGAATATTTTTTCCATCATAAAGGTATCTGAATCACACAAACAGACATTTTATTCTTGGAAAGAACAAACAGACATTTTCAGTGTCATCTGAAGCTTGCCAGATAACGTTCAGGGGTCCTGTAATGCAGCAGACATAAATTATCGGCCTGCTTTCAGGTCAGAGCACAGAAAAATTAAGGATACATTATTAAGGATTTCGTAGGTCAGAGGCAGATGATTATAATCAATTATTATTGAGCTTGGAAGCAAAACTAAAAGGATGTTATTATAGAACTATTCCTCACTAGGCAAGAAAGAATCGAGGAAAAGCTAAATGTGGAACAAATGGGCAAGAGGCTTGGCTGGATGGCCTATAAACTCTCATATGGTTTTAATTAGTAATTTTATAGAAGTTGTATAACCGGTAGCTATTATTCATAAGCTGTTTGTTACAAAAGGCTGATATTTCTTCAGATAAAGTAGATTATCTGGTGCTTAGAACTTTTCGCATTCAATTACCCTCCTCCTTTGCTTTGTGGCACACAACTGGCCCACCCTAAGCTGTAGAAAAGGTCTTAGGTTTCTGGATGCCAGTTGCTGGAGATCATAGGAGGGGAGAGGAAAATGCTCTTATGCTCATGCTCTGCTCCCTGGTTTCCCACAGGCATCTGGTTGGCCACTGCGTCAACAGGATGCTGAATAAGATGGGCCATTGGCCTGATCCAGCAGCCCATTCTTACGTTCTGATGTTCTTAAAAGGATTACAGTGAGCATGTGATTTCCTTCAGAAATATCAGTTTGCTATTCTCACATATCCATGTGGCTATCACCATACCCATATTATGAGTAAAAGGGACCATAGGTAATCACAAGGTATATGACGTAGCTGACCCAAGATCATATAAAAATAATTTGGTTGGCTCACACTGAAGAAAACTAAATCACTATTGCACTCTTCTGCTTATTGGCTAAAAACATTTTACCAAAATTCCTAATCTGAGAACTTGTTAGGTGCAAACCCCTAACCCAAAGTGAAACAAGCCCACCTGCTGCTGCAAAATCTGGTGAAGGAGAGAGTCACAACTCAGCGGTAAGAGTGTATTATTTACATCTAGAAAAACTTAGTTTTAATCTCTGGCATTTGTAGTTAAAGGAGCCCAGACAATAGAGCTATAGTCTAACCATATGAGACAGCTCCTTTTATTTAGGGCTATGGATACGTTGTGGCGCAAAAAAAGCACAGAATGCAGTATTGCATACAGAATTAAGCTTCATAAGAATCTCATATTTCTTTTTATGTGTATATATATATATAAAGTTTATAGCCCTCACAGTTAGAGAGCCAGTGTAGTGGTTAGAGTACAAGACAAGAGTACTGGATGAGGACTTAGGAGACCAAAGTTCAAATCCACACTCAGCCATGAAGACATTGGTCAGTCACAGGATTTCACCCTAACCTATCTTACAGGGTTGTTGCGTGGATGAACTGGAGAGGAGAAAAACTATGTAGGCCACCTTGAGCTCCTTCGGAGTGTATGAACACAATGCCTTCTATAATCTTAGAAACCCAAAGCAAACTGAATAAAACTATTCCAGTCTTTTTCCACCTTCTGTTTAATATATATGTATTCCATTACTTTTTTCATCTCTGCAATTTTCCATGTCTAAATAACCAATATTTTCACTCAGCAGTATTACAGCTTCACCATTTGCTGGCTATAAGTATCTTTGCCACAGCCAATGGGTTCTAAATCATTTTGTGATGCCTTAAAATATACAAATCCATCCATACATGCCAGTAAGACAAGCAAGGTATCTTGGAGACTACAAATCCCGCCACCATCTGCTCAATAACATAAAGAACCTTTTCTCCCAAAAGAACATTATTCTTTGACACGCCCATGATTCTTTCCTAAATTTATGTGAGTACAAATGACTAAACCAAGACTCATGGTGAAATCAGGCCCTTTCAGTTTAGAGCAAGTTGTTGCTTTGCCACTGAAAGCACTGCCTTCCACTGTTCCCCATTCCCGCCCTTACACCTACACGAGAGCATCTGTTGACAAGCTAACTGAAAAGCAAAACAACATGGACACAGATACCATCCCTACAATTTTCCTGATGACAAGGGGCAATTATCTAAATGGGTACAAGTCAAGATTTTCTCTTTAAAGAACTCACACACACAATGTGCACCTTGACTCTTGTATAAAAGATGCAGGACCAGAATTAACATAATTCTGAAATCTTCTATTTAGGGAATTGGACCTTCATCTCTGTTTCATTCGCAGCTCACTGAAAGCCTGTGATTACCATCTGAATAAGCCAGGCCTACTTTAAAAAAACTTAAGAGAAACAAGAAATGGGACAACTAATCACTTCTTCACATTCAATCACTTCTTCACATTTTGCTCTATGTAATGTGCATGTTTTGTGCAGGTTGTTTTGCTATTGTTTGACTAAAACAGAAAGGCAAAGTTTCACGCACCTATTGGATAGTCAACAACCAATTCCCAACATCCTCTTTGTTGCATTGCATTCTACAATCACTAAAAAAAAGAAAAAAAGAAACTGAACCCAGAGTGAGAGTGTATGCAGATGATGAACTATTCACATAGGAGCAGATTTAGTTACCAGTGGCTTCTATCCATTTTTCTTGGGTGTAGTAAACTGGTAGCAATGGGCCAACTGTTGGGGAGGTTTCTCTAAGAAACTAGCATCACGGTGAACAGGGATAGCCTTGGTCCCCACTTCATATGCTATCCTGCTTTCTCAGGTAGGGCTGAAACTCAGTTCTCCATTTAGAAAGACAAAATTGCATGTCCCCACCAAGGTCTTTGCAATAGACAGGTACTTTGTCCAGACTTCTCTTTAACCTGCCCATTGTAATAAGGGGCAATCAGCTTATATTTCAGTTTGGTTAAAACTGATGAAAAGATGTCATGATGTTTCTACAAGAAGCCTATCAAAGACCTATATCAGGACAGCTACATTGTAGCTTTTCAGCCACACTTAGCTCCCGGGTGGAGTGGACCATACCTACTGTCAGGCATCTATATATTTACATTCCCTCTGTTAATAACAGTAGGCATTTTGTCATCCTTTGCAATTCCCTCCATTGGCTTCCTCAGACTGACAACAGTGGTATATGTTGCCGTGGAAACCGTCAGCAACTGAAAAATACCTAAAAGCCAATAGCCCTCAAAATGTGTTCCGATTGTGGGCACATCAGTGTCACTAATAATAAAAAAGACCATCTCAACAACATCATATGTTGCTTCCTAGATAAGAACTGTTAAAAGTGAAAGACCATCTCAACAACATCATATGTGCTTCCTAGATAAGAACTGTTAAAGGTGAAAGAATTTCATAGAAATGTCAGCTACTTCTCAGAGAAAACAAATAGCATCACCCGAGGCTTAGGCCTACATACACTGTAGGGAACAGAAAGCTGTCACACACTCCCCCAACATTCAGAGTAAGTAGGACTTATTAGTGACTAACCTTAGTAGCAGTGGCATCTTCACTTGGATTGGCATATGTCTATCACATTACAAAAAAAAATAAAAAGCTTCATTTCTAAATATACTGTTGATCATTTTTTAACCCTTATTCATATCCACAAGTGTCCAGAACGGTTATCACCTGTTCAGATGTACAAAGTCAAGCATTCTTTTAATAAAAGTTTATTAATTACAATGTTCCCCAAGTAAGACAAGACAGTGTTATAGTAGCAAAATGTGTATAGATATGAGATAAGCTCGAGCAATAGGTGCAATCTAGTTCTGATCAGGAAACTGATGTGCTGTTATAGCCCAGTAATGTTATAGTGCAGTAAAGTTATTACGCTGCCTTGAGTTCTTTTTATGAAGGTAGAGTATTAATTTTAATAATAAATGTTTAAAGTGGTGCCTCCCTTCTTTTAAAAAAAATATATTACATAGTTAGATTTATAGTACCTCCCATCCCAATTTCTTCATACGGATCCTTATTCTCAAAGGGCTCAGAAACTAATATAGCACCCACATGAACGCTGGCTAACACTGAGGTATTAAAAGAATTAAAATCTGAATGAAATCAGAGGTAGCCAGGAAGCTGAAGACCTATGAACCTAAAACACTTAAGAAGTAGAAGTTGAGATTCCAGCTGCTGCAAATTAAGGAGAATTCCCTTTATGATACTAACCACCATTAAAAGGGTCTACAAACCATCTCCTCCATATAAGTTGCTCTTGCAGCTACTATGCTAAGATTGTATCCATTTAAAGCAAAAATATAACTTGAAGACTCAATACACCAAGGCTTTAACATGATGGCTTTATTTATGAATATTGTGCTTGCTGCTTGTATATCAGTGTTTCACCTGTTAGACCTGCAGCATGCCCACAGCAGGTATGTCAAGTGTGAACAGGCCCATGTACACGGGTGTTTAAAGACTCAGATAATTAATGCTTTACAAATTTGTTGTAGAAACACTAGAGTCAATACAGCAAACATCACAGTATACACTGTGAAGCTATTCTGGCTTTAACTGAAATCAATAGGACTTTGATGCAGACAAGCTGTCTGCTTACAAAAACTTAAATTCCTTCCACTGCTTTGGAAAGACAGGCAAGGTGGGTTTTTTCCTCATCAGGTGTGAAATTCCCCTCTTGATGATATGGACAAGGGACAAATGGTGTCCTTTTATCTCTTTCTGCTAGCAACCTCTCCATCAACGACTTTGCATTCCCTGCTGTACAAAAATCAAACACCCCTTCTTGATCTGCTCGGAATACATCTTGTACTCGAATCTAATCAAGTGGCAAGCCGACAACTGCTATTCATCATCCTGATGCCTAGACCACTGGCAGCAAATGCAATACAAGGACAATAAGATGCTATAAGGAAGCAGCACTAACAATAGTGAGTTTCCAGTTTTCCCTGGTTAGCTCTTCTGATTCATACGAGACTGCAATTTTAATACCTGCCCTTTATAAGAGGGTTAATATATGGCACAGAATTCATGACTGAGCATTAGAATTCATATTTGTTCTCATCTGGGGATTTGCACGTCCGTGCCAATTATGTATCCACCATGAGGAAGTATTTCTCCCCTGGCTTTAAGTCTGGAAGGCAAGATTTTTACACCATCTCAAGAAGGATATGCTAATAGCGGAGAAAGGTACAGGAAATAGCAGCTAAAATTATCAAGGGGTGGGAGGCTAGGGAGGTTGGAGAATTCAGATGAAAATGGAAATGTCCAAAATGAAAATCAATCCTGCAAATACAATCAGTTGTTTTCAGGCTGCAAATGGTATATAGCGGAAGGTAATAGATTACTTTTTTCCAATTTGCATGGCGTTTCCTTTGCATTGAAATGAATGAAATGGAATAAAGTAAGGATTACATAGTTAATTTTTACCATAGTGGGCTATGAGACAAATAACAGTGCTGTTGTCAGCAGCCAAACTGCAGCAGAACAGAACAAGTGCTGTGTTTGATGAATGCGGGTTGGAACAGAAATGGATGTCCTCTTACTTCCTCAGTTGAAATACCTCCTGTGGTAAAGAATCTCTTACCCCCACCATTTCCTGTATGCCAACCAGTCATGTATTTCCATCCAGTTCTATTCAAAGGCGGAAAAGGGTGCCTGAAATATGTGACCTACCTGACAAACGGACTCTGGTTCTCATTGGTCAGAAACAGTCAGAGGCTACTCCCTCCAAAGAGGCCTGGAGAATGTAGATGAAAAGCATTTTTCTCCCCACACTCTCAGAGCACTGGAACTCGTGGTCACCCAGTGAAACTGGTTGGCAGTAGATTCAAAACAGGCAACATAAAAGTGTTTCTCCCAAGGAAGTACAGTTCATCAATGGCCATTCATTGCCACAAGATGGACTGATGGTCGCTGGGTCAGATTGCTTGAAAAGGGGGTTGGACAGATCCGTGGAGAATTGACCTATTCATAGCTAATAGCCATGACAGCTAAATAGAACCTCTTTGCTACTGAATACTAAGTGGTACTGGGAACAGGGAGCTGAAGGGAAAGGTATTGCCTTCAAGATCTGCTTAAGAGCTTAAATTCACAGGACTACCAAGTCTCAACCTAAGACCTTAATTCACAGGACTCCCTAAGAATCATCCTTTCTCTTTCATAATGCCTTGCTTCACTGAAACGCTGCTGTTGGTTCATGCATACTTGAAGACATTCACTAATGCATAAGGAAGTGCTAGCATAAACTGTATGCCAGTTGTCAAAACAAAGGAACTATGTATAGATTCTGGCACATTTCTCTTGGCTTTTCTATTAGGTTCCCCTCGTTATCTTCAGCAAGTTGGTTGGAAGAAGTGTGCGTATGTGTTGGGGGAGGGGGGCGGTAAGAGGGGTGATGCAGAGCAGGTGGAATCGTGGCTGCAGAGAGGCAAGGACATCGTGTAGTTTTGCGATTCATAGAATCGTATACAGTTGGAAGGGACCCTGAGGGTCATCTAGTCCACACCCCCTGCAATGCAGGAATCTCAGCTAAAGCATTTGTGACAGATTGCCAAGGATAAGCAGAGGTTGGATGGCCAAGTGTTCAAATCTCAAAATGCAGATCTGAAATAAACAAGGCAAGCATCATGACCCAGAGATCCCTGCCGGCTTGGATTTTTGGTGCCCTTGGAAAAATTGCAATAATCCGGGAGCAAGGGAGAAGCAGGGACAGAAAGTGAAAAATGAGAAAAGGGGGGCAAGAGATAGAGTCAAAGCAGCAGCAGCAACAACAACAGGTAAAGAGGGGAGTGGCAAAAACAACCACCAAATTTAGAATGTTCCTTTTTCATGCATCATCTGAGCTTGCTCACAATTGTTGGTCCTAATCTGAAGTGAGCAAGGGAAAGGTCACCCATCCCTAATGGCATCCCTTCTACCTCCTACCCTTGCTTGCAGTGAAGGCAATTTCAATATGCAAGTAACCCTATTTAACAATACAGAGCTATTGCTTGGTGAAAGATACCTTGCAAATGTGAATTTCATATATTTGCAGGAGTCCAATCCAAGTCCTAGCACATTTCTTAGAGAAATAACTGAAGAGTTTCTTATGTTCCTTGGATATTTTTCATTTGTCTAATGAAGCAATGTTTATTAAGCCACTGTTACCAGCTTTAGTGCTACCAGATTCTTCAGACACAGTAATTCTTTCCTGTTCATGGGCAATTCTCTGCATTCCCTTTGAACTTCCATGTAATCTAGAATATGCCGCATACATTCAATAAACATGGCAAAATGACAGTAGAGATCTGGTCACAAATGGAGTTTATTGTGGGATGCTGTAGAGCAAACAACAGCACATCGTAGGCATTATCTTACTGATTTTTAAACAAAAACAGTACAGTGGTACCTCTGGTTACGTACTTAATTCGTTCCGGAGGTCCGTTCTTAACCTGGAACTGTTCTTAACCTGAAGCAGCACTTTAGCTAATGGGGCCTCCTGCTGCTGCTGCACCGCTGTTGCACAATTTCTGTTCTCATCCTGAAGCAAAGTTCTTAACCCAATGTACTACTTCTGGGTTAGTGGAGTCTGTAACCTGAAGCGTCTGTAACCCGAGGTACCACTGTATGTGAAATTGGCTACAGAGTGAAATTGGCTACAGAGTGACTTAGCATACTAAGCTGCTGTTACATGCACTGTGGTGGGGTCATGAATAGTTTAGAGGAAGAACACAAAAGAGTTGCACTACAAAAAAAAATTCTAGTGATGTCCATCATACTATCCATTTGGGCCGATGACACCTGCAGAAACAGAAACCAGCCAAATGAATAATCATTAGCTCATGGGGGAATTAAACCACACTCTCCCTAGGAACTGGATGTCACTGCTTATCTGGCCAAAAACATTGCTTTAGGGGAAAACACTTATATCACACCTGTAAAAACAGTTCTAGCAGTCACATATTTCTACATTAAAAACAGCCAAGTGGGTTAGAAGTTCCCCACCACAGAGATTAAAGGATCTTGGGCTAAAAAGCTAGGAAAAGACCTCAATCAGAACAGACTGGTGTTGGGTTAAAAGGATCAGTGGCCTGACTTGATTCAAAGCAGCTGCAAATTTTAAGAAGCTATGCAGTTGGAGAATTTCAGAAGGTGCAGCTTTCTCTCAGCATGACAAGCTGCACATCATTAATATATATATATATGTTAAAGCTCCTACATACACACACACAGAGAGAGAGAGAGAGAGAGAGAGTTGTATTGGATCCACTTGCTCACAACCACGTGAGCAGAGTGGATGTTGAGTCTCTTCTCCTACGCAATCAACATCCTCCCTCATTCCTGGAGAGATCCTGACTGGGTGAGAAAGAACCATGTTTGACCCCACCCACAAGGCAGTGGTACTCGCACATACGTCACAGCTGTGTGGGTCAGCACTGTTAGGGAGCATATTTCACATGTAGACCCCTGGGGCATACTGTTGGCAGTCATGAAGCCGATTGCTTTTAATCTGTTGTAAAAAGAAAGTAAAATATTGGCCATCTGAGTTACAGCTATGGTTGCCACCAGACAATTCATCTCTGCAGTGTCTATAATGCAAAACAGCTCAATAGGACTGGAGTCAGTACTATTTTGGAAGCAATCACTGCCTACCTTTCTGTTTATACTGTGCTCTAAAGGCAGGGGGTGGGACGCATGATGATACGTGTTTATTTTCATACTCGGAGCCACAGAAAGGACTGCATGCAAGCTAATCAGACAATTAAAGGCAGTGAATTACCTCCCCTGTCAATAGACCTAGTTTAACCAACTCAACTTTATACTCAGGAAAGAGGCTGGAGCCATTAATACTGCTAAGGAGCCTCAATTAATTAACACAGCAAAATCTCCTGGTTAGCTCTAATTGATCAGACAATATCCAGTGAGATGGGAGGCCACGACAAAAAAAAAATGACAGCTCTAACTTCGCCAAAAAAAAACACAGAGAAAAAACGGCCGAGGCAATTTCTGTCTTGAGTTGGGGGTGGCGATAGTTGAAAGTTCTCTAGTTCTCAGAACCTAAAGGGGGTTTGCAAACCCAGCCAGAGGATTTCCCTATATCTCTTCCTCTGCTTTTCATCAGGGACTTTCCAGCTGTGCCAACCTCCTGCCTCCCTTTCTCTGAGTAGCTAATTCTATTTCTCTTTTGCTGCCTGCAAATAGCCATTGGTACCCAGGAAAGTGTTCAAGTACCTCTGTCACCTCTGCAGCAAAGCCATCTCCCACTCTCTCTCTCAGCTTGTGCAGGCTGGTGACACAGATGTCTTGCCCCTATGAGCTTGCTGCCATCTGCCCCTCTCCCAAGTACCTCACCAGGATAGGCCCACCAACACTACCACAAGTGACCAAGAAACCAGCCTGCTGTACAAATATAACATTTACCTTGGTTGTTCCATCTCCTTTCGCCTCTGGCCCTGCCTACCACTGGTTTGTGGCCCCAAGAAGGCAGCCCAGAAAGGACTGTAACCCCCTGGCTGGAAAAAGTTCCACACTCCTGGCCTAGACCTCCACCCAACTCCTGTGTTCTCATAAACAAGCTCGGCAACAGCAAAGGTGGCCATTTATCTTTCATCTCCCCTGACTTACCAATTTTTCTGGCATCTCAATCTATCTTCAGCCACAAATAATAGGTAGTTGTGCGACACGAGTACAAAATATTGTGATCCAAGGAAATGACAAGCACATCAATCCAGTGGACTACCAAAGAACAGATAATAACATAAAAATATGCCACAGCTCAACATTCATTTTGTCAAGTGGTTATTAATCACAGGCTCTTTCTGGGTGAACTTCAAGAGCCAGTGCTGGGAAATCGGTGGGGAGGGGGTGGGGAATCAGAAAAGCACACGGAACAAAATGTAGCCTGCTGCTCGGAAGCAAAAACACACTGTGCTTGACAGGGCTGGCTCCCAGGGTATACACTTTCACAGGACTGCAACCCCAATCACCTGAACACTGTGCTTTACTGCTCCGGGGAGCTTCATTCATTTTCCTCTTCCCATGAAGACATGCGTTACTATAAATAGTTTCAGGGCTACAGACAAGGGAGGAATTCTTAATAAGATCCACATAGGCTAGTTTTTAAATAGAAATGTGCACCCCCTCCACCACTTAGTGCAAGGACAAGCCTGACTATCCACAGAAAGTGAGACTTAATGATTTTTATTTTTTTAAGTTTTTCACCCATTGCATTGCATGTAGTATGGTAAGACTCTCCTGGGTTGGATTAATTATGCCTCCTCAGTAACGAGACCTGCATTTCCCCACTGAAATATCTTGACATAAGAGGAAGCACGATCTCCCCATACGAGAACATTGTGCTGGTTCCTCTCTCATCCGTCTTCCATTCCCACCCACACTCCCTCTCCTTTGAACTCCCCTCCCACTTTCTCACTTTCCCAGCATCCCTTTTTCATGCCCTGGCTCTCAGGAAAGTTCAGAACAATTACCAGGCATTACTGATCGCTTGCTTCAAGTGCATTAGGCATACACATCTCTTCGGCTTCGGACCAGGCACAGCGTATGCACTGACTTCTGAGAACTGTAAACTGCTAAGAGCTTTTCGGATCTGGCTTAAAGCAGGGGCTGGAATTCCAGTTCTGATTTGGCCTGCAAGATCCATTCCCCCCCCCCCCCAAAGTTCTGTGCCTTACCCTCAGCATCATTTATGGGGCAGGTAAAGACACAGCTCCCTGCTGAAAGCAGAGTTTGCAGGCAGTGTCAGTCAGCTGATCAGTGGCACGCATTTGCAAAGCCTTTTCTTTGCCCATGTGGTTTGTTTGAACTCAGGAGCGGCACAGGGAAAGACACAGCTCCTGACTGTAATGCTGAGAGGGCAACACTTGCAAAGCCTTCTTCCTTTATAAGCACTACCAGTAAGCTGATCACTGGCACTCACAAAGCCCCGTTCCTTTGCCTACCTGCTTTGATTTCAAACCATGTGGCAAAGGAAAATGTTCCACCTGACGTCAAGTGGGCATCAGGTGACTGGTAGGTAGGCAGCCATGGCCACTTGTCAAAATGGCCCACAGGCATTGGGGGAGGTCAGGATCCAGCCAGCCAGCCAGCCAGATGGATCCAATTCCCGACCTCTGTCCTAAAGTCTAAGAGGGAGGTGGTTGAAAGCTATGACATTTATGGTCAATTTTCTTATACCAGTTTTGGAGGTATGCATCACAAGTTTTCAGCTGAACCTACTTTTCACTCTAAAAAGAGTTTGCAGGTCTCCTACAAGAGGAGGCAGGTCTCCTACAAGAAATGAACATTCTGCTTCTGGGTGTGAACTTGGCAGTAAACCTTTCAACTAGGAGAGCTGTGAGTCATGTAATATAAAAGGAGTGCTCTGAGGTGCTGGGGTTCCTAATCCATACAGCACCCTGGCATGGACCATGTGTGTCCCAGGGCTCTGAGAACACATTTTATGCCTGTAGTTTTATTTACTTATTGGTACCTAATTTCCAGTGTTATAGACTGCCCTTCCACCCACATGGTGATCCCAGAATAAAGAACAATTGTGCAAAGAAATATGCATCTGTGCAAAACTAATCAGACTAGAGTCGAAGAATGCTTAAAACAATGAATGGCCTTGCTAGGTTCCCCCAAATGCCAGAATGAATGTTTTTGCTTGCAGGTGGAAACTGTCTGGACTTCCAGGAGAGCTACAACAGAGAGTGATCTCACACACATCACCTCCCAGCAGGACAACAGACTGCTGACTGTAAGGACCTCAGATGCAGGATATGGGAGAAGGCATTTCCACAATCCTGCAACTGGGAATCCCAGTTATGATCATTCCATGCAGCTGTTAGTGGGGCTAAGCAGAAAGACCCAGAGCAACAAATGGCTAAGGAAAAACAGGAATGTACTCATGAACCCAAGCAAGGAGTTTTATTGCTTTTCCTCTTCCTGCACGTCATGGCAGCCATGTAGAAACACACTTCTCAGCTTGCTTCTTCTGTGGTTGAACAAGTTGAGAATGAGGGAGTTCACATGTTATGTTCAACTAGTGGGCAATCTGCATGCTTGCACTCACAAATGTTTGAGCTGTATATTCATGCAGTTATTCACCTCTTACATTCAACAAGCGTACATTCTGCACACCGCAGTTGAGCTATATGAATCTCCCAAACAGGTGTAGAGACAGCTTGTACCTGTGTTCAGTGTTAACATGTGAGCAAGCCTAGTGCCACATCCCAAAAGGGCCAGCATTGTGTCAAATAAAATAACTGATCGGAAGTTAAGGCCCATCACTCAGTGCTTGAGGTTTTGCATAAATGTACCAGCTTCAATCCCTGGCACCTTCTGGTAGCTGAACTCAGAAAAACCCTTGTTTGGGATCCTGAAGAGGCCATGCAATTCAAAGCAGATAGAGAGGCCAGGAGTCTGGCAATGTTCATACACATTATACTGAAGTAGCTTCCTATCAGGAGAGTTGGCATCATAATTTTTTGGTGTAGCTCTTGCACCTTTAATAGCTGGCTGGAATGTAGAACTGCAGCAAGTAAAGCATCTCCCATCATTTCATCTCCATACTAGAAAAAAGCTTCACCTGCTTGAGTTCTATGTGTCCTGATGCTCTTAAAAGGCACAGGAGTCCTGCCAGCAAACGGCTAGCAGTCCTTTCACCGGTACAACTGAATGCAGAGAGTTAAACTGTTTCCCTAGCTGCATCTGGCTATTCCAAAAACATTTCTGCCAGACATAGCTAGTTTCCAATGCAGGCACATTCTGGTCTTTTTTAATTTGGCTGCAGCAGAAGCTGTCACCAGTTGTATTCTCTCCCTGAACAAACAGTGATGGATACAATTAATGCCTCAACTAGCATCTGTCATGTGATTGCCGCTTGGGTCCCCAGGTGAGCACATAGCAGCCAGCTCAGCTCTGAAAGCCTGCCCTTCACCACTTGGAAAGAAGAAGCAGGTTTTGCTCAGGAAGCTTCGTAATAATCCCAGCATTGTTAACAATTCTGTCACATGACCAGCTGCAACCTAATGTATTCTTCAGACTGGAACAGCAAAGTGAGAATATTCCTACCCACCTGCTTGTGGGCAGAGCAGCACAGACATAATGAAATATCTCAGCTAGCTGACAAGGAATGTGGATATGGTGATGTGAAGGTGGTAGCTTGGCACATCATCTGGGCATGATTGGCAGATGGTGCCTCGGAACAATTACATTTTTAAAAATATATGTCTTCCTTGAGGCTGTGGGAAACCATAAGTTTGGAGCAAGCAATCACAATGTTTAAGAGGTCATTCCCTTTTCCTTCCAAATTAATTGAGTGGGAATAACCTCGAGTTTTCTCCAATGTGATATTCCACCCCTCCAACAGACTTTACTTCAAAAAAATACTTTGTTGCTCAAAACCTCATGTAGTAGGAAGAAGACAGCTTTGGGCTATTCATCGTACTGAGAATATGAAAAATGAAGTGTTACATTACAAGAAGAGAAGACAGTCTGAAAACCGCTGCTCAGTATATTGGGAAGAGTATAACACTGAATATGGAAGACATATGTTTTAATAATTATGGCTGCAATTCTATATTCACTGACTTAGGAGTAAGTCCTGTTGGGCTCAATAGGGCTTACTTTTGAGTAGGCATATAAAGGCTTGTACTGTAAGTGCCTCTTGTTAATAAGATATTGTCAGACAAAAAGAACTGGAGATCCAACTAGATTTAATGAATTTTGAATTTACTTGTAGGTGAGCCTCTTATCTTACTCATTTCATAGTAATTAGGCTCACCTGGTTCACATCTATTTGTTGATCTCCCAGGAGGGTTTTTATTATCTTCTTCCTGTCATCCTGTAGCATCTAAGACCCATTAAGTGTCCTCTACGAAAATTTCCACATCCTTATCTGTCAAGTCTACAATCCTCGGTGGATGAATAAAACAACCACACACAAAAAGAGGCTTGACTTTGTCACTGATATTCTACAGCCTGCTGCTTTTCCCAGTTCCCCTTATCTAGATCTTTCTATTCTCTACGTTGAAACACAATGAAAATTAGAATCCTGCTACCTCTGCAACTAGGACGGTCTCCTTCAATTGCCCTCCTGGATAGCTGCTGCCAGTTTGCAGGAGCAGATCAAAGAGTACAGCCGCAACTGGATGCCAAGGCACAGTATCTCGTTGCAAGAGAGGGCAATATGGGCCTTGAAAATTCAGCTGCCATTTGGAATGCCTCAGAGCAAGGCGCTTCTGTAAGCCCTTGATCCTGCCCCACCCAGCAAGAACACCATCCTCAGGGAGGTGTGAGGATACATCACGATTTCCTGCCTGCCCTGCCTGCCACAAGAGAGCCAATGAGTCACATTGAGTCCAATGAAAGCTCCAAGTGAGCATCTTGTGCCCACAGAGTCTAAAAGGGGACTGAAGGGATTTATGCTTCTGGGACCAGATAAACCTCTCATTCTCTCCTCCTGTTTCCAGCAACTGGTATTCAGAAGCATTGCTGCCTCCAACTGGGGACGCAGAGTACAGCCATCATGACTAGGAGCCACAAAACAGGTTGGACTCTGGCTTGGAACCTAGCACCTCTTCTCCTCCTGTCTAACAATTTCCCTCCAGGTTCATTGCTGGGTCAACAGTGGGATGCAAGTTCCTGCTGAGGACGTGGTCGTTTTCTTGTTGGCAGGCACAGTTTCCAAGCTTACAGACTCAGAAGATCCTGACTCAAGAGTCTTTGAGTCAAGGGGCCCTGATCCAATGAGCTCAAGCTATGGTTCAGGTCTGGTCATAACGCTAGGACTCATGTTGATTTCTAGTACCTCTGCCTCTGGTTCTGCTCATCTGATGAATTCAGCTGGCCCCTTCCAATTATCAGTCAGAGACCAGGATGCTGTTCGGAAACTAACACAGCCACAGCTGATAGATGTGTCTGTAAGAAATGGGGGGTGACTTTTCCCAGAAAGCAGAACCAATCCTTCACCACCTTGGAAGGAATGAGGAGAGGGTCCCTGGAGGAAATGTTATCCAGGCTGCAATAGGAATCTGCTGCCCGGCCCTTTGTTCTAGAAGTTGATAAAAGGTTTTAGTTTAGTTTATTTTTTTACAAGGAGACTGAAGTGTTCCTCCATTGTGTGACGGAAAAAAATGTGCCACAATTATCAGACGTTTCATAATAAGCAGTTCTGACTACATTTCTTCCTTGATTAGTGTCTCAAAATAGAAATCGACTGAAGAGGAGTCCTTATATTTTGATAGTCAAAACACTCTGATATCCAAGAGGACCACAAGGTATATTTCAATACCACTTTCATCCTTTCAACTGCTGTGTGCAAGATGGATGGAGACAGGAAAACAACAGAAAGGTGGTATTGATTGTATCTAGGACTATTTTCCTTGAATTTAACATGATGTTTTAAAAATGCTAATGGCAAGATAATACTAGGGCTTGCATTGACAACTCAGCTGATTTGCACAGGGTGTCTTCAATGCATTTAAAATATGGTGGTGAAAATTGGTCCTTTTGCTTTTTTTCACAAGATATAAGACACAATATTCAACTCCCTATTGATGGAAAGTGGTGGGTCATAGAATTGACTTGAGTGTGACAATTCACAACTAAAATTATTAATATATGGTATACTTCACCATTTCCCAAGGCAGTAATTTCACAGGTAAATTCTACAGCCTGTTTTCATTTCAGTGCATGTCCTATGACTCCTGTGTGATGCAAAAGGACAAAAAGCAACTCTGTATTTACTTTCCATCCAAACCATCATGGTTTTTATATACCTAATACTCTGCATCATCTCTGCTTTGCCAGAAACTGAAGCAAATCCATAGCCCAAATTACTCCCATGAATTTGTCAACTGTTACTGGCCAAGTCTGCATGCCAGAGCAAACCATAACTAATGCAAAGATCACTCCTGCTTTGCTCCTTTCCAAGTATGAGTGGCAGGAACAATCTCCAATCCCTGATTTAGCATTACATCCAAAACCTGGGATTGTGGTTTGTTACCTTCAAACAAACCATGACTGGTAAGCCAAAACTGGCTTCAAATCATGTTTTGTTTGGAGTGAAATAAACCTCAGTCCTCAATTTAGACTTATCCATTATGAGACCAAAACATTATTTGCTACTCAAGGGGAAAATGTCCCACTGATTTGTGAAGCACCATTAAATTTGTTTAACAATTATCATGTCGAGTTCATTTTCCTCCAAATGAAAGAGAGAAGTGAGTAATATGATCAGAAACATGCTCGGTGTATTGAAAAAAAAATTCTTTTTACCTTCCAATTCAAGTGATTTATATTCCCTAGAAGGAAAAATAAAATTCAGTCTCATTTGCTAGTCACAAGCACATTAGAAAGGCACTTTGAAAAGGTCTGATTTGTTCTCGCATAAGAGCTATGGTTTAATCTATCTAATTTTGAAGTCAAAGCCAACAATTCCAATTATTCCTAAGAGAGCAGAAAAACATATATCTCAAAGTAAAAACCAATTTGACTTAATGCAACGAAAGCTTAAAGGCAATCTTCAGAAAGAATACATTAATTTTGAAGGCTAACATTTAATTAGGTTGCAATTCAGAATCTATCTTTTATCAACTGAAATTTCATTTCAGTCAATGCTAATGATTTAGATATTTACCATTAAAAACTCCATATTAAGGGTGCAGTATGCTGACAGAAGGGCTGTAAAAGAGAAGGAAGCCCTGCAACTTTCATGGAGGATAAGACTAGCATTGGCTAACTAGCCATGATGGTTATATTCCACCTTCCCTCTTGGAAACAGGGTACCTTTCAACACCAGTTGCTATGGAACACAGGAGGGGACAAGTGCTGTTGCATTTGGGTCTTGCTTGCACTCTTTCTGTAGGCACCTGGTTGGTCACTGTGAGAGCTGGATGCTGGTCCTTGGGCCTTACCCAGCAGAGCTCTTCTTCTGTTCTTATGTAACTGTGATGGCATGCCTATTCTTCTTCTTCTTTGGCAATCACTCATAGCTGAGTAGGATTGTCTTCCATAAACACAGTTTTAACCATGAGCCCATAAGTGACTGATGAGGCCAATTCTGGATCCACACATCCTTCCACAGTGGGGACATTTGTTTCCGGGCAGGAGTTGATCATGGTGTGGATTTACCAAGCGTGCCTTCCTCTTAGCACGTTTGTCTCTTGCGTCCTGAGTTTCAGTGTCTTCAAAGCCCATGACACCTTTGGTAAAGTCTGTTCTCCAATTGGAGTGCCCGCAAGCGTTTCCCAATTGTTGGTGTTTATACTACTTTTTAAAAATTTGCCTTGAGACAGTCTTTAAACCTCTTTTGTTGACCACCAGCATTACGCTTTCCATTAAGTTTGGAAGAGAGTAGTTGCTTTAGAAGACAATAATCAGGCATCCACACAACATGATGAGTCCAACGAAGTTGATGTTGAAGAATCATTGCTTCAACACAGGTGATCTTTGCTTTTTCCAGTACACTGGTATTAGTTCGCCTGTCTTCCCAAGTGATCTGTAAAAATTTTCAGAGACACCGTGGATGGAATCTTTTGAGGAGTTGGAGATGGCGTTTATAAGTGGTCCATGTTTCACAAGCATACAGTAAGGTTGCTAGTACAATAGCTTTGTACACAAGTGTTTTGGTTTCCATGCAAATGTCCCGGTCCTCAAACACTCTGCACTTCAATCGGGAGAAAGCTGCACTCGCAGAGTTCAGGCAATGCTGGAATTTCGGCATCAATGTTGGCCCTTGTGGAAAGATAACTGCCCAGGTAGGAGACTATGCATCCCTATGCTGGCACATCAGTTATGCTGCTGCAATTCCACTGCTGTAAGGCTGAAAATGGAGTGGAGATGTGGTTGGGCACAGCCAAGACAGGAAAGGAACAGACGTGTGCCTGATCCTATTCCCCCTCAGACCCCAATTCTATCCCTGATGATGGTGCAACTTGACATTAACCACAGAGCTGGTGTTTAAAAAATCTCACCCATTGGATTCAGGGGGAAAGAAGCAAATGCAGAAAACCTTCACCAACTCAAGTCATTTTGCAAGGGCACATACAAACTGGTGCAACTCCGCACCCACTCACAGCACACCAACATCCACAAATGGGGGTTTTGTGCATTTTTCTCCCTCTCTGTAAGATTGGACCCTGATTTTGTTTGAATTTCCTTTTTTAAATATGACTGTTTTAAGTTACTTTTTTGTTTCAATGATATTGTTTATTCTTTTGATATTGTATAGGGATTAAGAGATTTTAAAATTTTAAAGTGGTTTATAAATGCTTTTAAGCACATTAATATAACAGCACACCCCTCAGGGACACCATAACCTGATGCTCCTGTTCATGCACACCTGGAGCACATCAAGGATAACTCTGGAGGGTGGAAACAATGAAGAAAGGACACTTGAGGGGGGCCTTTGCCTATGTAGTCTGTCTCCAGAATGCAAATAGAAGCATCAGCATGTCGCTAACGCTTTTCTTTTCTTTTCTTTTCTTTTCTTTTCTAAATAAATTTTTATTGGTTTTTTCACAATTAATTTCCACAATTAACTACAAAAAAAAAAAATCCCCCGTCCCTGTCCCCATTCACAAAAACATTTCAAAACCTTATCTTTGATGTTCTTTAGACCTCATGACTTCCCTCCATTCCCTCTTCTGGTTCCTTATATTAACAAAATTCTTCTGCATTTCCTTACACATCCTTCATCAATTCTTATTCTTCTAATTTTATCCAAATGTTGTTGATTGCAAGTGTGTAGTCTGAGCCTGCCAATGTATCAATTTATTTACATTATTTTGCACATAACAATAAGTGTTTCCCATTCTTTTTTCCTAACTCTGGCATATTTAAATTTCACTGGAAGGCGACTATCAGTTAAATCTGATCCTGCTCACTTTCCTCACAGTCTCTTCTTAGTCTCAGAGGCTGAAATTGATGCCTCATTTCAGCCATCAAGACATTCCCAAATATTCCCTGCCTATCACCCATGTCATCCATATCTGCCCTGACTGTCTCCTGGTATTTCTTCATATCAATCACAATTTCCATTTTTCAAAAAAAATTCCTCCAGCCCTTACATCAAGACCTCCACCGTTTCTGTTTTCTTTGTCACTGGTTCTATCTTAATAATCAGTTCTGTCACCATTTCAGTATTTTTGTGCATTCAGGCTATAAATTCATCTGTTGTCTTATCCAAATTTTCCTCCTTAATCAACGCATTTCTCAATTCATAAAAGGATTCCACCCATTCACCATAAGGCTTATCCCCAGTGTCCTGTGCAGAAGTCCTTCTGTCCGAACTTGGGGTTGGTTGCTTTTTAATTGTCATGTTCAATAAGCTAACCCTTTTCTTTCTAGAAGCCTTATAGGTACTCTGCCTCAGACATGCATCAGGCTATTCATCCAGGTGAGCTGGCTGGAAGCATCTTTTCATGCCAATGTGGACGCACATTCCCATTCAGGGCTTCTGGCTGCTGCTCATGACTAGAGCCTTTATGTTTAAATAAGGGCCCTGTACATCGTGTGCTTTCATGACAATGGGCCATTGAGGGGATCTTAATGGCACTTGCACCCCCATTGCTATACTTCCCAATGATGTCATGCGGTTTTAATATAAACAAGAGCCGGACCAGTTGTATTTTTAGAACAGACAAGGAAGCACCCAACAAGGCTATACACAGATTGCCATGTGTGTGTAGATATAGTGTGAACAAACAAAGCTGCCATAGCAATATAACACAATGTAAAAATAAAGATGATTGGCACATCATGGTTTTCATGGATGGAGGTGGGGTGGGTGAAGAAGCCCAATTTCTTTGCAACTTTCTACAGCTGGCACTTTTACTGGAAAGCTGCTAAACCGCCAATTTTGATCTGTCTTAAGGTATCAGATGATTTGGTTTCCTGGCAGGTTTTGCAACAGCCTTGGCACCGTCAGCTCCTTCATCACCATTTTCAGTAACCATGAGTGTCTGACTTGAAAGTTAATACTCAGCCTGCCGTGACAACAAAAACAAAAGGCTGAGTTTTCAAACCGTATTCATCATCAGTTAAGGGTGCAGTGATGTATGAAAGTAAACAGGTCAAGGGCAAATCCTCAGGTACTTTATTGTGCTACTGAAGATTACGTAATATGCTTGGCGGGGGTGTGGAATGCATTCTGAAGGAACCAGTGAGGAAATAAATATATGCAAAACTGATGTCATAGTCTATATACCAAAGTTCTATTTTCTGATATGTTGGATAGACTAGTCATTGTTATTAAAATTTGTATACTGCCCTTCATTCGAAGACCGCAGGGCAGTTCACAACAGAAAAATACAAAATGAGAATACAAAATACATAATAACACAAAAACAAACTAATAGTCCCCTCTCACAAACACATTTTAAAAGCCTTACAATGTTAATCAGCTGGTTGTCTGGTTGAAGAGGAAAGTTTTTGGCTGGCCCCTAAAGATAAGCAATGAAGGTACCAGGCGAGTAAAAACTGAGGAAAATGTGAGGGCAGTGTGAACTAAATTTGGCAAGGCATGGGCTGGAAGCTAAGAGGGGAGGTAGACAACCATGAGTATGCTTCCTTTGGTCCAAAATTTCTCATTAGGACCCTGTGCTCACCTTGATATATATTATAACCAATGTATGAATTATATAAAGGCATATTGATTTCAGTGGTGGAAGCAAACTGCATGCCGCATTCAGTCCCCTTCAAATTAGTGGAATGTAAAAGTGCTTAACTTTGATTGGATTGTGCCAGCGATTATATTCTTTACTACTTCATATTTTCTTAAACCGTAATCTAAAGCAGAAATAGCCAACCTGTGACAACTCCCATCACCTCTGACCATTGGCCATGCTGGCTGGGGCTGATGAGACTTGGAGTCCAACAAAATCTGGGAGACTCAATTTGTTTATTTTTTTAGTCTATTTCTAGACTCATGGTAGCAGACATAGAGTTGAAAAACTGATGTCAAAGAGGGCTAAAAACCGAGAAACAAACATGAAGGTACAAAGAACCCTCCGTTTGTGATGGTGTACAACTAACATGATTTCTAAGCCTGTCTCAAATAATTTTCATGGAGGTTGAACCAAGGTTTCTCACATTTGGGGTATGCAGTTTCACTGCAAACGACACAAGGAGGAGAAAAAGCAATCTGTCCACCATCTGTAGCTTGGCAGTCAAGAAAATGATAAACAAATTATGTTAATTGCATGCATCTAAAACAAGCAGATTAGCTGCATCACTCGCTTCCCAGTGTGCCCTTCCCAGTATACAGATCTCAGTGCTAAACAAGCATCTTCCTTCAAGTTATAGTTTCCAGTGGATTATGTCACATACATTCCAAGGTAATTTAAGCCCATTGTTATACAATGGGATTTAATAAACACTCTTTCACAAGAAACATTAACAGTTGCCCTCTGCGGAGAAAATGGGAAAGGATGAGTCAGTAAATTAATGTTACATACATAATGCACATTTCATGGCAGCCCTCCAATTCACAGCTGAGCTCGGCTCGGCTAATTGAGTCTGAAGCGACAACAGTATCTACCGAAAGCAGCCAAAAGGTCGAACAGATTCAGACAACCTGGTGAACTTTATCATGACGGAACGCTCCGGCGGAGGTTTCAGTGTTGTTCAGTTGTCATGGTACTGCTTTGTGGGTGTTTGCAATATGCGCCGATGCAGAGTGTGAAACTTTTGTAACACATTTGCTACACAGTGCTTCGAAAGTGTTCATGCTAAAGAGTGAAGAAACAGTGCTGGCGGGGGAAGGAAAGGGGGGGGGAGCTAACTTGAAAAGAAAAGTTTTCACAGATCCTACAGAATTCGCCATGCAGCACTGATGCTGCTTTTTCTATCTTTATTTTATTGTTGTCATAGGGCTCCAGCACTCACAAATCTTTACCACTTGGTTGTTGTACCAATTGGTAACGGGAGTACATAGGAAGCTGCCTGTCACAGATAAGATGGGTTAAACCGTAGGAAATGCATAAAATACCCAAGTTGAGCTTTGGTTGCACTCCAAGACCTTAGTGGTCCTTCCTGTGTCGCACATTCCTTCCTTCCTAAATGAGCAACCAAGGTTGACCTTTGTGATCCTTTTTTCACCCCTGCCAACCTATTGATCCCTCATGGTTTTTCCCTTTGCTCTCCTCTGTGTGCATATGTAGCACACACAGTACAGTGGTACCTCGGGTTAAGTACTTAATTCGTTCCGGAGGCCCGTTCTTAACCTGAAACTGTTCTTAACCTGAAACACCACTTTAGCTAATGGGGCCCCCCACTGCCGCCATGCCGCCGGAGCACAATTTCTGTTCTCATCCTGAAGCAAAGTTCTTAACCCAAGGTACTATTTCTGGGTTAGCGGAGTCTGGAACCTGAAGTGTATGTAACCTGAGGTACCACTGTACATTGAACTAGGCAGGGTTGGATCAATCTACCTAACTAGGCAACGTGAATCTTCAGTTTCATATTTGGTTGGAGAACAGAGAACAAGCATATAACATTTTGTTACGCATTGGACTCCTTTCCTACAAGGAGTCCCCACCTAAACCCTGTCCGACCTTATCATCTCAGCAATCCTGTGGGAAAGGTCACCCAGTGATTGTCAGGGCTAAGTGAGGTTTGGAACCCAGGTCTGCCCAGTCCTAGTCTGAAATCCTATATGCTACCTAGTGCCATGTCTGTAAGCACTAAAATATTCCTGTTGGACTGGTTGCCTGAGGTAGGAGCACACATTGGCAGATTTTTATTGAAAAGGGCATCAATAGTCCAAGAGGTAAAACGGTGATAAAAAATTATAGTGACAAATATTCTGCTGAGAAAACCTGGCTAGAGCAAAAACAGTGAGAGCTGTTGCACTTCCACGTTTGCCTAAGGATGGAGTTGTTAACAAATATATCATGACACACCCGGGCTTGGGTCAGTATTTCCACTATGTCTCTTGCTTGAAATCTAGCTCAAATCATCAAGAACTGATGTTTTTTGTTGTTGTTTTTTTTGGCTTAAACAGGGGTCAGCAAACTTTTTCAGCAGGGGGCCAGTCCACTGTCCCTCAGACCTTGTGAGGGGCCAGACTATATTTTTTTGGGGGGGGGATGAACAAATTCCTATACCCCACAAATAACCCAGAGATACATTTTAAATAAAAGGACACATTCTACTCATGTAAAAACACGCTGATTCCTGGAACCTCCGCGGGCCGGATTTAGAAGGCGATTGGACCAGAACCGGCCCCCGGGCCTTAGTTTGCCTACGCATGGCTTAAACCAACCTGCAAAAAAATCTAATAGGTCAGACTAATTCCCTAGAATGAAAGATCAACTTACGACAGAGTGTATTTTTGTTTTCTGCTTGCCCTCCTTCTCTTGATGCAGTTGACTGACCTGCTCTCAAGCCATATTGCAGCCTTCCCCTGACTTTTCATAGTGGCCAACCACATGCGTGTGGGAAGCATGCTAGTGGGACCCAAGCACAAGAACACTCTCCCTATCTGTCATTCCCAGCAACTGGGAGGTAAAGCATAGCCTTATCTTCCACAGATTTCTTTAATCCCCTTTTAAAACCATCCAAGTTGTATCCATCACTGTCTCCTGTGGGAGTGAGTTCATAGTGCTGTGTGGAGAAGAGTTTTATTTTATCTGTCCCTCATTCTTCCAACAGTCAGCTTCACTGAGTGTTAATGTGTTCCATTGTTATGAGGGAGAAAACCTTTCTCTATCCACTAAAAAGGTAAATGTAAAGGGACCCCTGACCATTAGGTCCAGTCGTGACCGACTCTGAGGTTGTGGCGCTCATCTCGCTTTATTGGCCAAGGGAACCAGTGTACAGCTTCCGGGTCATGTGGCCAGCATGACTAAGCCGCTTCTGGTGAACCAAAGCAGCACATGGAAACATCGTTTACCTTCCCGCCGGAGCGGGACCTATTTATCTACTTGCACTTTGACGTACTTTCGAACTGCTAGGTTGGCAGAAGCAGGGACCGAGCAACGGGATCCCCGTCGCGGGGATTCAAACCATCAACCTTCTGATTGGCAAGCCCTAGGCTCAGTGGTTTAGACCACAACGCCACCCACTCTCTATCCACTAGTGATGCATAATTCTATGAACTACGATAATGTTACCTCTAACTTGCCTTGATTCTAAATAGTCTTCAGGTAGCGAAAATAAGATGCACCTATCCTCCAAAGGGCATTATTTTCCTTGAGATTGACCAATATTTAAAAAAAAAAATTCACAATTTATTGCAATTTACATAAAGTGGTTTGATCCAGACCAACACTCACAACCAGTCTACTGTAAGCACTCTAAAATATTTCCTCCCAAATAGTCCCCCTCATTTTGCCCTCTGATGGGTGTCCTTATTAGGATCAGAATTTGTTCAGGGTGCATTCAGGCAAATTCACTGTAGTTTTGTTCTGAAAGAGAGAAGCTGAGCCAAAGTAGAGCTTCAGAGTCTGGACAGAAAGCAACAGAAGGAGCAAGCAGGTTGTGTAGCTTTGGTTGGAAACAAGGTCAGGGAACTATGACAAGATTTTTGGTTTCTCTGCTGTGCTTGAAGAAAACAACTTCCATCTTTGCAGCACAGCACAAAAAGTCCCCCACCCCATTTAGCCTTTCTATTTCTGTTCCCTCCTAGTCCCTTCCCTTCCCTTGCCCTGACCTCACTAGCTCTACTCCTTCCCAGCCCCTTGTCTTGTTCATTCTCCTC
Source organism: Podarcis filfolensis (assembly GCF_964270895.1). Classification (NCBI taxonomy): domain Eukaryota; kingdom Metazoa; phylum Chordata; class Lepidosauria; order Squamata; family Lacertidae; genus Podarcis; species Podarcis filfolensis. The sequence continues at coordinate 59,939,413 of NC_139608.1, forward strand.
CACCATTAATCTCATTTTCATAGTAAGATTTATAGACCACATATATAAATCATATATATAAAACATAAAACATTCTAATTAATGCTATAAATTATTCATTCAAAAACATACAGTAACAATAAAAACTGACTTGGGGCTTCCTTCTCAACACACACTTTTGCTGCTGTCTTCTGACTTGGGTGTCTGAGGACTGAATCTTGGATCCAAGCTATTGGAAACAGGTGCATCATAGAAATGGAAGGGATCCAGAGGATCATCTAGTCCAAACCCCTGCAATGGATCTGGAGCATGTGGGGGCTTTGTATACTGTTTTTCATTTCCGTGTTATGCATTATTCTCTCTCCTGTTCAGTTTTTAGCTGTTAAATTCAATTCGGTATGCTTGTATTGTTTTAAACGAACTTGATTATGTATGTGTGTGTGTATTTATCTGTTGATAATATTTCTAATTGTTTCTAACATAATCTTTTTGAATTCTTATGTGAGCCACTTTGGGCACAATTTTGTGGGAAAGTGTTGTTTAGTCGTTTAGTCGTGTCCGACTCTTCGTGACCCCATAGACCAGAACACGCCAGGCACTTCTGTCTTCCACTGCCTTCCGCAGTTTGGTCAAACTCATGCTGGTAGCTTTGAGAACACTATCCAACCATTTCATCCTCTGACGTCCCCTTCTCCTTGTACCCTCCATCTTTCCCAACATCAGGGTCTTTTTCAGGGAGTCTTCTCTTCTCATGAGGTGGCCAAAGTATTGGAGCCTCAGCTTCAGGATCTGTCCTTCCAGTGAGCACTCAGGGCTGATTTCCTTAAGAATGGAGAGGTTTGATCTTCTTGCAGTCCATGGGACTCTCAAGAGTCTCCTCCAGCACCATAATTCAAAAGCATCCATTCTTCGGCGATCAGCCTTCTTTATGGTCCAACTCTCACTTCCATACATCACTCCTGGGAAAACCATAGCTTTTACTATACGGACCTTTGTTGGCAAGGTGATGTCTCTACTTTTTAAGATGCTGTCTAGGTTTGGGAAAGTGGTGGACAAATAAACGGATGGTGATGATGACTTTTTCTCCCACCTAGCCCCTAGTCTCTCTATTTCTCCTCCCTCCATCTCTTAGCCTCTCCATTTCCTTCCCCTCGTTGTTCATTATACACCCCCAGTCCCTAGTCTTCCTCTGTCTACCACCACCTCGTATAGAGTGTGCTTCTGGGTCAACTGTGCTCTGCCTATCATCACTTCTAGCTCCGCCTACTCATAGCTCCACCTTCTGTTAGCTGCCCCACCCTTCACTCCACCTGCCCCAGTGGTCAGCACCCACCACTGCCATCCCCTACAGGGAGGACAATGGCAAAGATTAATCCCTGTGCTAGTTTTTGCGCTGCAATGGAAACAGAAGGGCAATTTCCTGCTTCTGGCTCCTTTGCACCTGAGAACCTAGGGCAGGGTTCCCCAAACGTGGGTCTCCAGCTGTTTTGGACTGCAATTCCCAACATTCCGGACAACTGCTCCTGCTAGCTAGGGATGATGGGAGTTGTAGTCCAAAGAGACCCAAAATTTAGGAGACCCTGGGACTCAGCTACATTGGTAAAGAAAAGGTGCTTTAAATGTGTTATAACACTGTGACACCAGATGAAGCTGTGGAGTCTCATCTTTTGCCAACGTGATTCCCCTTTATGAAGTTTCAGACGTGTTTTTCTGAAATGTTTTTTTGATGTGTCTAGATCCAGCCTTAGTCTAGGGGAAGCGTGTTTTCCAGGCCCACCCTATCCCTGTGGATTTCATCTGTTTAAACTGTTTGTAATTTTGAATTTTAAATGGTAACCCACCTTGGGACTTGCTCATGAAGGGTTAGATAGAAATGTAATAATGATGACAATGATACGACTAGTACTACTAATAATAATCCTGTAGCCCAAAGGCAAAGGGAAAACAACCCCCCCCCCAAAAAAAAAACCTGAGTATGAATCACCCTGAAATAGAGCTGTGCCTAAATGGTTTCTCCAAATTTGCTCCTCTATTTTTAGACAGAGAAACTGGGGGCGAGGACCATATGACTGAATCTCTTCAAGGGGATTAGAGGAGGGAAGCCTCTTGAGGATATGGCTCACAGCTAACAATGGCAAAAACACAGCTTTTTTTCCTGGATACCATTCTGCATCCTTTACAGTGCCCTCAAGCCTACTGTCTTTCTGGGGCACTTTAGGCAGAAGAGAGGAGTTGGTAGCCATCAGCAAAACATGGTAGAGAAAATTGGGAGGAGGTTCTGCAAAGAGAAGGGAGGAAAAGAAAAATCTCGGATGTTCTGTGTGAGAGAGAAATGTCTACTGAGAAATTTTTGATTTTATTATTTATTGAATTTATATACCGCCCTATACCTGGCTCAGTTCTGCATCAAAGCACATCAGCAAATGAGAAAAGTTGGCTTGGTTTCTCCATCTGCCTTGCTGCCACCACCGTCAACTAGAAAATGGCGGCAGAGACCTACATATGTCTTGTACTTTGCCACTTGAGTGCGCACCTGGTGGGAACTTACAATGCTGCACCAACGCAGCATGGGGGGAACTTGGCAATACTTCAGGCACAGGATATCGACTATACCCACAATTTGCATCCCTTTTGGAAAACAACTTCATAGGGGATTAAAATAACACACACAAAGATGGTTACATGGATGCTTTCTGAAATGTGCAAGTTCCTGGTTTCATATGCACAGATAACAGCTTGAGAAAAGAACAAAATAATAGCTAATTTGGGTTTTTATCTCCAGCAGCATCAACGGGGTAGAACAGCTCATGAACTGGCTAAGCTTTTCTGAACAAAAGTAGACAAACATCGGTGTGTTTTTCCATCTCTCCCATTGTCCCCCTACCTACGTTTAAAGTGCTTGAGCTGCTGCTGACAGTATAGAAACGAATGTTTATAGTTTGTGGTAACAGCTGCTTGAGAATAGGGCTTAAGGAGTAAAATATGACAGGGGGTGACTTTTAATGTGCTAATTGACTTCTAGTGCACGCTGTTCAGAGACCCTTCTAAGATGCAGGGATGAAATAGTACATTTAGCTTAGGCTCCATAGTTATTTTTAGAGCCTATTTCATTTTGGCTGTTCAGTTACATTAAACATTAGTTCATCAGTTTATTCTGGGATTTAAAGAAGCACATGATTGACAGGCCTGGAGCCTGACATTCCTTATTTACCCATAAAACACAAACAACAAAAACACCCAGAACTTGCTTGATTTGACATCAAAGCAAATTATCCACACATTAGAGGCAAGCTTGAATGCAGTTGGAGGCAATGATCTACGGCAGCCTTTGATAACTAGGCTGAGTGGAGGGGAAGCTGCAGTCCAAGCATCTGGAGGGCAGCAGGTTAGCAAAGAAGTAGTAGTACCACTCCATTCTGCCTTAATCAGACCACACCTGGAATACTGTGTCAAATTCTGGGCACCACAAATGAAGGAGGATGTTGACAAGCTAGAACGTGTGCAGAGCAGGCAACCAAAATGATCAAGGGTCTGGAAACCCAGGTTTATGAGGAGCAGTTGAGGGAGCTGGGCATGTTAAGCCTGGCGAAGAGGAGACTGAAAGGATATATGATAGCCATCTTCAAATATCTCAAGGGCTGTCACATGGAAGAGGGAACACGCTAGGACCTGAACCAATGGATTCAAGTCCCAAAAAAGATATTCCAATTAAATATCACAAATAACATTCTGACAGTAAGAGCTGTCCGACAGTAGAACAGGCTCCCTCAGAAGGTCCCTCCCTCTCCCTCTCCCTCTCCCTCTCCCTCTGCTTCATTGAAGGTTTTTAAGCAGAGGTCTATAATGGATGCTTAAGCTGAGATTCCTGCATTGCAGGACTTTGGACTAGACGACTCTCTGGGTCCTTTCCCAATCTACAGTTCTATGATTCTATGATGCCTGGTGCCTGCATTCTCAACGTGTGAATGAACTCCTATGAACTGCGCTGTCATTTTTTACTCCCATGCAAGGAAATTGACGAGTAGGCCAAGACTAATCAGATGATGCCATTAGAGACCATTGTCGCAAATCAGGGCCCCTGCTAGCCGAACTCTGGGTCTTTATTCCCTGTTTCACCAAGGCACAATAGGAGCATCAAGTAAGTGAACTATATCTCAGTGCATCATGTGGCACTATAGCACATAAACACCCAAAACCTGCTCCTAGTTCACCCTTTATGTTTTGAACTTGGGTAAAACTTTCCATCCCCCTAGAGTGACTGACACAGCACGTGGCAGTTTCTGTGACTTTGCTGAAAGTAGTGGGGTGGATAGTAATAATACCTTTATTGTCCTTGTACAACCTATGTACAATGAAATCAAACGAGCCTCCCTCCCCAAATAATAAGGCGCATTGGAGTGGTTCATGTCATGATCTCACTTTCCTGGGTCAGAATACATCCCGAGGTGGACCAGGGGCCCCTTACGCTTCCAAATTGTTCTGTGGTCTCAGATTTTCCACACACGAAAACTTAAATGCACAGCCTCTCTCCTCTGCCTTTTCCCCCAGAGATACAAATCCAAGTTGATCCAGAGCTTGAGAGGGAATGGGGTGGTATGGAAAAGGGTAGATTCCCCACACACACATTTTGCTAGCTTTTAATCACAGTGAATTATTTTCCAAGGCCACTCCAATCACGGTGATTTAGGGGAGGGATACTGAAGGAAATAAACAGAGCTGTTCTTCACAAGGATAATCCTCCTTCAAGTTTTGGCTGTGAGAGAAGGGCATAAGCAACTGAGTTAATAGTCTAACTTGGTCAGCTGCTTCATTTCCAGTCATTCTTTTTCCTAGCAAGCATTAAAAATAATAGTGTTCTCGCTTTTTTTTTCATCACAGAAAGCGTTTTTAATTTTTATTCCAGGAAGGGGCAAGAGTGAGAGAGAAAATGGTGACTATGTTGTTTTTTATAGATAAGGTAAAAATCATTATCACAATAGTCACTGGAATTATTTGTCTGAATTATTTTGGGAAGTTTCTTACCAAGGGGCACCCCTGTCATACCGCTTGTTTTCAGACTGATTGCCAACAAAAACTAGGGGAATGAATGTGATTTCTACTTTCCCACCCCAAAATGGTAAATGACCATGCCTGCCATTTGAATCCAGTTCTGACAGAACAGAAGAATTACACTATTTCTTTTTTAATAATAATAATAACAACAACAACAACAACAACAACAACAACAACAACAACTTAAGGATTTCCTGCACGAAAACTTGTGGGTGGGTCTGTGTAAAATCTGGCAGGATTAATCCATTCCAAAGGGTTTTATCTGCCTGCAAACTTCATCCACCAAGGGAGGGGGGTTGCGTGCGTGTGTTATTGACATTTTTAGATTCCTCATTATAGTCAATGGAGATGAAACAGAGCTTTTGATTCAACAAATCTGTTTTTTTTCTCTGAGCAATGAATCAAATGGAACAGTGCAGAGTGGATATTCCACACATTGGGCAGCTTCTACAGATACAAGGCAAATCTTGTGGTCACTGAACACTGCTAACTGAAAGTGTGGGGGGGTAACTGTACACTATTAAAGTATACTGAAGTTAGTTCTTTCCTTCAACTACAGTGGTACCTCCAGTTAAGTACTTAATTCGTTCTGGAGGTCCATACTTAACCTGAAACTGTTCTTAACCTGAGGTACCACTTTAGCTATTGGGGCCTCCGCGCCGCCGGAGCCTGATTTCTGTTCTCATCCTGAAGCACTATTTCTGGGTTAGCGGAGTCTGTAACCTGAAGCGTATGTAACCTGAGGTACCACTGTATCAGCAGGTTGGGCTATTGTCTTACATAAGTCTGCTTATGTAAATTCTGGCAAAAGATTGAACATCAGTGGTAGACCCTAAAAGACAGGAACTGTGGGAGCCTTAACATGGACTGGGGGAAAAAAATCTGTTAATCCACTGAAACAGGAAAGTTTGAGAAATTAATCAACTCTAAGGCCCACAATCCTCAGTCAGCAGCTCTTGCTTTGTGTTTTGTGTCTTCCACATGTCACTGGGTCTTTACAAGGAATTATAATAATCCCATTATTGTTGAGATACCTGAAAAAGCATTATGCTTACAGAAATAAAAGACTTTCCATATCAGCTGAGGACAAAGCACACACACAAATGTCTATTCAGAAGATCATATGAACCCACCAACATAACAGCAGTTTGTGAGCTACTTTAGTGAGCCGGCCAAATTTTTTAAACTGAAGGTCTTACAGTTTCTCACTTAGCAACATATGGTGTTTTATCTGTGCACTGTAGGGAATAATTTGATTAAATATGGGGGATATATTTCTTAATGGTGGTAGGTGGCAAAACCCATTAGTTCAAACTGCTAGTAAGCCAAGTTTGCACTCAACTACACTTTTTTTTCTCCTTTTCTGGAGCGCTGAGACTCATTAGAGGGTGTAACTATCACCTTGCAGAAACTCCAAGCCATGCCTTTCACAGAGCAATTAGCATGGAAGAGAACGATCTTGTGCTACTTTCATTTGGACGAACATTTGTAAACTAAAATATAATGAAACAGAACACTGTAACATTTGTTATTTGAGTCTTCATTATCTTAGTCATCTGCAGCCCTAACAATTCGTTAAAAGAAAAATGCATGTGGGCATAAAGCAGGCAGGCAGGCACCCACTCCACCCTGAAAGTCCCTACCCACTCTATGCCCAACCTACCCGTGTTGAACAGAAGGTCTGAAAGAGGCTTCTAAGTGCACTCAGCTCAATGCAATTTGAGGTCTCTCTGTGATAGGGAATCTTGCAGGGGCCATGAAGCCAGCCCCTCTCCCAACACACCTTGCACCTTACATCTTTTGAAGAGGGCCTGTACTGGAATTCATTAGAAATTAAAGCTCATGAATAACAACCACTGATCTCTATTTTTCCTGTAGAGGATCCATAGGTACCTATTTTGATGGCAGGGGTTATTCCATTTTATCATCAAAACAACAGGCAACATTGAGAAAACACATATGACCAGAGGCACAGTCCTCTTCTCTTTCTTATTATATCACACATGCCAAAGCTGAACCCAAGCTCTGTGCGCAGGTTTTCACTCTAAAGCCTGGATGAGCATTATCTTGAATTGAGCCCCAGAGTCCCCCTTTCCTTACTTCCCTGGGAGTAAGATCCACTGAAAGCAGTAGAGCTTACTTCTGAGTCAATAGCCACAGGGTTGCACTGTAAATCAAACCTGTGAACCAGCGTCTTTCATACAAACAGAATCGGTCCTGAAAAGCCTTGCAGAGATGGGCCCCATGCATCCTTGGTCCAGATGCAATTGCATTAAGATCCTGATTCCTAGTCCCTGGATACATGCAAAGCCATCACTGTATATCTAGGGCACTGATAATGGGGGAAGAAGGTGGGGGAGGGGAGATTTCACATTGATCCAGCATTCCACATTTGGCAGCTTTCCAGGCAATAAATCTGGTCAATGCAGTTCTGTAAAAAAGACTTTCCTGGACAAGAGAAACAGTATTGCTACTTTAAAGAGCTTCCATCTGAAAGACCTGCAGGCAATCAAAGAGGTTGGGAAAGAACATAAGGCTCGCGGCTTGGTTGGGGTTTCTGTTGTCGTTGTTGTTGAAGTTGTTGTTGGTTTGCAGGATGTGGTAATCTTCAGAGCTAAATATTATCTGGCCATTAGAAATCCACAGGCAGCACATAAGAAGGATCGCAAAATGGGCAGAGATGGTGCATTGATATCACACTGATCCATCAAGCAGCCCCCATTGCTTCAAGAGCTAGCACACTCTGTAAATATAGCTCCCATATGTGGGCACGTCACACCCTCCCTCTTGCTCTCCCTGCTCCATCCCTTCTCTGTAGGCAGGGAGAAGATTGGAAATGACATGTTTTCTGCTCTCCACATGCCTTCACAAGGACACAGTAGGGAGGCAGAACGAGCGGAGACATGGCACCAATGTCACAGAGGGAAGCAATATATTTGCATCCTGTCTTGTTATCAGCACTCTAGTGGCCAGGACACTCGTCTCTCCCCACACACACACACCAATCCTATTTGATTCTCAGATCATAAACATTGATGAGTATGGCGAGAATACAGATGTCTGTGATTAATGCCAGCCTCATTTCTGGCTAACTCTCCTTGACTTCTTGACGAAGTGAAATGCTCATAATTACACCAGGCAATAGGGAGGAAAGCTGCCTCAACCCAGGTCTACCTACTGTAGCTGAGTGTAGTCTACGCAGTCCAGCAGCACTGCGGGGTTTCAGGCAGGAGATGCTCCCAGCCCTAGCTGGAGATGCCAAGATTGAACCTGGGACCTTGTGCGTGCTAAGCAAACAGCCACTGAGCTGTGGCCGTTCCCCATACTGAAAGGGCCCAAGTGTATCTTGGTATCCCCGTTGGGTTGTTCTTCCTCTAGGCTGGAGTGCCCATTGACAGTGGTGGTGGGTGGATTCTGCCTTACCACATTGGTGTCCTGGAGTGCAGCCATTTACTTTTTCCTATACAAATGGCAGTCATATGGGGGGAAATAAAGGGAGGTACTCCAGAAACCAACCAAGGGTATGAGCCAAGAATGACATCGCAGCACTTCTCACGCTTGGTTTCCTTTCATGGGTAGCACTATTGGCACACTGCCAAGAGAGAATGGCACTCAAGTCCCACTGATATGCTCCTTAAGTGTTAAGAAACTCACTGGCTCTAAAGGTTTCCTTGCTTTCTCTGGATTGCACAGATAGGGCAGCTTCCAGCATTGTTACTCTGTGAAAGGGCTTCTCTTCACAGGAGCAGAGTTGCACTCATGACCATTAACTATCCTTCTGTAGGCAGAAACCCCTACCATTCATGGAGCGACGGTGCTGGATGCCACCCATGGTTTTCTCAAACTTCAATTGTGCCTATTTATTTTACAGGGATAAACAATCAAAAGAGGAGCTTCCAAAAGGAAGCTCTCCTTTGTGGAAAGGCAGCAGGAGGTAGCAGTAGTAATTCTGATGAAGTACAACAGATGTGATCTAACCAAAATAAAAAGGATTATAACTTGATTTCAAACTGAGCATGCAATTGAGGTATATCTGCTCAGCTGCATGGGGTCCTGGTGAGGACAGCAGGTCAGATAACAAGGATTTATTTCACTACTTACCAGTAAGTATTCACAGGCCTCCTCAGCTATGGCAATGGTGTCTCTTGCTTCTCCCTGAAGTGGCCAATCCCTTGTCATCATTTGCACACAGCCTATCCACCCTGAGCCTTCCTGATGAGGAGTCCCTGCTAGCTATGCCACCAGCTTCTTCCTTGCCCAATACATATCCTCCTCATCCTCTTGAGGTCCGTTGCATCTTATGCATAGCCATGGGTTTTCTCAAGGCACGGGTCATAGAATCATAGAAGTCACACACCTATGTCAGAGATGGAGAACCTGCTAACCTCCAGGTATGGTTGGACTACAACTCCCATCAGCCCTGACCAGAATGGCCAATGATCAGTGATGGTGAGAGGTGCAGACATCTGAAGGGCGTCTTATGCCTTGCCCTGCTCCCAGTGATTCCAGCCACTTTCTATCCCTCATTCTCGCCAGTCTATAGGCCAAGAGAGTCCTACAGTCATGTCCCTCCCAGGCAATTTAGGTAGGCTGCAACTGAGCCACGAGGGTCCCATGCCATAGTGGGTCGCAGGGGATAAACCACACATAGAGCTTGAAACTCTTGCCACTGAAATCCTTGCAATATAGAAGTGCTGAATTTTGGCTCCATTACGTTCTGTGTTTTACTTGCTAACCAGCATGAGAAAGGAGACTTACAGAGAAACAGTGAGACACCCTAGGACACTGCAATCAATCTCAACAAGGGGACAAAATTCAGAAAGAGGACCAGCTGGGTAATCTTCAAGACAGAGGTTTTAGGGCCACCCGGGGATTCTTCCCTTTCATCACAATCCAAGAGAAGGATTAGTGCTTGCTGGGCTGGCAGAGGCACATTGAAAGCAGAGCTTTGAAGAAATCGGAGGCAGAAGGAGAGCGCACAGCACAAACGCTGTGCGGAAAACATGCTGATGCTGGCGAGTTTAAATAGCCTTCCTCGGTTCAAGAACTCAGCAGAACTCTCCCTGCAGAGTAACGTTACCCAAATAAATAAAAAGACTGTGAGGCAGGCCAGCCCATCTCACCCCAGCCTGCTATCTTAGAAACTATGAAGCTTTGGAGCCAAAGGAAGGACAGATGATGCAGGATCCAGATAGAAGCAGCTTGAGAAGTATAGGAAGCCTAATGTGGTCCAGAAGACCAAGAGAGTGGCGGGAGCCTAGATAGGGCTACCTCTGAATACTGTTTGAAAGCTGAAACTAGTACAGTGTAGCAGCTGTCTCTTATCAGAAATGGCAGAAACATACACAAGTACAGAGTCCTGCTCAGAAGTGCTGCAAGAGGTACTAGATGTCTATCTTACGTGCAAGAAAAGTGAGTGGGACCAAACATGCTAAATTTCACCATCTCCACCCCAAACTGTGTTGCTGTCAGGTGGTGTCAGGTGTCAGTAAGGTGGGCCTGGCTTGGCAGGAATGGCCTTGGGGGCAAAATACGCCTAGTTGACCAAATTAAGCCTGCAGTCTGGAGGTCCCCCAGCCTTGTTCTATACCTCCTGCTTCTGTCACGGATTAAAACCAATGACTCTCTTCACTGTAATAGAAACTGAGTAGATTGCCTATCTTCTTTTAAGCAAAAGCAGCAAGCTGAATATCAAAACACTCTTTTTTTATATAAAAAAGATATTAGCCTGTCACGTATCTGACTTTTTTCTGAACATTTCAAGTAGATCTTTTAAAAAGAAATCTTTAGATCTAGCAAAATTTTACCGGAAAGGATTGCAACCAAACAAGGAAAAAAACACCCTTTTTCTTCATCTCAGCTTGTGTTTATTTGACAGGCCCAACATTTAACAAAGGGACAAGCAAAATATATTGACAGAAATGCATGATGACCCCTGATGTAACAACACCAATTTTGACACTTACCTGGAACAGAAAAATGAGGCTATAAACACAGCAGAATTATAAACATGCCCACTCAGAAGAAAGTCGCAACTGAGTTCAATTGGATTTCCTCTCAATTAACTGCCTATAGGATCGTGGTCTCTGACTACAGTCCTGAGCACCCTTACTAGATAGAATCTCTCATTGAACTCATTGAGACTTCTGTGCAACTGTCATCACTTTTACTCAGAAATAAGTCTCAGTAAGTTCTAAAGAAGTTCTTTCCTAATAGTGTGCTTTGCATTGTGGCCTAAGGCTACAAATTTGAGCAGCTTCCTTTTTTTTTTAAGAAATATTTATTAAGATTTTACAAAGACAAATATACAAAAACACATAATAATAAAAAAGAATAAAAAATAAAAAAGATAAGTAAAACATACAGAAAAAACAAGAAAAATTAAAAACAATTATTTTTCATAACATAAAACTCATTTGCTTGTTTCTTTGACTTCCTCACACCTCCCCTTCTTGTATTCCCATTTAAATAATCAAATCAGCAAATCCTTACCCTCTTTCATTTATCTTATCTCTATAACTTAACACTTTATAACTCAGTCTTTTCATCCATTATCCATTCCTTTTTGCATATTCTTATTAACTTTGTTGCCAATACCACTTATTTCCAATCCAACACCATTTTAGCTTCCATTCATTTCAGTGGGCTTGCCGCAGGAGAACATTCCAGTGAATTTCTCCCTTTGACAATATTTTTCCTGGCCCAAATCCAGAGGAAGGAACTTATGCTCAGCCATGACCTGTTAATTTCAATGTGACTTTAGCAGCCCTAACTTTCTTTTGAATTGTGAATGAAATGCTTTACCCTTCTTATCCCAGTATCCTTGCATTCCTTGGGATGATAAATGTTGGCCTGCTCAAGAAAGGCCATCAGTTGAGCAAATAATGGGTGGGTGAGGAATTGAATCAGGATATCCTGCATCTGAACCCAATACTGTGTTGACTATGCCATGGTGGCCATATTGGGTTGCATCCAATCAAGTCATGCTCAGAGTAAACTCATTGATATTACTGGCCGTGACTAACCTAGGCCTTTTCATTTCAGGGTGCGTGCTCTAACTTAACTGGATAAAACCCGCTAACCTATTGGCTCAAGGGAGACATTTCATGTATCTATGCATAGACACACTCAAGAGAGAGAGAGAAAACCTAAATATCAACATATTTAATTGAATTTTAGCATCTAGAGTATAGGTCTAATTATTTCAGCAGTTTTTAAGGATACGTCTGTAAATTGCCTTGGGGTATATATGTGGAAGGTAATTACAATATTATTATTAATAATAATATCCCCTGAGAAGGAAGAATTCTATCACAGATATTTCTAGTTAAATAAGTGAGTGATAAACAGAGTTGAGGCTTCCATAGTCATCAATAACACAAAGCTGTTACAGTTGTTGTTTTTTAAAGGCCTTTTATTTTGAAATTAAGAATTTCTTGTTATAGATGAAGGCATACACTCAAACTTTTGACAACATAATTCTATCCTGGTGTCTGCTTTATCAGTCATATGTATATATGTATATCCTGCCTTTTCTAGCTAAAATTAGAACCACCTGAGGCAGCTAATATCAACATAAGCACAAGACAGAATGGAAACAAACAAGCAGCAAAACTACAGAAAATCAAGAGCTGTAAGGGAAAGAGCTGAGAAAGGAATGCCAGCCAAAACAGAGGGCAGCCTTTAGAATTGCACCTGTAATCACTTTCAATCCTGCCTGGAAACATATATGTTGCTCTGTGTGTTCACATGAGCCTGTGCTAATGGCAATGTGGACAGTTAACTTGCAACCTTTGCTGAAACAAATTGCTCACCAGGAACTCTCCATGGTGCTGTGTCCACTGAGCTGTCTTGCTCCTTACAGAATTAGAACAGGGTGTTAAGGAAAAAAAATACTATGAAAGTATTCCCATAACTGAATAATCTATCTGCCTCTGCTTGATTCCCAGCTTGGCTACTACCAATTGCACCTTCCCAGGAGTCCTGGCCTTGAGGCTCTTCACCCATATGAATCTTCACACACTGTCTCATTTTATCCTCTCATACAGGGCAAGGCTGCCCATCATGCAGCCACGATTTTCCCATGCTTTTACTGGAATACATCCGGCATGAAAGTGAATCAGGAACAGGCTGTACTGAAGCTGTGGCTTTCAAACTATGGGAAAGTTTTGAAAGATGTTGCTCCTTTAGGGTCTAGTCCTCTGTGCAAGTAAGCATCACCCACAGCAGTCTTTTTCAATGTTCTCTTTTAAGCAGCTCTCTAAAGTGCTTATCATTTTGTCTGGTGCAAAGGAAAGAAACAGGAAGGGGAGCAAATATGCAAGGATAAATAATGCAGCTATACAGATTACACAGGAAAGCAATCTTCACAAATATAAATAAATTGGTGGGAGTCAAGCAAAAGTTAGTGGCAATTAGTCAATGAACTAGGACTTAGGCACAGTTAATCTGAAGTGCGCTCCCACTGGTTCTGATGAACCTTAGCCACGTATAATTTTTGCCTGATGGAACTTTTGCTGATCTGCAGTCATTGGTGTGCACAACTCAGCAAGGCTTCCCTGTACACAGCTGTGTCCCAATGTGCGCTCACATTTTTCTTACCCGTGGGGAACAGTAGCAACCTTATGCGCCTATGGGGTTCTGGATCAAAGACGAGGTGTCCAACAGGACTCGCAACTCCATGAATCACTTATGTTTTCACCCTCAATCATATAAAACAACACTTGTCAGTGATGCGCATCTAATCTTCTAGCCCACTATTACTTTATTCAAAATTGAGATTATTTTAAGCACCTTGCCCTATTTTCCCCCAAGTTTCTCACAGGTTTCCATGGGAATGAGAACAGCGTCGAGGCAACCTAAAGCAGAGCCACTAACCTCCAGAAAATTTCAACTGCGGCTGCTGGTGAGACATCGCAAGTGCCATAACTCAAATGCTACTTACAGATTTTAAGAGCCTTTGGGGTCCAATACAACTCCTGAAGCCTAGAGTGCTCTAAATGTGTCAAAGGAAATGGAAGCTGAAAATGTCTTCTAAGTGTCCACCCATACCTCTGTTCAGACAGGCAACTGTATTGAAAGAATTCCTTCTTTCAGTGAAACCAGACATCTTGGCCTTTTCAGAGAAGTCCTTCCTCACACTTCTCTGCAACACATAGAGAGTTCATGGTCCCTTACTTTCTACTGGGTATCTAGAGGCAAGGCAAGCAGTCATAGGAACACAGGAAGCTGTCTTATACAGAGCTGTATCATTCATTCATCAGTATTGTCTACAATGACTGGCAGTTCCTCTTCAAGGTTTCAAGCAGAAGACAGCCTGACCTGGAGCTTGAACCTGGGACCTGTTGCAAACAAAGCAGACACTCCACCACTGAGCTGTGACCTTTCCCCAGTCTAATGTTCATAATAATAATATAATTATAATATTTTTTTATTTATACCCCGCCCATCTGGCTGGGTTTCCCCAGCCATTCTGGGCGGCTTCCAACAAAATATTAAAAATACAATCAAACATTGAAAATTTCCCTAAACAGGAAAACTGCATTTGTAGACCTCTATAGCCATTATAACAGATATGGAGAGGAGAAGCCAACAGCTACAAAAAATATATATTTGATGTTCATTTATTTATTTATTTATTTATTTATAACTTTGTATACTGCCTTTCATCCAAAGATCCCAATTTAGATTATTTACATGGAAGTCAGCAGTTAAGAAAGTTTGAGGACTATCATATTTTAACTTTTCTCTGTTGGAATCTGCTATGTCTCACCATCTTCACAACAGGTTCAGCCCTGAACTGAACAAGACCTCAAAGGAAGAAGAAGACTGAATTGCTAGCCCTAGTGCGAACTGGGTTCCAGGAGAGGCAACAGAGACCAACGACCCTTGCAGCTGGGGAGAGACCCAGTTCAAAGAGGCCACAAGTCTGAGAAACTGCAACACCTTCACTAGTCTTATCTCCTCACCAACTTACCCACCAACTCACCCGAGGAGCAGAGGGGACAACAGGTCCAACCAAACGGCAGAGCCGAAGGTCCAGTACCTATTTAAATGTGTGAGGACAACTTTCTGTGAGTCCTACTCATGAGAAGGATACCCAATTCCTCCTTGAGGACAGTCAAGGAAGAAGTGAGGCAGCAGTCAACTAGAAATAGCTCAGTAGAAGCCGAACCAGTGCTGAAGCAACATCTCATCTTGCTTGGGCTTGTTGGACAGCTCCCCTGTTATTCTGAACTCCCTGGACAACTTGAGGTAAGACAGGATATGCTACACAAGAGGAGTGGCTGTAATGGGACAGAACCATAAGATGAGCTGTCTGTGGACATCAAAATACATTTCATCTATGGGGAATATTAATATAACTTTTTGAGAATAGGAATCACCCTTTAAAAATTGTACAACAGGATTTCTATGAGCCAACATATATATCATTCTTAAAGAAAACCACAGACATATTTCAAGCTAAGATGAATTCCTCTGCAGATGAAATACCTTGGTTTCCCAGAATACACACCAGACACATTCAGGCTTTGGATACTGTACAGTAAATAAACAAAGAGTGCAGAGCATTGCTTGAGTATTTCACCGTCATACTGTGAAAAGGTGAAAGTGGGGAAGCATGATCTTTTTTAAAGTGTGCACCCTAATAAAGGACAGCAGTAAGAAGTGGATTTGTCAAGGATCAGGTGCCTCATCCTATGAAATCAATTCTGATTAGGTACAATGGCATTTGGACTCTACACAAAGATATAATACAAAATAAAAGCAAGAGCACCTCTTGACCTCACTAATGTAGGGGGGTTGTGAAGTCTGATTTAAGCACTTTCAACCTCTGCATTGCAGATGGTGCAGTACATCATTCCATGCTGGTATGTGGCCAACATTGCTGGGGACCAAGTCTACACGAGAGACAGAGAGAGTTCTTCACAACCAGCTTCCTGCCTAGGCTCTGTTTTCTGCTGTGATCTACCATAGCAAATACGGAACTCCTAATGTAGCGCACAATTAAAGAGCCATGTCAGGAAAAGACTGTGTGTTTGGGGGGAGAGTCTCACACAGTTTCAGCATGGCTGGGCAAGATTTGCCCACTGCTCCAGACATGAGAAGTACCCCCCCCCTTCACACAGACACACACAGCAGCTGCCCGGCCTGTATAATTCAATCATGCTTGTTCCACAAGAAGGAGACACCATGCATAGGAGACACCTCTGGCCTGGCCACTGACATTGCACAGCTCCACAGCCTGGCCTAACATGTATGCTTCTCAATTTCTGCACAATTTGAAACTCAAATTGCTCGTAAGCTTTCCCTATTCAGCACAATACGTGGATATCATAGGTAGGGTGTTGTGCAATATCAAGGCCAGCTGTGCAGCCCAACTATTTGTTTGACATGTAACCTACCCTCCTCCATAGTCCTTTAGGGATTTTGAAGGCAGAATGTGACCACCACAGCTGCGAATCCAGTGCCCATTTCATCCCAGGGAAGGGGCAGGTTGAAGAACTGTTGGGATGACAACTAGGCCACATTGCCCCTGCCCAGACACCATTTCCGGCTCCCCTCCTTAGGGCAAGTAGACCAGCACTGGGACATCCCCTCAGCTTCTATTGACCTTTGATAAGGAAGGGCTGTTGCTCAGTGGTAGAACATCCATTTTGTGTTCATTAGGTCTCAGGTTCAATCCCTAGCATCTCCAGGAATGGCTGGGAATGCCGTGTCTGAAACCCTGAAGAGTCACTGCAGGTCATTATACTGAGTTAGATGAACCAGTATTCTGACTCGATAGAAGGCAGCTTCCTGCATTCCTGTGTCTTTTGTCTGTACACTAACTCCACTGAGAGAGAGAGAGAGAATCTCATGCCTTCTAGTTAGCACTGCTATTTTATTTTTAACCCAATATGACATGGTCATAATGAGAGCACGGATTTCATAATATTGTCTCTCTCCCACAAAAATATAAGGCATTAATTGACATTTTATTTAGGGATGTCCCCAAAATGTCTTAAGGGATCTCCATAGCAACCATGCTGTGTCAGTAAACAGGAGCGCGCGCGCGCGCGCACACACACACACACACACATATATATATATATATATATATATATATATATATATATATATATATGGAGGAGCTGGGAATGCTTAAAATACATCTCTATGAAATGGTAATATATTTAGAAGAGCACTGCATAACAATCCCACCCACGAGGGGGGTAACACATCATTGTTATCCATATTCTTAGCACTATGTCCTCATTTTAAAAGGTACATAAGAGCAGCTCTGCTGGATCAGGCCAGGGGATTTAATCCAGTCTCCTATTATCACACAACCAGATGCCTGTAAGAAGGCCACAAGCAGCCTGTATTCAGAGGCATACTGCTTCCGCTATCCGAGGTAGTTTTATCCTTTTAAGTGCATACAATTTTCAAGAGAATGCATAGTACAATTGACGCTTGACTGAATTACTTTAAAACCTCACAGCTCTGGTATATATATATATACCTATATAATCACAATGGATTAGAGAATGAATTGAGGGTGAGATGGGAATTGAGAAAGTTCTGCACTTTCAAAAAAGATGGAATTTTTTGCTGTGCTAACAGCTCCAACGAAAACGTTCCATTCTGCTTTTCGGAAAATGGCATTTTAAACATATGCACACATGCAGAAGGACACAGCAAAGTTACCTCGTTAACAGTCTTTGAAACTCAGATGTGTAAGCTAGGCGCCAAATGGCTCCTTAGAATAAGGTTACAGTCGCCAAAATGGAATGTCTAGTTGCCATTTGGCGGCCAGACAGCTTGAAAACCGTATTTTTCAATGTGACGTTTTGGTTCCTGAAATTTGTTCCAATTGTGTAGATAAAATATCATGGACAGAATTCTAGAGGATGTGCTGTCAGTGTGTGGAAACAGGCAAGATCCAAAGATCCCCAGGCATGGACCTCCAGGTGGTGGAGATGTCAGCTGCCATGCTGGGACCTGGGCACCTTCACCTGGCCACAAGTGGCTGATAGCCAGGTGCAAAATGCACCTGGCAAATTTCAAACGCTGCACTTTGAAATTTCAAATGCTAAACCACAAAAACTGGTTGTCAGGGAGGATTCAGAGGAGCAATGGACAGAAGAGGCAGAAGAGGAGCTCAGGGATGCTGAAGAGCCCTGCAACCACCCAGAGGCTCAGGGAAGGTAGTTCGGACTCAGGAAGGCAGGGGACTTTCAAATCAGCACAGACAAGGAGGGAAATGAAACGTAAGGATCAAAGACGTTTGGCATGGGAATCGTAGGAAGCCACTCCCCAAATCTGACTCAACGGGTTCGGATGCGTAATTCTGAACTGTAGCTGTTTCTTGTGTATATGTAATAAAGACTGTCAATACCACGCTGACTGTGCTCTACTGCAAAGGGGAAACACCCTTTACATTGGTGGTGTACACAACTCAGGTGCTATTGGAATGCAGTGGTTTGTCATCTGGAGTCTCCAGACTGAGTAAATGAAGGACTGCTATTCCAAAGATAACACAACAGAAACTGAGATTCTCTGTGGCTGAATAAAGCTTTAAACCACTAGTGGGGGACTTCGGGACCAGTGACCAAATGTAGCCCTTCAGACCCCATTGGGCCACACATCCCCATTGAGTGCTTTTGTCTGTCTGCAATGTACTGTGATCAGGGTGGATTCGATTTAAATCAAATCAATTGAAATCACAATTGAAATCGAATCAATATAAATCATGATTTAAATCACTAGTCAGTAAGACTTTATATCATTTTTTTTACAGAAAGACTCATTCTTGCTGGTACCATCTTAATATTTACAACCAGAGGAAGGTTTCATTTTTGAAATAATAAAATTTCAGAGTAGTTTTCACAGTTATATAAAAAATTACTGATTTGGTTCTATTAGATCTACAAAGACAGATAATTATGAAATTATTATGAGGCTTAATAAGTTAACTGTTTATATTTGGACAACTTTTCTGCTGTACTTTATTGGAAGGAGAAAAATAATCATTTCCTTAATAACAATTTATTTAACTAAAACAATAACATTATAGCATATGTATCCATGTTTGTTAACTGATGTGGTTAAACAATTTTTTAAAAAAACCCTTAAGACTCAGTTTTAGCACACATGAAAAACTTAAAACAAATCTTTATTTCCTGATGAATAGCCTTTGTAACTTAAGTAGAAATATATATTTAGAAAAAAAATTCCTCCAAAAGCATTTTATTTAAAAAATCCAATTTAAATTAAAAAAAATCATATTTAAATTTTCAAAATCTGATAAAAAAACAACACACACACACATTGATTTTTATCCACCCTAACAGTGATTATGTTTTTTGCTTGCCTGGATAAAAGATAGAGTGGGTGTGTAGGAACCTCTTTGGTGAGGGTGAAACGTAGTCTCCCCCCCTCACACACACACACCTTTTGTTGCCTATGGCCACACCCATCATTGGTACGTGGCCCCTGGAAGATGGTTCATAAGGGAATGTGGCTCTCAAGATTAAAAAAAAAAATTAGAGAAAGAGAGAAATATAGAGAGCCTCTGGTTCTCTATTAGGGTGTTATTGGCTTCAGTTATTTTACTCGCTCCGCTATCTGTTGTTATGTCCTAAAAGCACGTGGCGCTGTCAGGTAACAGTTGCACTTTCACTAATATTAGTCGCTGCTGAATTGTTGCTGTGATCTGTCTATCTATATGCTTGTCTATTTAGAGCTTGTTAGCTGCCCTGAGATAGAAGACATTTTAATAAGCACATTATAAAGGAAAACACTTCCCTGTGTATGGCAAAAAGCAATACTAGAGAAAACAAAAATAGAAAATGCATTCCTGCCCATGGAGCCCATTTTTACAACATGGTTACGGCTTGGTTAACTTGAGGCAGGAGGAGTAAAAATGTGTGATTTAAGTAAAAGATGTGGTTTAATGGGTGCTTCACTTAAGCTGCTTTAAACCTGTTGTCTTAGCCAGAGTTACATAAGTTGTGGGAGGCAGTTCTAAGCCTTGTGGATTCTATTTTAAAAATATTTCATATTTTGATGCAGATTTCCTTGTCCTCCTGTTGCAGGTATCATGACTCCAGTAGTGATCAAGAGTCTGAATCAGAGGCTAGAGAGCCTCCAACTATGGAGCCAGACCTAGTTCAGGGCTCCGATCTTCCTCTTAGAGATGAGATGATCACAGACCTGGGAGATCCAGTGCCTCACCAGCCCAGTGGCACCTGGCAAGCACCAGGCCAGAACTATGGAACAGATGGGGGTGCCTGCCTACCTTCAGCCAGAGTGTTGACCCTTGAAGACTCAAAAGCAGGGAAGTCCAGCTCTTCATACTAAGTGGGCCACAAGAGTATTTCAACAGAGAACCCATGGGCCCCACTCCAAATTAAATTCCCCTATCCTAAATTAAACTGTTTGCCATATATTTAATATTATTTGCTACACACAATCTGTTTCATTAAATATATATATAATTGAATGCACAATTAATTGATTTATTTTTTTTATTTATTAAACACATTCAATACGCAAACAGGCGTATGCACTTTCATTAACAACGTAGAATAAGAAAGGATTTACTTACACGGTTTCAAAATTCCAAAAGGATATTATAGACAATAATTCCAAACTATTAAAGAAGGCATATATTATACTGTTGGAATGGGAAGCCAAAAATGAGGAAGTCAGATCAGTAATGATTAAGTGGGCACAGGATGTAGGTCACAACATACAATTTGAGGACTGGATAAGACTTTGGAAAGTGGATTTGAAATTTACCGATTGTATATTGTTGAAGGAAAATTACATGAAAATGATGTACAGATGGTATATCACACCAGTAAAATTGGCCAAAATGTATAAAACAGAACTGTTGGAGGTATAAAGAAGGGGAAGGTACATTTTATCATATGTGGTGGGATTGCAAGATTATTTTTTTAAAAAACCTTTGTGGGAGTGAACTGTTTGCTTGGAGCTGTCTGTGGTCCTGAAATATCTGCTCTGCCTTGCCCCTAGGGAACTGGCATCTGACCAGAGCATAGCACTAAGCATCACTATGCTAGCCCAGGGATATCCAGCATGGTGCCTCCAGATGTTTTGAACCATAACCTCCCCTACTCCTGACCATTAGCCGGCTGGGGCCAATGAGGGTCCGAGTCTGCCACATCTGCAGGGCACCACAGTCAGTGACTAAACCTGAGCTAATCTCTCCTTTCTGTCCAACTGAACTGGGGAGTTTCTCCAGTGTATATCGTGAACCAATTCAAAAACATGCTGCATGACTCACATAACATGAAGGGTTATGTCCTTAAAACTTGTCCTTAAATTTTGCCTGATTGCTCAGCCAAAGTGAATGCAGGTTTCTTAAGAAGACCTGGGAATTATATCACCCCTCACTATTTTTTCTCGACTTCCTTCATATAGTGACAAGCTCACATCACACCAGAATTTGATGCTTCAAGTGTAGGTGTAATATAAGAAACTATCAGTAACAGTGAGAAAAATGTTTGATCCGCTTGCCCGGAGTGTGGAGGTGCTCTGGTAAGCAGTGCGCCAAGGGCACAGACCCTCTCTCCAAAGCTTTCAAATGTCCTGCCATTTTGAGAAAGTTAAAAAGAAAAGGAAAAAAACAGTTGTCTCTTCAGCACAGCAAGGGACATTTACACTTTCAGACATATTCTGCATATACCAGTGCAAATGAAGCAGCACCCTCCCTAAGGTTTTTTCACATACGAAAGGAGGGAACAGA
This sequence comes from Podarcis filfolensis, assembly GCF_964270895.1. NCBI lineage: Eukaryota > Metazoa > Chordata > Lepidosauria > Squamata > Lacertidae > Podarcis > Podarcis filfolensis. The sequence continues at coordinate 59,961,200 of NC_139608.1, forward strand.
TTGTGGGGTCCACAAAGGTTGGCTTGGCTTATTAGTCAGCTGTTGTTTGTGGCCTCCGAGTTGAAACAATTTAACTTGAGATTGTGAAGGGTGGGGTGTGTGGTTGATGTTATTCTATTCTGCTCTAAATTCTATAGCTTCCAGATGACCTGTTTATTGATCACTCCTTCTGATTTGTTTGCAGGGAGGCTAGATGCTAAACAGCTGTGATCTCATACTTCTCAGTGCATTTTCCAGTCACTTTCCTTATCATAAGAAGTCTCGTTTTGGGGGGGGGGAGTGGGTTTGTTGCACAAGACTTCCCCATCAACTACAATTCCACAATGCGAATTTCCTGGTATGTGATGAAGTGCCTATACAGCACACCATCTTGAATAACAACTGGACTGACCATCAGAACTGTCTCTGATAAGACTCCAGACTCGCCGCTTTGCAAGAGGGATTCAATCACATACCACAAATTTAGGTTTGTGCAATTAAAGAGGATTTATGCACTCTGGCACAACAAACTTGCTTTTTAAAAAAAACAACACAGATTTCTGGCAGTAAGGAAAGTGATGGGCAAACAAATGCAGTCAAGAGGAATAGCAATGGACAGGAAGTCATGTCACCTCCACACAAACAAGTCCAAATTGATGCTCAGTTAACAGTGGACAGCATATAATCTCCACACAAGCTTTCCGCAAAGAAACTGGGATAAAGAAACAGGACGTCTGGAAGCAACACAGGCCAACTAAGCTACAATGCTGATGCTTGCACAATTCAGTTAGGCCTAACAGCATGAGCACAGTGATGTGGTGGTCGCAAATGCATTCAGGAGCACAGCTCCTATTCCCTAAGAGCAAAAACAAAATAGATTTCTGCTTTCACCATCAGGAGCCATCATCTGACAATGTAGGCACCACATTGCAGAGCTCGTAAAAGCAAAAGCAAACTAGGTTGTTGTTTAGTGCATTTCTGTCCTGGTCTATCAACAGTACTGTCTCTCAGAACTATTGTGATGATAAAGGAATCAACCTTTTCAGTCCTCAAATTGGGCACGGGTGTGAGGGGACCTATGCCATCCCCACCACCAGCATCTCCTTGTTGTATGACTTTCCCGAATGTCACGTGTTTAGCATGAAGATCGGCAGAGAGATTCTAACTGCGCTCGGCTAAACAAGGCTAGAATCCTCCCTTCAGTCAGGAACCCTCATTGTGCAGGATTCTAACCACATTCAGCTGAACATGGTGCATGAGCAGACAAAGGAAGCAGGTCTTGCATGCACACCCTTCCACACTTTAAACCCACATGCATTGTTTTGAACACCTGAAGAGGGCTGTAAGTTATGCCATATTATATGTCCAGCCCAGCCATCCCTAACCTGGTCTCTCTCCACAAGATGTTTTGGGCATCTGCTCCAGCCAGCACAGCCATATACTGAGGGAAGTTGAAGTCCAAAATATCTATAGTGCACTAGGTTGAGTAAGGCTGTTATTGCCAAAGAAGGCTTGCAATAGTTGTCTTGCTCCATCCCCAAAAGAATCTGGGGACTTGTTCACGTGCTAATTCTCTCCACCAGGATTGTTCCTCTAGCAAGAGCAGAAGCAAGTCACAGACCAACAAGGTGCATTTTATCTCACCAGGTCGAGAAGAGCCCATCTTCAAATTAGCATGGGATCTCTCAGCTCACGAGTAACACTCAGTCTACCCATTAAGAGTAGCAGAAGAAGGAAGTTCTCAGTTCCATGGCTCACTCAGGATATGGGATAAACATGGGAGCCAATTAACATCTAAATTTATAGGTGTTCTGCATTTTTTTTCTTACAAGGTAACAGAAATGATTTTAGCATGCATTTTCAAGATCACTATATACAGGGTTCTTCTCACTTATTAAACTTATGAGGAATAGTATTTTTTGAAAATCAGGAAAATGAGTTAAAACATTACACACACACACACACACAGGTTTTGCAACTATTTTAGGGGTGGGGGTGGGGAATACAGCTCAGTGTTTGCATGCAGAAGATCCCAGAGTTGATTTTCAGCATTTCCAAGTTGTCTGTCTGTGAGTGACTGCAGATCACCATAAACACTGAGCTAGATGTACCAATGGTCAGAATAAGCAGGCTCTAATATGAAAAATGGTAATTTGAATCCAGCTCAGTGACAGGACAAGAAAATGAAAGGGAAGGCTCTTGACGGGCAGAAAAGTTTTGTTTAGAGATTCCTAGGTATTAAAGTTGTTCAAAGATAATTTATAAATGAATTTACCAAACTAAAATACAAGTGCAAATTGTGTAGCTTATTTCTAACACATTTATGATGTGATGTTTTATTCAGGCACAGAATCTTACCGAGTATTCTATAAAGAAGGGTCTTTTAAATGAAGTGACCAGCAGATGTGAGGCACTGGGCTGTTTTCCAACAGTTCTCCGATCAAACACAGTAAACACATCTAACTCCAAAAGCTATCTTGCAGGAAAATTTGCTACCACCCTAATACAGTTGTACCTCAGTTTAAGAACAACCCTGTTTATGAACTTTTCTGTTTACAAACTCCGCAAAACCGGAAGTAGTGTCCTGGTTTGCAAACTTTACCTTGGTCTAATAACGGAAGCCAAACAGTGGAAGGGCACCGGCGGCGGGAGGCCTCGTTAGGGAAAGCGCTCCTCGGTTTAAGAACAGACTTCCAGAACAATTAAATTCGTAAAGCAAGGTACTACTGTATTAAAAATGATACAGGTAGGCAGCCGTGTTGGTCTGACACAATTGATATATATATAGAGAGAGAGTGTGTCCAGTAGCACCTTAGAGACCAACTAAGTTTGTTCTTGGTATAAGCTTTCGTGTGCATGGTATCTGAAAAACTGTGCATGCACACGAAAACGTATACCAAGAACAAACTTAGATGGTCTCTAAGGTGCTACTGAGCAATTTTTTAATTTTTTTATATAATAAAAATTATAGATGGCTGGGTCTTAGTGCTTATTCAGAGCGTTCAGAAACTAATGGCTTGTGTAGAGGTTCATTTTCTTTAGAACTTTATATTTCCTTTTGCACTCTAAACCTTCAGTGAGTTGGGTCCTGTAGGGCACCTGTGATTCAGTTTCTTTCTCAGCACTCTTTATCACAGAAGCCAATGAACACTGCTAAAATATTAATAATGCATAGAAGGAATAATACCATTTAGCATTTACCAGTGCGTCCTGCTAATTCTGTATGGTAGTACCAGTTTAATGTAAGCAAATCCTGAGAGGACCTGTAGCATGCACAATCCAATTCTGTGCATGTTCCTCTAGGAATTCAGAAGGGTTTACTCCTGAGTAAATGTACACAGGCTTGCTGCAGCTTGCTCTTCCATTACTCAGCCCACCCTGCGAAGCCATGCACAGATTGTCAAGTGCACACAAGGAACGAGAACAGCAAACGATAAACTATCACCACTTTTCACAACCTCTGAGTTGTGGCAGGATCTAGGTTTTTCCCCTCCTTCAGAGGTGGTGGGGCAGGAAAGGGGAGCATGCAGTCTATATAGCCTAATCTCCATTATCAAAAGTGATCTATAGAGCCTAATCCCCATTACCAAATTTTCACAGCTCTCCTTGTTCCATAATCCTCTGCCGTTAACACGTGCAAATGTCTAATCCTATTAGCCCCACCCCCACGGTTTTATCAAATTAAAAGAAAAAGACATAGAATTATAATATATAGATATAGGAGGCTTTATAATATAATATAAAGTCTCTTATATCTATACAATGGTGATATTTGCATACTACCAGCTCCAGATTCTGCATCTGATACGGATGTGCGACTTATTTATTTATTTATTTATTAAGTTATGAATTGTATACGTTTGCGCTTAGAAGCCAATTTACAGGATGACAAAGGCATAAACCACAGGCACAGAACCGTGCTGACACCATGTGCCCCTTTCAGAGGCAGAAAACAAACCCCAATCTTCATTCACTCTTCTCTTTCTTACAGAAACTGCCTCTTTGCCCGGCCATGCGCCCGCAATTGGCTACATCATTTCCGGGCAGTCTTGTCGGAGGCATCTCAAGCCCATCGATCCCCCCCCCCCACTCCACAAAGCACTTCTGAGTTTCCTGCCATTTCACTTTCCCCCTAAGTGCCGCCTTAGAGGGTCCCACGACGACCCTTTCCGGAGCGGAGTTCCGGAGCCGGACTCTTCCCTCGACATACATACACAGTCCACACGCGCCCTCCGCGCGTAAAAGGAAGGATGGGCAGTGTTTGAAAAGCAGAAAGGGAGAAGAAAAGGGCTGCTCTTACTCACCATCCTCCTTCTCGTCGAAGACGGGTCTCTTGGAAGACGAGGAGGAAATGCTGGCTCCCATCCTCTTCTTCCATTTGCTCCAGTGAAACATTGGCGAAGGAGGCGCCAGGGCATTCCCTACCAAAGTCCCGGGAAGCTGGGCGAGCCGGGCGCGGCGGCGAGACGGCACGGGAGAGCACCTTCAAGATGGATCTGGGGTGTGTGAGAGGAGAGAGGGCGCGCGTGTGTTTGTGCGCCTGTGTGCAACGTGTCTGAGGGGCTCTTCTTCCCTGCCAGCCGCTTGCTTCTCTCTCTCTCTCCGTCTCCAGTCTCTCGCTTTTGTCTGCGCGGCGCGCACCCCCAGGGCCCTGGGGGAGGGAGAAGAGGAGCCAAGTGTCCGAGCTTGGCTCCTTTTGGGCGCCTTCTTCCCGATCTGGAGAGAAGGGGGTCCCTCCTACTCCCCGTCAGCCTCTGGGGAACGGAGAGAGACGGGAGCGCCTCTTCAGCTTCAATCGCTCTCTCTCCCTCTCTGAACACACGATCGAAATCGCCCTGGTTTTGTTCAAGCAACACGCCTCTCTCCCCCTCCCCCTACCTCACCAGAGCTCTGGGCTTTCCCCGCGCAAAGACGCTGCTGGAGACGAGGCGCGCCCCCGGAGCGGTCGGGGTTTTGTGTTCCGCGGCGCGGGTGCGCGTTTACAACGGCGAGACTCGCGAGCCGCTTGCCCTCAACTCCAGGGAACGCGAGACTCGCCACTTCCCGGCTAGGTGGCGCTCGAATCGTGCCAACGTGGGGATTACCTTTCACCTTCTGAGATCATCCGAACGCAGCTCGCTGGAGGAGGTGGCAGTTTGGAGATGGTGGAGGGTGAGGTGGCATTAGGCTACGCTAGTTGCCCATGCCCGACTCCAGATTGCCCTGCTTGTTCGCCTCAAAGCAAAAATAAATGCGAGCAGAGTAAAAATTGTATCCAAACAGTATGAGGAGGGGAAGTTTATTATTATGCAAAGGGGAGGGGGCATTTCTCTTGTGTTCCCGCCCCCCTTTTTGTTGTTTAAAGGCTTTGGCTGTTGTTGTTAAACTAAGATCTCTTTGAGAGTGTTTTCTTTTCTTGGTCTGCAATAACCTGGAGAAAAAGGGAAAGGGGTTTGATTATGGGGTGCTCACAGAAAAAGAATGCCATCAAATGACCTCCAGAATACGCCCAAGTTTCCTCAAGGGCCATTGGAGGGTGACTGGTCACTTCCCGATTGAAATTGCTCTTCCAAGTGGTCCATGCAAAATGCACTGGGATGGAGAGGAATGGCGCCAGAACCTGACATCCTTGGGCAGTTGTTGGGGCCACAGTATCTAGGCAGGGCCCATTGTTGATGCCTGCCCAGTGACCTTTTAAAAACATTTCCCATGCTTTGAGCACCACTTGGTGATTGGAGTCAACTGCCAATTTAATTTAACACCAGGTGCTAGACATGATCAGTGTGGTGTAGTGGTTAAGAGCGGTAGATTCGTAATCTGGTGAACTGGGTTCGTGTCTCCGCTCCTCCACATGCAGCTGCTGGGTGACCTTGGGCTAGTCACACTTCTTTGAAGTCTCTCAGCCTCACTCACGAATGTTAGCCGCTTTGAGACTCCTTCGGGTAGTGATAAAGCGGGATATCAAATCCAAACTCTTCTCTTCTCAACATGAGGCATGGTGGGAAATTAAAAGGTCAGGCAACCTCAGTCATCTGAAACTGCTCAGAGAACTGCTGCTGTATTGCTGATTGTTGATTATTGTTTTATTTAATTTGCACATGCTGTAGAAGGAAGTGAGTGACAGATGGGTCTTGTCAACCTGGGAAGGCAAGTCGAAGTCCACCTAGGAGAAGGAAAATTCTGATCCTAAACCTCCACTGCCAGATATCTTCGGTAGAAGAAAAGTCTATGGAGTAAACCCTACACAAATCCAGAGTGGAGTCCCTAAGACAGTTGAATGGCGCCCAGTACGCCTCCTTCTGGCAACACGTGCAGCCAAGCTGGTGCAAAACATACTGCTCTGCTTTCCTTTGGACCACATCAGCGAGGCTGAGAGGAGGTCTTATCGTCTGGACAGCCCAGGTCTTCTATACACATAGCCCAAGCTTCTGTGGGGGGCAGGTAACTGCAGTGCTGCTAATGCAATGGTTTAACTTCCCCCCGGAGGTGCACTCGATTGACTCTCAAGACAGATGCCAACAACAATACCACTTCATATATTAAAAATATATCTAATACCTTGTGGTCTGCCCAACATCTCTGTGATTCATTCGGATAAAAATCCAATGAAAAAGTAAATAAACTTTGGCTTAAGTTCATAACTTATTATCAATACATGTAAACCCATAGACAGCTTTTCAGCATGTGCAGAGTGACATTATTACTAGTGATTGATCCACAACTCGCACACTTCCAGGATTTGGAGAAAGGGCCTGCAGGAGAGTTTGAGCTGAACACCATCTCTTAAACATGCCACTCCTCTCCACAACCATCCACCATTCCACCCAGTAATATCAGAACACCCAGGACTACAGTCAGATTCTATATTTGTTCCTGCCATTTAAAAAAAAAACGAATTTCCAAGAACTGAATCCATCACTGTGTTTTAAAACCGAAAATGGCAAAAACAACATCAACAACAACAACCACCCTAAAATCATCATTTTGGATAATTGCATATTGTAGACAATTTAGTGTTCTATAAACTTTAAACAATTCTTTCAGTAGGCTGGATAAGCACTTTATAAAAAAACACACACCCAAATGTGCATTGCTTTCAATTAGAACTGCTAATTAATTCACAGCGGTTTTCTCCTCTTATTTAATTGTTCATTTAAACTGCGTGCTGTGCACTGAAAAAGACAAAGGGTGGGGCTTTAGGAAAGTGGGTTTGAGTTTAATGCATATTCTGGACTTCTTCATTGGTATGGTATTGCATATAATGCATTTAGTTCTTTGGAAACTCATACATAAATAACACAACAAAGATGAAAGTTGCATAATGGATACATAATTTCCCAAGCAGCAAGAATCAGAAGGTCCTAAATTACATGATGCTTTCATTGTGCAAAAGAAAAGGTGTGCAGACTTCCTTTCAAATTACCGGTGCTGTGATTTTCTGGGGCTTCAGAGACACCAACAGACAGTGCAGGTAATGAACATTTAAAGTCTTGTGGCTCCCTCAAAGAAGTTGTGTGCATCTTTGTAGGTGCAGTCAGACGTAATCCACATGGACTTACTCCCATGTAAGTGTGCCTAGGCTTGCAGCTTTCCTTATTTTCTACATTACGTTTACTGGCATTATAGCCAAGTTTCAAAAATTACATCAGAGCTCTCTGAATTCCTGGTGTGCCATTAGCACTTTAAGAGAAATGTGATCCGTACAACTTTCAGAACAAATTCCAGAGGGGTAGTGTTGTGCTAATGCATGGCAGCAAAATCACCCAAAAGTCATGCAGCAGTTTCAAGAGTAGTGACGTTATTGTAGGTTAAGCTTTTGTGGAAGAGAATTCTCTTCATCAGATGCATGAAGCATTATCCTGAATTAGCAGATTGTTTACATGACTCATAAAAGCAGAAGGACCCACAGCGCCACCCACGTCCCTTGCAAATGAGTATAACCATAGAATTGTAGGGTTGGAAGGGGTCCCAAGGGTCATCTAGGCCAACTCCCTGAAATGCAGGAATCACAATGTTAGAATCCTTGACAGATATTCACAGACCCTCCAAGTGTCCCTGTTTTCCAGGGACATCCCTGATTTAGATAAACCGTCCTGGTTTTTTATTTGATCCTGGAATGTCCCACTTTTCCTTAGGATGTCCCTATTTTCATTGGAGAAATGTTGGAGGGTATGGAGTTATCCAACCACCAAGCTGTCTGAAGGCAGTCCTGTATAGGGAAGTTTTTAAAATGTTTAATGTTTTATCATGTTTTTATGTATGTTGAAAGCTGCCCAGAGTGGCTGGGGTGACCCAGTAAGATGTATGGGGTGTAAATGGTAAAATTATCATTATGGAATGGAACGTCCGTATTTTCATTGGATAAATTTTGGAGGGTATCCAACTTCTGTTTAGATACCTTCAATGTAGAAGAATCTACTGCGTTCCAATGGAGTCTCTTTCACTGTTGAACAGTTCTTGCTGTCCTGAAGATTGCAGCCTTAATCCAGGAAAAGCTTTTGTAAAGATAAGGGGAGGGCCACGAGCAATCTCATCTGCTTATTCAATTACCTTAGATGCATTTTTAATGGAATTGGGTGTATAATAGTTGCTGCAGAGACACTGCAGTGAAAATAGGAAGAGAGGAGAACTAAAATAAAGGCTACAGTCCCATGGGCAGTTTCTTGGAATCTCCACTGAGCTCTATTGGATTTACATCCAAGTACACAGACATAGGCTTGGATTTGGGAAAATCCTGGGGTTTGTTGTGTTCTGTTATCTATACGTCTGTGTAAGATGTTTGTCCTGGACAGGACCCAGTAGATGAGGAGACAGAGGAATGAGGCAGGAAAAAATATCTCATTTCTCATGGATAAAACAGTAGATGACCCTCAGAGTCCCTTTCAACCCTAAAATTCTATGATTCTATGACTCTAAAATTATCTTTTTTGGAGGGGTCCCTCTACCAACCTCTCTATTTCTCTGTTCTTTATTTGGTTTGGGTAGTCCATCAATCTATTCTGGATGTTTAGAAAAGGGGGGGAAACAAACCAAAACATGCTATTTTTAGAGTGATTGATACCTTATTTCTTGCCAGAAGTGAATAACTGCAGTACAGACCTTCAGAGGGTGCTGAAACTTTTCCTGCAATGGAAATGTAGTGATGAAGGAAAAACTTTTTCCCAGGCTCCATCAGATGAGCTTATTCTGTTTGTCGCTACAGCTGATAGAGGTCCAGAGCCTCTGTCAGGATGAAATTGAACCAATCCTCTTTTTCCCTTTCTTTTTTAATGCGCTTTGTTCACTATTCAATTTTAGTTATCCTTCAGCAGCTCTCAGAACTATGCCTGGCTTGGAACAGTGACGGGATGATGACATTTTAAAAGCGAGCTCATAATTTAAAGCAAGCTCGTAATTATAACTGAAATATAGAAGAAAACACTTTCTTGGTGATATTGATGCTGTAAGTTTTCAATAAAGGACTTCAACTGACAATTCATTGTATGCCAAATGAGTGTTTTCAAAGCTGAATGCTTGAGAACTCCAAGCTCTTGGAAACCCAGAAGAACAATAAACTCTAATTAAAATAATATCACAGGCTGCCTTCTATAGATGTGCCTGATCTTCACTTTTGCTCAATTCCCTTTTGCTAACACCAGAAAGATTCCCAAGAAATGCTACTGACTTGTTTTCTTTCCTCCAGCATTGTCAACAGACCAAATAATTTTAACCAACATGGAGTGCTTTTGAATAATGATGCAACTAGGGCTGGAACTCAGGGCTGATGTCCACAGCCCTGTAAACTAGGGGACACCCAAATGACCATCACAATGCTAGAAATACCACATTGCTCTTTGAAGCACACCATCCAAAAATTAATCCCTGGTTTTGTTAATATAAAGACTACCATATTTCCCTTCACGTCTGCTTTCTGCCTGCCCCAGAACCTGTGTGTTTTGTTTAAGGGTTACAAGGTTGGACCAGATGACACTCAAGGTGCCTTTGAACTCTACAGTTCTATGATTCTAAGACAATGGGAGCAGACATTGGTTCTCTATAATAGAATCCTAGGGGTATTACCTGGTACCTCTAGCATCTGAGAAGGGCTTATGTAGCTTGCAATCTCCACCTTAGATTTGAGTCTACAAGCTAACCTCATAATTACAGTATCTAGACTAATTATTGCATTCCCGAGCCCCCTCAGCACCCCTCCATTCCCTGCTTTTTGAAACAACCAGTTGGATGAAAAGTTCTTCAGAGCTCAAAAGCTTGCTACGATTTTATGACATCTTGGTTGGTCCAAATAAATATATTGCCCACCTGTGGATTTTGGGTGTGTTCTTATGGGCCAACCTTTTGCAGCAGATGCTTGGTAAATACAAATTTATTTCTCCCTTTCCCATCAGGGGATGGGAGAACAGCCCTGGCACATGTCAAGGGAGGGTCAGCCCACCAGGTGAGTTGTCCTGCTCACCTGACAAAGTCAGCCCACAGGGTTAGGCTAGGTAAAAATATGGCTCTCATAGCCAAAAAAATTCTCCATCCTGGATATATACAGTATGTTGCATGATTAGGCAGTTTGAGGCCATCACCTCAGGTAGCTGACATTTCATTCAAATATAGGGTAATGATTTCTGATTGTCATGTGTTATGTACTGAGTTGAATAGGATCCAAACTGCAGCAGTCTGATTGGTCCTAGAACAATAGGATCCAAAAGGCAGTAGTCTGATTGGTCCTAGAACAATAGGGTTCAGAATGCAGCAGTCTGATTGGTCCTAGAACAATGCAGCAGTATGATTGGTTGGCAGGAACCACCCAATCATGCTCCAGATAGAAGTGAATCCACAACCTGATTGGCTTACAGTAGAATTCCGGAATTAGCCAATCATGTACAGCCCATTGTGTAAATAATGTATATAAAGCAGATACTTTGAGGGGACTTTCATTAATTCCTCCTCACCACTATGAGCTGAATAAAGGGCATGAAATCACTTTGCGATTCTGAGTATATTTCATCATGGAAGCAAAAATATCCCTGACAGCTCTTGCATTGTAATTATTTACTTGGGGGAGGGGGAGTGTTGTTTGTTTGGTACAAATTTCTGTTCCTATAATTGGAAGCAGCATTATATTCTCTTTTGCTGCTAATGAAAATTGCCTTTGCAACACGAACGCTCTTCCTTATAAAACGGCAAATGTTGTAAAACATGTTTATTGTGGCGATAAAAACATTGTGTGAGTAGTACAACTGTGACATTCTGGCTCTTAAGAAAGCAATATTTACTAAACGTAAAATGCAAACATATTTAGGCAGCATTTAAAAATAGACAGTGTTTGCAATCTGTACAACTAATATACCTTTTAGATGAACATGGAAGCTACTTCCCATGCAGGGCAAAGTGGGTGTGTATGTGCATGTGTGTGTGTCTGTGTGTTTAAGTGGGGTTCCGTGGTGCCTTCGACACCTGCAAGCTGGGGCACCTGGTTTTTGCTGATGCTCCTTACTTAATTTAGCCTTCCACCCCCCCCAGAAGAAAGTTGCACACTAGGTATCAGAATAGGTATCAGGGATTGGCAAAGATCAGTTGCCCCAACTTGCACAAGTGGAAGCACTTTTTGCTAAAGCAAAGCCATCATTTAATATAACCAACCTATTAGAAATACATGCACAAGATATTGATGCGCACAACCCCAGTCTCCAAGCAGTGTAGAGGTTCCTGCACTTATTCAGGTTTTGTTTCCACAGTCAGCAGAGACTGTGGGTGTTTTTAGAAAATATAGTTTTATTTACTCTCTCTCTCACACACACAACACCTGAGAACAGGATGGAGAGCAGGCATAGGCAAACTCGGCCCTCCAGATGTTTTGGGACTATAACTCCCATCATCCCTGACCACTGGTCCTGTTAGCTAGGGATGATGGGAGTTGTAGTCCCAAAACATCTGGAGGGCTGAGTTTGCCAATGCCTGATGGAGAGTATCACAACATTAGCGCCCCAACAGTTCTTGCTTCCCCAGTGGTTTCCAGAGAAGCTGCTGAAGGCTGAGCACAGAGCAAGGCAAGTCTTTGTGTCTCTGTGTCATCCAACTTCAAGCCCCGCACCAACCCTATTGTTCTCCAAGTACTAGCCAGGTGAGTGGCATGGTGGAAAGGCCCACTCATTTGCTCTATGGCACAGAGCAACTTATTTCGATGTGCAAAATTGTGCTACTTAAACAGCCAGCCAAAAGGAACTAGTTTGGCAAGCTTCCCGTTATGCATTCTACCCCCAGAGATGCAGCATACAAATGCCTGCTTGCCACCTTATGGGACTCAAATATAAAATGCACATTAAAAAAAAAAATCAACAAGAAAATAAAATATTATTATGAGCATGTAACATACCTGCTGCTGCTTTGCCAATCCTGCCAATGGTAGTTCATGGCAGGCAGCCACTATCAAAGCTCAGGATTAACAACCTGCAGCTACACTAAGAGACACCCAATATGGCTTCAGCAGCAACCTCAGCTTTTGTAGCTAGAGGGAATCAGGGCCCCACCCACCCAGGCCAAGAGCAAAAAGGTCATAGGAACATTGCATGCATGGATTAAGGGGAAGTGCTTATGGGGAAGAGGGAATGGCTAGCGGGTAGTTTTGAACCCCTATTTCTTCTTAGAAATTAGCCACCGGGCAAAAAATAACATATTAAGGGACAAGAAAGTGTACAAAGCATGCACCTGGAAGGGTCCTAGTGAATGTTTGGCTTTCATGGGTTTTCTAAGAATGCATTTAAAACACACCGGTGTGACTTTGGAAGGTTTATCCATTTGTTTTCATAGTAAACTGAGGTGGGAAATGGCCTTCAGATCAGCTTACATTTTCACATCTGAGCAAGCAAGCAATTCCTTTGGAAAACAGCGCACATCGCACTTCACGTTTCCTGCCACTGGTGTTTCTGAAAATAGTGCCAGTTCTATCTTAGAAGGCGATAATAGTGACAGCTCTTTGCCTGCTCTTTAATTAATACTATTATATCCATCTGCAGAGGTCACAGCCAAAAATGAGAACTCTATCCACAATATATTGTCACATACCATCCCCAAGCAGCCAGAGACTCCAGGGGTCTACAGTTTGCTTACAGTTCTTATGCATTATTTCTTAAGACTATTTGAAAAGCAGAGGCGGCATATATGTGAAAACTGTTGTGAAGACAAGCAAGGTGTTGCTTACTCACAGCAGTTCTGTCCTTTCATTTACTGTAGGTAACCAATTTCTTTAAGTAATCTGGTTTCAGGTTGTTCAGGGCTTTCTTTATAGGTTAACAACAGCACCTTGAAGATGGCTCAATAGCTAATAGGCAGCCAATGCAGGTTCTTCAGGACAGGTGTAATATATGCACAACCAGGAATTCATTTCAGCACCCTGGACACCTGATGGCAGTCCCACATAGAATGCATGATAGTAATCCAATTGTGACTCATGACGTTACCAGGCACCAGGGTTTTTTTCCAGCCGGAACTCAGTTCTGGCACCTCTCAGGTGGGCGCCGTTGCATTCAAAGAGAATGTGGGAGGTGTTCATGGTAAGTTTTGGCATCTCTTTTTCAAGAAAAATAGCACTGCCAGGCACAAACCAGTGTCTAAGCCAGGCTTCCTCAACCTTGGCCCTCCAGATGTTTTGAGACTACAATTCCCATCATCCCTGACCACTGGTCCTGCTAGCTAGGGATCATGGGAGTTGTAGGCCAAAAACATCTGGAGGGCCAAGGTTGAGGAAGCCTGGTCTAAACTATCCCTAGCATAGCACACAGCTGAAGAGATAAGGACTACTTACTACACTGAGTGCTACTGTTTTTAATAAATACTTTAATAAAGTATCCACAATTACTTACTGGTGACTGCAGCACCCACAAGACAAACAATCGTGTTGCAGAGTAGCTTAAATGTCTCCAAATTGCTACTTGGTTTGCAGTGCGTGTTGCTCCTGTTACATTTTAATCCATGTTTCACTTGAAACCATGTTTCACTGACTAAACAAATGAGTGACAGGAATGAATTTATACACGAGAAATTGCTACAGTATATAACAGCCTGTTCTTACATCACTCTGCACATTAAAATATAAGAGTTTTCCCCTTTTCAGATTTAGTTTTAGTTACCTAATCAAATGCCTAAACAGTTTAAACCTAAACTGCTACACACTCCATGCCACAGGTATATTGGGAAGAACAGGCAAAGGGACCCCTGACCGTTAGGTCCAGTCGCAGACGACTCTAGGGTTGCGGCGCTCATCTCGCTTTATTGGCCTAGGGAGCTGGCGTACAGCTTCTGGGTCATGTGGCCAGCATGACTAAGCCGCTTCTGGCAAACCAGAGCAGCGCACGGAAATGCCGTTTACCTTCCCGCCGGAATGGTGCCTATTTATCTACTTGCACTTTGACGTGCTTTTGAACTGCTAGGTTGGCAGGAGCAGGGACCAAGCAACGGGAGCTCACACCGTCACGGGGATTCGAACCGCTGACCTTCTGATTGGCAGCATGCATGAGGCAAAGTGAGGCGACCACCTCAGGCAACAGGATCTACGGGGGCAGCAGATCCAGCCTGCAAGGAATGCATTGCCTGCTGCTGACACAATGGCAGCAATGACTACAGTGCACTCCTTGGAGGCTGGATCTGCTAGTTCCTTGGCAGCCCCTCCCAAGATGCCATCTCTACAGCGACGTCTTAGTGTGCTGCTGGTCTTTTCGCCTCCCCAGGAGGAAATGGTGGAGGGTGTCCCCTGGGATCCCCAGGGCTCTGCACCCAACTAGTGTGATTCAAAGCAGGACTCTTTCCACCCTGGGACAACCATTGATTCCCACTTCAACCATTGAGTAAGGTTGATTTGATTCCCTGCTTTGTTCCCAATGTAGATATTCACTCACCCCTTCCTCCCTGGTGGAAGGATGCCAATCTGTGCTTCACCTCAGGTGCCAAAATGTATTGGCCCAGCCCTGCTCCCAGTATGTGAATTGTTCTTTGTTTGACACTTTTATGAGTACTTTCATCCTTTTAACAACTTGTAAGCCTTGGGTGCATTTGCTTTACTCGTCCTCCATGTGCGTATCTATTTCCACAGCTTGCATGTTCTCCTCTCGTGCAAGAAGCAATCCAGATGTCTCATTAGGAGATTTTGGACATATGCTACTTGCTTTTAGTCATTCATTCATTGGTATTTACTCACCAGCTGGAGGAAAAGGAACTATTCTTAATTGCCTTAATTTAAGAATCTGTACTTAGAAAACACAAAAACTCTCCCCCCTCACTTTTCCAAAATGGATCCCAATATGATTATTTTTATTTTCTTAAATGTAAAAGTAAAACCTGAGAGCAGTTGAATTACAGGGACAACAAGCTTGCAGTGATGGTGAGGAAAGCAAACATTATTTTAGTAACTAGTATCCTCTATTGGTTAAACTACTGTGTATGGAATCTGTTTAAACAATATATGTGAAGAATGAAAATCCTCAATGTGTGGGCTTTGGTCAACACAGTGCAACACAGAGTATTTAGCTTCAATATTGAAACGGGAAAGAGAGAAAAGAGGTGGTGTTAATTTCTAGTGAGTTCAATTGTTTTATAGACTGATGCTATGCTCCTCCCTCCAGGAGCATAGAAAACAACAAAAAATTCCTTCCTCTCGTATTCCTAGTCATTAATGCCTCCAGCAGCCATGCCACTATCTTCTGACCCTACCTGCATTTTCATTTCCACTGTCCATGTATGAAATTTTTCTCTCAGGCACACTGACTTTATTCCCAGATATTGCACCATTTGACAGCATTCTATAACTTCCCACACAACATTTAGAACCCTATCCACATCTACTCAGATGGAAGCCACACTGCGTTCAATGAGTTTTACTCCCAGCATGTACAGGATTGAAGCCTAAAGAACATTATATGATATCTCAGGAAGCCAGCCAATGGCCATAGAGAGTTTGCCGAATGAGAGATTACAGACATACAGGAGGCCAGCCAGTGGCTAAGGAGAATTTGCTGAGTGAAAGGTAACAGCCAGTTTTTCATTTATTCCACATTTAGGAATATTTTAGTATTTAGTACAATATTTTTAGGAATTAATTAATTTGTGCCCCAAAGGTACACCTGAAAGTTTAGCATGTTCTTAGTTTTGCATTTAACGCTAATCTGGATATCCAGAAAGAAATCCCCACAAAGATAAGGTGCAAACGGTGGCATTAGCCATCATCAATTTCTCACCTGTGTGCACTTTGCTTCCTCCTCTCACAAAGCAATTACTGTGTGCATCAGAATTATTTTTATAATAGCTTCTTTCTGGCAATGCCATATTGGCAATTTGATTTTCCATCTTGCAAGAATTAGGGGCAGTATGAATCAAATTATTCATAGATTACTTAACAGTTATCTAAGATTAATGTAAGTTGGTTATGTCTTATATGTTCTTTGTCTGCATTTAGCCATGTAATGGATTTTTACCAATCCCTACAAATCCTCTTGGGCGGGGAGGGAAATAGATCCTAATTCAGACTGATGCAATTCCTCACTAATCTTTGCTAGAGTTATACGCTGCAGTTTTGTATTGTATGCTAATAGATGAGGAGCTATTACATAACAATACATGGATGGTATGGGTTGTGTTAGAAACGAATGGAAATGTAGGAGTTTTTTGAGCGATCACGGTGGCAGCATCACTTGACCACAGTAGTTCACAATCACCTTATTTTGTACCATTTTGACAGCCTCATAAATTAATCTGTTAAAGTGGGCCTGTAGAACCTGTGTCTCAAAAGGTACGTCTAAAGGAAATGCCCTAGCATTTGGGAATAACAGAAGTTCCTTTAGAAACACAATTTACAAAGATTCATAATCAGAATGTAGACAC
Source organism: Podarcis filfolensis (assembly GCF_964270895.1). NCBI lineage: Eukaryota > Metazoa > Chordata > Lepidosauria > Squamata > Lacertidae > Podarcis > Podarcis filfolensis. The sequence continues at coordinate 59,978,018 of NC_139608.1, forward strand.
CCTATATATAGAAATGAGCAAACCAGTGATGTTTTAGGAAGCAGGCTAGCAGGTGGGGCCCATTACTTACATCATAGGAGCCTACACAACACAAAACATTGTTGCTGTATGTAGGTTTTATTTGATTTGTTTGTTATCTTGTATTTCAGAGGAGCCAACACAACACAAAACACTGTTGCTGTATGTAGGTTTTACTTTATTGGTTTTTTATATTGTATTTTGGAAATGTACATCCGGGTGTGTTTTTTTCCTTTAAATTTTTTGGGGGGCCACTCTCTTGGGGCCCTAAGCTATAGCTTGTTAAGTTATACATAAATCCGGCACTGCCTGTGATGGGTTAGTTGAAGCTGCATGAAATGAATAAGGGGGAAATATTTGGAGTTCCTAAGAACGGGGTGGAAACAGCTAGCAAGCATTCAGAGGGGGAGCGAAGAGGAGACGTTCCCCCCTCTTTCCCGCCCTCCCCCCACCCTGCCTGGATGTTTTGTTTCGTTTTCTGTGTACCATCCTTCAAACACCCTCATCCCACCTAAGGTGGAGGAGATGCCGGGAAGGGGGAAAGGGACGCAAAGCAGGCTGGGATGTGGAGGGAGCCAGGGTTCTGCCGGGCCTGCATTGCGCGGGCCTCCCTCTCCCTTCTTCTCCCTGGCGGCGCCGAGGGAGGCCTCCGCCTCCTCCCGGCGCTTCCCGGCAGCTTGAGGGTTGCCATGGCGACCGCGGCCTAGCGGCCTGCTTGTTACCCTTCGGCCACGGCATAAAGGAAGCTCGCGGCGAGAGGGGCAGGAGGAGGAGGGAGCTCTGGCACTGGGCGGCCTTCACAGTCCCCGGGAAGAAGTCGGTGAGGAAGTGGGGGGGCTGGCTGGCTGCTGGGGGCCTTTTAAGCGGGAAGAGAGGAAGGTTTGGGGAGAGAGACATGGGGAAAGGCGAGTTTCAGGTTCTGTGGGGAGAAAACTGCTTTTGAACTCCACAGAATTCAGGAGCCGCCTTCGTTCTGGGCGCACAGCCGCATTAAAAACGACGACGGGAGAGAAAAGGTCCTAGAATCGGAACCGTAAGAGGGACCGACGAGGGTCATCTAGTCCAACCCCTGCCAGACAGGAATATTTTGCCCAGCGTGGGGCTCGAACCCACGATCCTGGGATGCAAAAGTCTCAGAAATAGGAAAAGGGCGCGCGGGGGGGGGGTGATTGCCGTCTTCCCGGCTCCTTCTTTGTCACCATGTGGACCCTTAATGCAACTGCTAGTTTTTGTTGTTGGTTCGTTCTTCCCGTTATTATCTATGCCCCAGCGCGGGGGGGCGTTTCACACGTTGCACGTGACCATCCAGGGATGGGGAAATCGCAGGTGTATTGTCACGTGTGATGATGGCACGAGTGTGTGTGCATTTTGATATGTGTATGTAGGGGATGCACAGGCTGGTGGGCAGTTTTCTTTTTTGGGCCCGGGTACTTTGAGCATTAGAACCAATTTCTCGCCTTGATTTCTTCAAAGGGAAGAGATGTTGTTAGTGTTCAGAACCCCACTGCTACAAGTATTGCCACTCTCATCAGTCCCCTTTCCCCATCCTCTCGTACACTTAAATTTTTTTATTCTTAAGATAATACTTTGTCATCCTGTTACTCGTGCTGATTTAAATGTGGATTTTACTGTCTTTTATTTTCATTTGTAATGCTTCTATTTGATGTAGCTTTCTGTTTGATGTTCTAAGATAGGAGGTTAACCACTGAGAGATTATTTTTATTTTAGTTTTATTGTTATCTTTGGAAATACAAAGAACAATGCTCTAATGGGGCTACTGCCCAAGTTGTGTAAAGAAAGAAGTTACTCCTTTTGGTCTGGAAAGCTGATTGTCTGAACAGACAGTATAAAGTATTTAGGTGGTTGATTTACCTGCATTATATACTTCTGTTACAGCACATTGCGGGGGGAGTTGTTGGTACCTTCCAATATATATATATATATATATATATATATATATATATAATCTGTTATTTTTCAGCTTATTGCTTACCTTTGGATGATGAGTGTGTAGGTTTCTGGTTTAGGCCAAGTGGTTTCTCATCAAATGGAGGAAAAGTGGACTTCCTCAGAAGCTGATGGTGCTGGTGGTGATAATGCAGAAACCAAAAGGAGAGCTGATTCTGATTCTGGTTCATCAAGTCGCATCTGCCAGGCTCTTGACAAGCTTGAATCTAATTCTACAATCTCTCTGGATCTGAGTAGAAAAGATCTACAGCATCTAACGGATGACATATACAAGTTACTTAACCTTAGAGTAAGTTTCTCATACATAATAACAGTTGTTAAAATATCCAATCAGTAAAGAGTAGCTCAGTTATAAAGTATAAAAACTTAACAGCGTTCTTGTGTACAAATTAAAAGTACAATTTAATTATTCCAATATACTTTCTTGAATAATTCTAAAGTTTTACATATTTTTGAGTATTTCTAAGGAATTAATAATGCATGAATTATACACCAAGCAATCATTGCAGATTCATGTGTGTGTGTGATAATATATATATTTGTATTAGCATTTGCATCTGGAAGGAAATGTCCTGTCTGTAGTTCCTGAGGATTTCTTTCAGAATGTGCCAAACCTTGTTTGGCTTGATCTGCGTTACAACAAAATTCAAGAGCTTCCCCCTGGAATTGGATGCCACAAGTAAGTCTTCTGCCCTTTTACTTGTTCATCATTCTTTAAAATATTCTCTCTGTTGAACAATACATACCCATTATGAAAGTAAGTACTATTCCATTTCTCCCCAATTGACATCAGAAACTATAGTATAAGAAATAGATTTAACACAGTTGGTTGTAGGCCAAACTTTTTTAAAACTTTTAAAACTTTTTTTTTAAAAGTGTGCTTAAATTGGTCACTTTTTTGTTTTGAACAGTGGTGTAGAAACTCTGGCCCAGAGGTCTAGCTGGTCCGGCACAGGTCTCATTTTGCTTGCAACCACACTTGCCTGCCTCACACCTAAGTGATGTCAGATGTAGGGCAACTATGGATGTGGCTACAAATGCACAATTGCAAGGTTAAATCCACCGCAGTGGAGATTTTCCCATCCAAATGGAACACATTTTCCTTTGCAGGAAGCGATTTGAATCCAAACTGCTTCCTCAAAATGAATTTCAAAGAAAGCACCCTGTGATCGCTAAGTAACAGCAAGCCTCTTTGAAGGTACATTCCCAGTGTCAAGATGTACTGAAATTGAGGCAATAACTGGATATATATTGCCAATGGATCCCTTAACCATGTTGTTTGGTTATATAAATGTACTAGCAGAAGATAAGGAATTGGTCCTGCATCTGTTAACTGTTTGTGACATAACTATTTGTTATAAAAGTTAATTTAAAAAAGACACCAACTTTGGAACAATGGATTATTAAAGTTTGGGATATTGTATGTATGCATAAGTTTACAAACATAATAAAAGTCAAATGGGAAAATGAAGTGCATTTATTGGTGTAACAAGCTACAAGATAATGTAGATCCATTTGTTTTGCTTGGAACTTAATGCATTTGCATGCTTCGCCAGTTTATGGAATGGAACTTTGTAGTTTGCTTTTATACTCATACCCATTTTTTTGTCCTTCCCTCCATCCTTTATATATTATACTGACTATAAATAAACTGAAAAGTCACTAAATGAATTGACTGAGGCCCCAAAACCTTAAAAAATATATTGCTTATTTGGAAGTATCTGTCCTAAAATGACATGGCTAAAAGTATTTTGAAACTGGTCATCTAATCAAGTTTAAACATTGTCTGATATAGAAATGCTGCTCCATTGCAGCACCTGCATCCATTATCTGATGAACCCAAGTGAAGTGACCTAACTTCTGAAGGACGTGACATTTTTCTATTTGTTGACCCTAGCCATAAGATCCCTTTTGGAATCCACCTGTATAATTCTGTTTCTTTGAAATAGTTCTACCTCCACTGTCAGAGGCAGTATGCCTCTGAATACCATTTGTTGTGAACTGCAGGTTTGCAGAGGGCTGTTGTGCTCATGTTCAGCTTGCAGACTTCCCGTAGGCATCTGGCTGGTCACTGCAAGAACTGGATGCTGGACTACATAGGCCATTGGCCTGATCCAGCAGCCTTGTCTTGTTATTCCTGTGATAGGCTCATAAAATAAATTAGAGAATTAACAATTTTTGACATTTTCATTTAGATTCATTTTATATTTACATTTTGTTTTCTTCTTTATTGCAAAGGCAGTTGAAAACGCTGCTGTTAGAAAGAAATCCTATTAAAAGATTGCCTGTTGAGCTTGGTAAGTACTCCTCTCTCCCCAGTAAATGCTTAAGGGAACCTAGTAATTTTTAGTAATTTACATTTATTGTAAATGCTCTCTTGAATAGTAAGGAACTTTGGACAGATTTCACCACGGCACAATGCACCTATGTAGAGGCACAGTGTGACATGACCACAATTTAATTAATATATAATAGCAACAGATCTGACGTAAATGATTGTTAGGGCCAAGGCTAATCTGATTCAGAATTCTGTAATAGTTCCTCAGAGGTTGACTGGGAAACTCTTGTTTCCTTTACTGGTTGGGATCATCTGGTTGGGAGGAGGTTGGATCTAAGCTCCTTTTTTTACCTGCACTAGTACAGTGGTACCTTGGTTCTCAAATGCCTTGGTACTCAAACAACTTGGATCCCAAACACTGCAAACCCAGCAGTAAGTGTTCCGGTTTGCGAACTTTTTTCGGAAGCTGAACATGCTCTGTTTTGAGTGTTATGCTTCCAGTTTGAGTGCCACACTTCCGTTTTGAGTGTTACGCTGAGGTCTGTCTGTTTTTGCTATTTATTTTGTGTTTTTGTTTTTTTGACTGTGTGGAGCCCAATTCAGCTACTGATTGATTGATTGATTGATTGATTGTGTGACTGCAGTACATTGTTTATTGCTTTCATTTTATGGATCAGTGGTCTTGTTAGATAGTAAAATTCATGTTAATTTGCTGTTTTAGGGGTTGTTTTTAAAAGTTTGGCATGGATTAATCCATTTTGCATTACTTTATATGGGAAAGTATGCCTTGGTTTTGGAACGCTTTGGTTTTGGAACGGATTTCTGGAACAGATTAAGTTTGAGAACCAAGGTACCACTGTAATGGCAAATTTCAGAACAGAGAAGGCTGAAGCATCAGTCTTTCAACACTGATAGTGTTGGTTACAACAGCCCTTTAAAGTAGCCCCAGCCTTGCAATAGTAATCATGGGGGGAGGGGAACTGAGGAAAAGTAGAGTATGATAACCCAGTACTGTTAACCAGCCTCTTTGTGTATTGAGTTGTGTATTGTTTTTTGTTTTAGAATATTGCAGTTGCAGGAACTGTTATGTTAATTGTAGCAGCAAGACAGTGGGGAGAGGTGATTCATATGTTTCCCGCTTAAGGGACAGATATAGGGTGATTCATGGGGATGGGCTGTTGCCACTAGTAAAACACTTCAAGTATATTCAAGTTAAAGGTTCAGATCCTTTGATGAGCAGCTTTTTGACCTGTTTTATGACCATTGCTCATTATGAGGTCTACACAATTAACCACAACAAATGCTGTTAGAATACACTGCTTGCTTTTTAACAATTTCATCTTGAAATTATCCAAGCACGGGTATCCGAGCATTGCTTGATGAAAATATTAAATTTCTTTTAACCTACCTGCCCTGTGATCTGAAACAAAGCCCGACCTTGCTCAGAATGTATGCTAGGGTCTTTAGTGGGACGCTCGGCATTACTCATATTTCTCAACCATAATAGCACCACTTGCAGTATGGATTTACTGCTGATGCGTTTGCATTTGTATGGTAATTTTTCTAATAGTCACATACTTGGAATTTATTTTAATTTTCTTTTTAAAATAGCATGAAATTAAATATGTGTTAGAACGAGCATGAACTCCTCTCTTTGCTGCTACTTCTTGTTTTTTAATGGACAAGCTACTGCCCAGACACAAGTGCGCTAACACTCTGAATTTCTCAGTTATTTTCTCTGAACAACTACTTCTCTCACAGGGAAGATGAAAAACAGCTTCAAGATGAGCCAGTAAGTCTCTTCAGCAATGAACCAGGCAGTCCCTTCTACATTGTCTGTCTTTAGAGTCACACACATACAAAGGAAGACCAAAGTGTAGCTTCGAAACAAACCAGGAAGTACCTTCTAAATTGTTAGCAGAGCGGACTTCTTGGATGATTCTGAAGCTGTTTTAGGGTTTTCTCAATTTGTGTGTGTCTCTGAATTTCTCCATAACACTTGTCAATCACAGCTCTGACCTGATTTGTTGGCTGAAACAAGGGAGCACTTCTAATGGTGTCTGCATGTTTCACTTTGTAACTTTAATTCTATTATGAAAGTATATTGGGGGCTTAGACCAAGCTCTCCTACCCCACCAGCAGCAGAAGCAGGGACAGAATGATTTCACCTGATCCAAACACAGTGATGTCACTCCACAGCTTTGACGGGGGCTCAGGATCCAATGGAACGCAGGAAAGCTTAGCCCCTCCCCAATTCTGAATGCCCTGTTTTAGGGCCTTCTACTGGCTGTTGGTGGTGGGTATCATGCCATCAGCACACCCACACATTCAGCAGGTGGATGGGGGGGGGAATTCTGCGTCAGTGAAGTGCCACTTGAAACCAGTTTAGCTGTTGGAACTGGACCAACAACACCCTTGATCAGTGTTTTTTTTTCTTAAAAAAAATGTTTAGGTGTACTCTCATTTTCCTACTCATATTGAAATACTGGCCCTCAATGAGGCCAAACTTAGATTCACAAAATGTTTAGGGGTATGCGTACTCCCACGTACCCCCAGAAAAAACCACTGCCCTTGCTTAATCCAACCTGACAAAGGGGGGCCTCCTACTAGTTCTGGGTCCAGTATAGTGGCACCCCCTATATCACCTTTTTATCGGAGTTGAACCATACCAGTTAAACATGAACTGCATCCTGGAGCAACTTAAGCTACTCATCTGTTATATAGCATCCATATTCCTGAAAGCCAATTATATGTTGGGCTCTGTGAGAACATAATGGACATATCCGTGGTGGGTCAACTGTCAAAAGATGCTTGAAAATTTGAGCCCCTCCCTCTTCTTGTTGCAATTTGTCAAATATGGACCCTCCTCATCCAAAGTATGTCATATTCCAGCACACAATAATGTTTCTAATGTATAAACTTCACTCTGTATATTTCTTTAAGGAATATCTTACATTATTGCTGTATAGTAGTCATGGATATTACGTGGAAAGAAATCTATACATTGTTCATCCTCCTACAGTGAGGATTTTGTGCACTTTGAGAGTCATGATAAAATCACAGCCTTGTATCCTCTTAAGAAAGCTTTCCTTACCATATGACAAAGGAGGGCTGTAGATGTGTGTGTGCAGGCAGGCAGAGATTTTTTACATTACACAGAATTTCACATATGAGTGGGTGAGGAGAGCTTAGGAAAAGAAGAAGACAAAGTGGAACAGAAAATCCACACTGGGAGCAGCAAGACTACCATTCTTATTACAGCTAAAATTTCTAGAGGACCATCCTCTAGAGGAAGTTTGTTTTACAGCATTCATAATGGCTTTTAATTGCTGGCAATTTAGAATAAGGCAAACAATCTATAACAATATTTGTCTTCCAGAACTGGTTTCATGGAAAGAATTTATGTGCAAATATGCTGCATAATGCAGTCATGAATAAAGTATAGACTCATACAGAATACTAAGTATTCTACTCTCAGAAAGTAAGGCTGAAAAAGAATGATGTTCATTCAAGCTGTGAATGGACTTTTAAAAATATAATTTTCGAGGCAGTGAGAAAAATCTGTTATTGACTGCTATCAGGATCTTGACACTTTTCATATTGTTCTCCCCAAACTGATGTTAGCTCTGTTTACCTGAAAATAGGCAGTTGTTTTGTGTAAAAAATATTTCTTACCAAACAGTGTATTCATATGAATAGAATTTCCATTTTCCAAAAAGTATTATTATAGGTTTTTACCCTGCAGCAGTGCAAACATATCTATTTCTATGATCTGACTATGGAGATTTTTATGCATTATGTGTATTCATCTATCCTTGTAAATAAGCACAAAAAAATACTAGCTACAAAAAAGTTTACTGTTTTGCTGGGGGCTGGAAGAGGGCTTATTTAGTTGCATGTGTCCTCCAGCTGCCTGCCGATTTCTGTGCTGGGTGAGATTGAAGGGCTGAATTTCTGCTGTAGATGTAGTATTGTTTTTAGTGTTTGAAGATTTTGTGATATTTTAAATTGATAAAACTACATTTTTATTTGGTTGTTAGCAGCCTTGAGCTTTTAATAAGGAAGGGTGATTTGTAAAGGTTTTAAGTAAAATACATAATTAAAGCTGGGTATAAGTAAGACATCCCACATTTCTGCTAGTGGTAAGGGAAGTTCCTGCCCTCCAGTAGAAGCACTTGAGGAGAGAGGGAAGGTTGATGGGTGGTCTGGACCATACCTGCCAAAACACTACATTGGGTGTGGATGCCCTATCCCCAATTTTGTTACTTTTGTCCTTTTGTTACCTAAGCGCTTGGTGCATACCAATTGCACATGCAGGTGAATGACTTTGGGGCAGCATGACTGCATTATGTTGCTTGTTGTCTACAACCTCCCTATCTCCCTTATCAGCTTCTGTGCAGAATAGTATTCTTTTAGTGATTAGGCTGCCAGTGATGTTTCTGCCTATCTTATGTCAAAATAAAGTTGTGGCCTTCTTTGGAATTATATGCTGGCATTTTAGATTATGAGCCTTTAAGACAGGAAGCTTTTTACCATTTGTTTTACAGTACTTTTTATTTGCTCCTAGTATGGAGGATGTGGTGCTATAAATCTAAGTAAATAGGTTATCATCCCAATGTGCAAAGCTGTGTGCATGCAAAAGACCCATGTGCACCACTGGAATTTGCTCTAGAGAAGGAGGAAAGAGTTTAAGATATTCTGCAGCCTTTGCAGAATCTCTCACATTGCGGTTTGTTGGCTTAAAAAGCAAGTTATTTTTGGACTTCAGGGGGGTCATACTTTCTCTCCCCCCCATTCAATGCTTTATTGAGTTTCATAAATAACAAAAACAAACTTATATAAACAAAAAACGATCTTATGTAAATAATCTTATATAAATATACAGATAAAAATTGATTCAATCTTATACAATCTCTTTTGTTCAACATTCTTACTAAAGTGTAATAGACTTCCCATCAACTCCCAATGTATTTACCATTTCTAATATCGAGTGTACTTATAATTATTACCTTCATCTATTCATATTTTCTAATACATTCTTGCCACATATTGTTCAATTTTTCCTTATTTCTTTGTTATTATTTTACATGGGGGTCACTCAAATGCAGCCATAGATGTCACACCGCTGTTATGTTTTTGAATAAATGATACTTTCTCAATAAGACAACTGAAGACTTCAGAATTGTGGCCTGGGTCTCTTGTTTTCTAAGGAATCTACCCTGTCTGATTAAAAGCAAAGTTTTAGCTGTAGCTTTGCTATACTGTATTCAGTTTTGGCTTAAAGCTTTTAAAAACATGTTTAGATCACACATTATCACACTTTGCTCAGTAGAAGTTGGTATTTCCAATATTTCCAATTCTGTGAACGAACCAGAGACTACATTCTGTCTTTGAGACTGTCACGGTATTTCACTTGTTCTTTGTGTTTGTGTATGTGAATTGACTCCACGCTTTCAGGCAATACAAAATTAGGTCATACCATCTGCCCTCATGGCAAACATACTGCTGATCTGGGATCCTTCCATAGTGCCTGAAAGCATCTTAAAAGAATATGTAAGGGTAGCATTACAAGCATTTTAACCTCATTTCTGGGAAATCACAGAGTAGTTTGATTGCAATTGGTATGAAATAAGAGGCATGTATTTTCCAAAAGCCCAAGAATTGCCCCATGTCATCTTTTGTTTTTGGCTTCAAACAGTTGAATGAGTCGTCTTTTTTGTGCTCTCTGAAAGTACAGTTAAGATCTATTAAACTGTGTATTTGGAAGCTATATGTAGCTCTTGAGTTTTTCAGATGTCTAGCTCGCGGGTAATCAAGAAAGCAGCCACCTGAGATTTCCATTTGTCAGCCACCTCTTTATATCTCCTTCCCAGGCCCATACTGACAGATCTAGAGGTTTGACAGGAAAAGCTGATACAGACTGGGCAGAAAATAGGCCTGAGCCCAACAGTAGCAATAGAACTATAATCTGTGGGACCTATCGGTAGGAAGTCTCCACTGATTATGTATTAGATTGGGGGGGGGGGGAGAAAAGGCAGCTACTTAACAGGGGGCTGAGAAAAGTGAGAGCAGGGCGGGAATAAGATCTGGAGAATGCTTTGGGGCAGAAAGGAGAAAGGGCAGCAGAGGTTGTGTTGGTACAAGCTGGTGAACCTGCAGCCCATGGACCACATACACTTACTGGTAGCATACTGGTAGCAAAGAGTGGGGAAACAGTGCGAAAGGGAAAAGCTCAGAGGGAGAAAAGGGTGTGCAAGTGAGAGAGAATGAGTGCCTTGTCCTGGCCCCAGTGGGGTAGCGTGGGGGGTGCAGGGGGGGGCGGCCGCACCGGGCACAACATCTGGGGGTTAGGGTTAGGGGGCGCAAATCCACGGGTTAGGGGGCGCAAATTACTTGCCTTGCCCCGGGTGCTGACAACCCACGCTACGCCACTGCCTGGCCCTGTCACTTTTGGCTTTGGCTCCACCTACCCCTAACATGCAGCTTCTCTCCCTCAATGTGTAAATTACTTGAGAGGGGAAAGTGTTCCTCGACAGCAAGATGATTCTGCACCCCTGGTACAGTAGTGTTGTAGAAGGAGAAGCTGCTGCTGAAGAATTACATTATTGAGCGCATAAATATGTTTGTGTTTGTCTTTAACCCCCTAGGAATGTTGACCATCTCTGAATAAAATGTGTCACAAAAACTTTATGTGGCAGTGGGTGGAATTCAGTTATTGGAATTAATAGACGTAACTTATTCATGTTCACTGATTTCAGTGGGTCCGCCCTAGGTAGACCTAGTGTTGAATTCTACCCACTGCATTGAATGTTCCCAAATGACTGGTGGTGATCGACTTAAACCATTTTTTCTTTTTTGGCAGGTAACATAAGTTCACTTACAGCTTTGAATCTCAGGCATTGTCCCCTAGAATTTCCTCCTCTTGAGGTGATACAGAAGGGCCTGCCAGCCATTCTATCCTTCCTTCAAAGGATGAGCGGTGAGAACCTTGACTATAGAGAACCTGTTACTCCAGGTATAGTAACTTTAATATGATTTTTTTAAAGAAAAGATGTGTCCACCTAGAGAAAAATAAATAGTTAAGAAGTGTTCTTTCTACATATATAGTTCAGGGGTCAGGTTGTGAAGTCATAGATGTGAAGTTATTTATTACATTTTATGGCATAAGGTTAAAAGTTTAACCTGCTGTCATCCTAACAAGAACAGGAAGGGTCAATTTAATGGTTCACATAGTTAACTTTGTAGAGTCCGATTAGGCTGGGATAGTATGGCCATGTATGTTTCCTCATTACATCTCATTGTGGTGTGTACATTGGAAGCAGAATGAGGATTCGTTCATTTGCCCTCTTGGTCTCTCTTGTTTTACAGAAACCCCAAATTACCCCTGTGGGTCATAGTGCCGGCCCATCAGCCTTCTCTGTGCCAGCTCAGGTTTTAAGAGTGCCAGATAGTCTTAACACCCCCTACTATTGTGAATGGGCACTATAGCCATTGAAGACAATTTGTCTTCTGACAGAGCCTCAGTGTACATGGTTTATGTGACTTCTCAAGCTGTGAAATAGGCTTCAGCTGCATTTATTAATGGTCATAAGTGGTTCTCATGTGGATTATATTTCATATGAAGCTTCTGCTTGTATTTTATCTCCTGCCTTTCTATTAGTTCCATAGTTCAGAACCGATGAGGTGTCTTACCTTTGGCAAGACATGAGGAAAGAGTTGTTCTGAATTCTTAGTACTGATATTTGTGGCATCCTGAAAAAGCATTCAGAAAGCAAACTTTCTAAATTGTCATCTGGTTCAGCTTTAGTTGCATATAATTACCATTATTTGGATAGAAATGTTCATCTGCATAAGCATCCCACTGAGAGCAATGCATTGTGGATTTAAAACATTCACATTCAGACTGCGTAGTCAGAAGTGTTTAAAATGTATACCTGCCCAGGAAGAAATCTTTCACTGTATTTATGGCATACAGTCAAAAGCTAATGTTTAAGTGTTTATGTTATATCAAACCCCACTTCATAAGATTGATTGATAATGGATGCTGACTTGAATAATACTGTTCTGGTTTTATTTTATTTTTTAATGTATGGGGGAAACCCAAAAACTCATTTTCCTGAAACAAAATAAGTCTTGAGTCTGGAATTATGATGCTATTCTGATTCCCATTTTTATGAAATAATTACTTGCCATGGGGAGGTTTAAACATTGAGTGTCAAGACTTGGAGAGGAAGGCTGATTTCATGAGAGACATTTTAATTGTTTTGTTAATTTCCTGTATCTTCATGATGTAATACCTATTAACATTTTTGAAGATATTGTATCAGTCATGCTTCAGTTTCCAGATCGAAGCAGTCATTAGAATTCCTGGCAATGGCTACGTAGAAACATCAGTTTAGATAAATGCAGATTTCCGCATCTCTACTTAAAGGCATTCCAATCACTAAACTTCTCCTTTCTGCATACCCATAATATATGAAGGACCTTTATATGTGAACCTTGCTACACCACCAGTTTCTAGTGCAGGAGAAGCCATGCCCAGATTTTCTGTGGTGCAGATTTATGGAAAATGAATATCTACATGACTATTACATTAAATAAGCACATTTCCTGGGACTAGAATTCAAACTTAAAATGCTGCATTCTTACTTTTCACAATTAAAAAATGGTGTGATGTGACTTGTGAAAGTGGCATAAATCTTCCTTAACAACTGGTAATGTTTGATGTGTCCATAAGCTGTTGGCCTTCAGGGAAACAGAATGTTTATTAGATCAGTGCAGAAATTTGTTAAAAGAGTTGGAAAAGGAGCATCAGCTTGGTGCCTGCTTAAACAACACACTTTTAATCCTTGTTTTAGACTGTCAATGTTTCATTTTTCCACAAAATCATATTGCTCCAATATAACTGGATTGTAACTGGAAAAGGACATACTGTATAAGCATGTGATTTCTCGCTGCAAACATACTACGCCTGAAGGACAAGCATGCTTTTTGCACAACTAGACTCATATTTTATCTGTCGCCAAAAGAACAGACTATTCCCAGGTCAAGATATTCTTCATAGAGTATTTGTAAAGAGTCATTCCATGCCAGTTTAGCCACTTATAAAGTGCACACGTACCTTGAAATTCTGTATTTCGCAGATTTGCCTTCTCCACTAGAAGAAGAAGCAAAGGCCATTGTTAGAGAATATAAAAGAAAATGCGACAGACCACCAGATCGCAGGAAAGCTTTCAACGATTTGTGGAGACAGATGAGCTGCCTTAGTGAGTTTAGCAGAACATATCAAGTTAGAGGGCAACAACATTTTGATGTTCATTCTTTCGTACATATTTTCATTTCCGTTTCTGTAATCTGTTTAGTTCAGATGTTGCAGCCAAATCATGGTTTGGACATTAGGATTGTGCCTCAGGCTCATGCACTGCCTTCTCTCCTTCATGTGCTTGAGTTTCCTCCTGCACCTCTTGATCTATAGTAACCATAGTTTGCTATGATGTCCAAATAGAGCAATATGTGTTGACAGCAAGCCATAGTTTGCCCGGAAACCAAATTCTGGGATTCACATTCTGGTATATGGATATCCATAGTTGTCAAAAACTAGGAAATTTGTATGTGCAAGGAGATGAAGTTGGAAGAACCATATGATTCCAAATGATGGCCTCAAGAGCCAAAAAAAATGGTTTGGCTGTGATGCCTGAACCAGTTCATTGTAAATATGTATACAAATTGTTCCATCCTTTGTAATCAAATAAGGTCCTATCCAGACTGCATTGTTTTACAAGATTGTTTTTACCCATTAGTGGGCATGGTCCACTAAAGTCTGCCCCCACCCCCATGTCCCACCCCAAGTCAAGCAGCTCCATTCCTGGGAAATTGCATTTTCCTTGTAGTCAAACCACAGTATTACGCTTCTGAGAAAATACAGTTCTATTAGAATAACATTATTTTGTATACTGTGCATCAATTGGATGGTGCCTGTAATAGCATTTCTCTTGCATTTTGCACTCTCTAACAAGTGCAACTCTATTTTTACTGCCCCACGAGTTGATCTACTTCTTTCTCTGTTTTGTTGCATGTTTTTTTCCCCTCCCACTTTGGATGCTATGTATCCTTCTGTATTTTTCTTTTTTAAAACAAAGTACCTATACCCCAAACCCAACCCATTTCCATCCCTGTCCATTAGGTGGAATTACCGATATAGTGCCATTGGTGCTGGATCAGAACTAGTGATTCTTTAACCCTTACATTATAAATACTTTTTTTGAACCCCTGAACTTCTGAGGGTCATACATGAAATAATACATTTTTCTTTAATTTTGTGATTTATAGATGTAATTCGATTTAAATCCAGAAGTGCTCGGGAATATCCTGGGATACACAGACTGAATGCTTATATTGCTGCCAATAGTCTGAACCGTAGAAGTGGATCATATGCATAGATGTTTAAATAGATGTTATTATTTATCGCTTTATATGTATTTATCCATAATGTCTTAGAATTTTTCTGGACTGAACCATGTAAGAACAGCCTATTTAAAGTAGAGGTGAAATTCCTCTGTATTATATATGTGTACAATGTTTATTGTAAAATATGGTGCACTCCTTTTATGCTTAGCTCAAACTGCTGCCTGTTCGAGATAAAAAAGTATCATTTTGCATAAAGTATAATGACCCTAATGGCCTGATTCTGAGACCATGTCCCACCAAATAAATGTTTAGGTTGGGAAGTATCAGAAAACTACCTTGTTACAGCATCTCAAAATATGATTTGGAATCAACATTGCAGCAGTATTATGAAAGCAGAGATCTTGGATCTGTGTGATCATTCCCCACTGTTTCATTGCCTCTTAGGCTTACAGTGCATTTATATGAATGTGTCTGTCATAAGAAGAGTGTACTGTAGACACTGCTCAAACTGTATATGCAAATTAATGATAAAAATAATATTAAAAAGCAATAGTGAGGTAATTTGTGTTTGAAATGCACCAAAGGCATGAGATTCCTCATAGCACTTAAATGTAAACCCGATTGCATGATCAGTTATGGAAGCATAAGAATGTAGAGTCAGATGGTATTTATATTTATCCTAACTGAAATCTATTTGTACACATGCAATGTTTGTTTTCAAAATCACTGTAAATATTTCTGAAAAATATTGTATGTTTTATCAGTGCTTGTTATGGCCATGTGTCTAGAAAATAAATTATATATTAAAATATGCATTAGATCTTGTCTAATTGCCTTCCTTGGTGCATATATGATTTGTGCTGTTCTTGTATTGTGGTACCTACATGTTACCCCAGACCCCATCGCAAAGCTAAAAGCGGCATCTGTAGGGATTAAGATCAGGGAAACAGCATAGAGGACAGACTTAAGGCATGGCCCTCCAGATAGTATTGGATTCCCATCAGACCCAGCCATCATGGCCAATGGTCAGGGATTATGGGAGCTGTAGTTCACCTCTGGAGGGCCACAGGTTAAAAACCTAGGAAGCTTCTTAGTACTGAGTCACATCATTGGTCCATCTAGCTCAGTATTGTCTACACTGAATGGCTATGGCTCTGTTATCGAACCATGGCTCTTCTCCTAATCTATACTCAAAGTATTTAAGGACTGATGCCACAAGTTCGTGTTTAGATCAGATTCTTCTCCTCTTAACCTTTTATATTTAAAAAGCTCTGTGTAGTCAATTAATGCTTGTGAGTAAATTGCCATAAATGAATAGAAATTATCTGGTATTCTACCCAGGAGGCCAATTAAATTAAAAACCAAGCCTCAAGGGGTTCTCTGTTCCATGCACAAATATTTCTAGGCTTGGTGACATTTATAAGCAGGGAGATTTCAAGTACAGGTTGAATGTGTCTGGAGACTTTCCCAGGCCTGTGAGCATTTAATATGCCAGTCACTTTGGGATTTGTGTGTGTTGCCCTTTTACCTGATACATATTTTCTCTGGCATTTACATTGTATTAATTGTGCAGGGTAATCTAGTCTGTGTTACATGTACAGCTAAGCCCTAAGCACACTCCATCGGTATTGCTCACATTAAGCATGTAAATGAAGGATATGGCAACTTTATTATTTACATGTGCATTTTTAATTTGCATCTTAATAAAACAACAGGCTTTACAGTCTTGCTCATCTAAATCCATGCCATAAAGGGCAGCTGCTTTGCTACATCCTAGTGCCATTTGCATGCTGGGAAAACCATGGGTGGTCAGCATTCAAAAAGAAGGCACAAAGTTTTCGCCAGGAATTGGGAAGGAATTGTAGAAAGAGCCAGCAACATCAGGAGCCCCAAGGCAACCTGCACATGACTGCAGGAATCTACAAGTCTCTATACATCTGAGGGCTTCTTTCAACTTTCTACTCCTTCCCAACCCGTGAAGCTCTCCCTGGTGAGAGCTGTTGCACTTTTGCCCATCCTATACCTTCCAGAATAGCTCCCATTTTTCCTGCTGGGCCCCTTAGCCATTTTACTGGATATTCATTGTTGAGGTTCAAGGGCTACTGGTTGCTTGGTTATATGTGCTTGCCTGATCATAGCTCAGCTGTGGCATTATGATGTTCTTCATATTTGTACACTTTCTTAACTGGTAACCCTAACCAAGCCTACTAAGAAGTAAGTTCTATTGAATTAAGTAGGGCTTGATCCCAGGTAAATGGGGCTAGAATTGCTGCATCAGAAGTATTCCTCTGGGTTGATTTGCATTCATTTGCTGTAGATTCCTGAACTAAGTGACTGAACGAAGCCTTAGATTCTCCCACCTGATGCTGGGTCCACCATCTCATATAGCATTTATTTTAAAGAATTCTACCTCATATTTCAATCAAAGTGTTGCCCAAATTTCTGTTCTGCTAGAACAAACACTCTATAAATTCATTAATTCTAGTAAATGTGTGAAAACTCAGCCTGTCCTGAATCTTGCATCTTAAACCAAAGATAAAATATTGAATGGTGATTTAAAAGTGGAAGGATCTGTCAAGATATACTGTACTTATGAACTGTTGTCTATTCAGAACAAAAAATAATGTTAATATGCATCCCCAAACCCTGAACAGTGAGGATTCAGGTGTGCACCATGTGCTCAAATTTGGCTTCTTGTGAATGAGGTCAGTGGAGGCTTAATAACATTTTGTAATAATTGCATCTATTTATAAACATACTGGCTGAGCATAAGTGGAGACACAGCATTAAACCATTCTTTACAGTTAATCCAAAATTTCCTGCTCTTCCATAAAACCTTATGGGGAACAGCAATAATATTATCAAATCTTCAGAGCCCAACTCAGCAGTGTCTTCTCAGCTTCTCAACCTAACCCTGTAACTTCTTCCCAAACACCATGATGACAACATCTTCCACAGAGATGGGGGAAGTGGGGAAAGAAAGCCCTCCTTCCTAACAACTAGCCCTTATGGAAACATTTCACCTTAGTTTGCTTAGCAATAGAACATGCTTAGCTGGAACCAGCTTGGCAGGTTTCAGGCTCATCAACTACTCTCAAAATTTCAAACTCTTTGAATTTGGAAGGGAATGCAAGAGGCATCCCTCAATCCCAAACCAGTATGGTATGGCATTGGTTTTTGTTGCTTTTCCTGTACTGTTTGGTGCCATTCCAGGGACAATGGTTTATAACCTGGGCTGTGAACCTAAATATAATTATAGGGGGAGAGACCATTGAACATAATGGGACTGCCTTCTAAATAAACATGCCTAGGATTGAACTGCATGCTATTTCCCAGCTTGAGTTATATACAGCAATCACATTAAGGACTTAAAGGACTTTTCCTCCCAGAGCTCTGTAGGAAATACACGCCATACCCAACATACATGCCATAACTGTTTTTCCTAGTCAAACATTGTGGAAAACCTAAGAGAAAATCTACATAATCTGCCTACTTTAACAGTGCAGTTCTAACCATGGCTACTCAGAAGTAAGTCATATTGAATTTTATAGCTCTTGGATAAAACAGATTAGATTTGCAACCTACAACAATGACGGTGCATCAGATGATAGGAAGGGTTCTCTTGGAATGCTCAGAGAAAGTATGAGGACAAAGTCTAAAACTAGTGTTCACCCCCTTGTAGCAAATTTGTTGCCATGACTGTATCGGATACAAGAAGAACGTGCTATAATTGGTCTCATCATACGTTAAAATGGTGAAATGCCAAGCTATTATTTCAGATCCATTATTCTTCATCCAGGTATTTTGTTTCCCAGGTATGACATTTGCCTATTCAAGATACAGAGAAAAGCAAGCCAGGCTTTCAAGAGTAGAATCACATTGCTTTTAATGCTTAATTCTGGAGCGAGAAAGAGAGAAAAGAACCAGGTCTTGTTTTGCCATTTCCCCTTCATGACTGCTTGCACCAATGAGTTTACTACACTCACCTCTTTTTGATTCCAATAGAAATTCCTCCTGTTGAAAAGTTAAACTTGACAGACTTCACGAAATCCAGTTTGGATTTGTCAGACGGATGGCCTAATGAAGAGGAAATGGTACGGTTTCAGAAGCTAAGAAACGAACTTATACAAGATGAAAGAGAGGAGTACCTGGATAACAAAATGGTACCCAATGAATCCATGCCTTCGTTAAGAAGACCAAAGACTAAAGAGAAGCTCTCTCGTAAATCATCCATGTTTTCATGCAGGTAACAAAATGCATTGTGCAACTTGCTCTACTTTTAAGTTTCTTATGGTGAAAAATATATTTTGCATATTAAAATCCACGTAAATAGTAAGTTGCATTTACGTATTTAATATCCCACAAGAGCCCTCTGAAATCGGAGCCTTTCATAAAACCCCTTATAAGGTGGGTGAGGGAATCAGAATTTTGGAAGGGATAGAAAGAGCCCACAGGTAATTATATTTTATTATTTTATGTGAGCCACCTTTGGGATTTTTCTGAATTGAAAAACAGGCTAAAAATCAAATTATGATTTATATTTGCTGGTTGTCTCATTCTATAAATTCCCTAAGCAGTGTACAAAAACTAAAATAAAATTTGTATCTATCTATCTGCACTAGAATCCAAAACTAGCACAAATAACCAATAAATTGTTTTTACTGATTTTAATATTGTATTGTTTTTATAACCCATCCTGTTGCAATCTGTGCTGGGATCTTATAGTGAAGGGTGCCTAAGAAATCCAATAAATAAGTATCACTATTATAATTTAACACATGGTAAATGTGATTAATTAATCAGCCAGCTGTACAAATGTCCTGGGTGAATGAATGAAGGTTTGACAGTTGTGAAATGAAACCTTGTTAATATTATCCTAGACAGTGCACATGACTTAGCATTTTTCTTCTTATATTTCTACTCTTGTCTTCTTCACCAGCCCAGTGCCCTCCCAGCTGATGAAATCCAAATCATCTGGGGGGCACCAGGATGGCAAAGACTGGTCTACCGCGTGATGTGAATTAGAATATGTTGAATTTTTAAACATGAAACCATTGTAGAGATCCTTGAATCGTAATTAAAACTGTTGAATGTTTCCCTTCACCTATGCTATTGTGACAGCTGTGCTAGCTGTTTGCTTTCTGTATTTTCAAACTTCAAGCATGCCACATTTCAGATGCAAATAAATAAGGCTCAGAAGTTCCAGGAGAAGATGCTGCCATCCTTTCAGACCATTCTTGCATAATTCTTCAAAAGCCAACCCTGTGTTTCAGAGTATAATTCTACACTGTAGGATCTTGAGGACATAGAACCAATATACAAGCTTAGCTACCCTTCAGCTTGCACAGAGCTATAAATTGCTTGATGGGCTAAACAGCTGCCTACCTTTCCCTTAGGTGAGAAATAAATTGTGGCACATTTGACAGAGGAGACAGCAAAAGTACATGTTGAACAATCCAGAGTTATGGTTGACAGATTATACTGCAGGAACGGCACTTAACCCACAAGCTATATCAGAGGAACACTGGAGAATGAATAACATTCTTAGCGTAGTGTGTTGTGTGGCACAAACACAGTTCCTGTATTTTTCCCCCTTTCCTGAAGAAAACCAGAAGGTGGCAGACTGTACACTCTCTTTGAAATTTGCAGCGCTTCTTTAGGTTTCAATTAGTTCCCAGGAATTTCAAAAATAGACCAGGATAGTACCATACAAATTGCAAGCTTCCATTCATGCTTTTCAAACAGCAACCTGCTTTGGAAGCATAGGACAGTTTTAAAAGAAAAAATGTTGTGTCAGGATCAGAGCATCATTTGGCAAAGGGAGCAGGAGTATGTGCTTCCACCACATACATGCATACATTGCAGTAAGTGTGCAACTGATCATTCAGCAGGAGCAGCTATATCTTAATATAGTGTAAAAATAATAACATATGGTCTCTAAATGCAATTAGTTTTGTTGCTGTTATGTGTGTTTACTGTAACTATCTCCTCAATCCCCCATGGGCCAAATTTGACAGATGGGTGGAGTTTCACAAGTTCTGTTGATCAGGTGATCATTGCACAGCACAGCAATCTGCAAGGTTTAACGATCACCTGATCATTGGAGTTGCGAAGTCAGGTACATAGCACACCACACAGAGCTCTGCAACCCCCTCTCCCCTTTTTGGCCCAACCACATCTTTACCTGCCCCACATCTGACATTATATATGGCATCAAGTCACCAGGCCTCATGAGCCAAATGGGGACACACAAATGGTGTGCTTAATTTGGCCCACAGCCTGGCAATTCCTCATTGCTCTCCTGAATTATATAAAAAGTCACGCTCAAATCACTTTGATGGCTTTTATGCCTATGCTGCATGTATAGCTAACTCAGATGTGACCAAAATCATAACAAGAACTGGACACGTTGCATTTTTTCAGGAAAAATCAAAGGAACAAAACTAGACTTCTTGGCATCTCAACCAAACATTAACACCCCTAGCTATGTATGATGCTGAGACTTACACTTCTATAATGTGAAGGATACTATTCAGTTGTGTTATTGTGTTGAAGGTTCTTCCTGGAGAACCAGGCATTCTGAACTAAAGGGACTATCTTTTATGAAGCTGGGATAGTCTGGGAAATAAAATAGATATTTTCTATATATAGTGCCCTTTCTTTTCAGCTATTGATGTTAAAAATTGTTTTGTTTGACCTTTAATGTAAAATTTAAAGGACTTTGGCAAGAGGCAAGAAGACCCTGTTCCCTGCAGTTTCATCATACGATGTGCTCATTCAGAGTAAGAAGGTAGAGCAGTGCCGATTGGCAGCGCTCAAGGACATGAAGGAGAAACAAGCTTTAATCGAACAGCGGAGAAAGCAAGTATTATTATTGGAATTATTAGCGAGTTATTTAGAAATTGCCATGCTGTTCTGAACACACACACGGCTGTTTCCTACTTGACAGAATGCACAACCATTGCAGATTGTTTGCCTGTAGACAGGAATCTGTAGGCGCTTTGCACTGCTTTTTGATGCTTTGCGTTCCTTTGCAATGATCCTAACTCGCATTTACTCTGGGCAGAGCTTCTTGTGGTGGCGGCAGCCCTACAAGCAACCTACAAGCAATGGGGAAGGGCGAGATTTCCTCCAGAACAGAAACAGCAGGTGGGAAGAAGGTGCCAAACTCTTCCACACCCACCAATTTTCACTCCCTCACCAGCCAAATGAGTCAAGCTTGGGTTGATAGTCCAGAGAGAGGGCAGACTTGGAGGGACGGGGAAAACTGCAGCTGGAAAGAGATGCTCCACACCCACCCAGTGCTTCTCTTCAGGCAGTTGTGCATCTTCCATTTTATTGCTTTTTTACTGGCAAGGTACTGTCAAAGACACAGACCATCTCCTGTCACCGTTCAGTGCCATCTTCACATTAATGCTACAAGGCCCCATTCCTTTTGAAAAAGTTCCCAGCTAAAACAATCTCAGGTAGGAGGACTGGTAAATACCTTTGCTGGAGGTTTTAGACTCCAGATAGGAATTGCCAGACTGAGGACCTGATACAGACGGTGCTCCCACTCTTCCCCAACATCACATTTCACCTTTTAGAAATACAATGAGAGGTTTTGTGTGTGTGTGTGTTTTTCTAAACCTAAGTATGGCATGGAGGGTCTGTTTGGGAATACTGCTGGTCTGAATGACATGATCATTTTAAATTTGCTGTGATCCAACATCTACCTAGATCACACCTATGGAATGTAAAGTAGGTTATCTATAGCTTAATACATACGAATCAAATGCGGTTCTTTCTCTCTGAATATATCTCCAAGTGCAACTTTTCAGCACCTCTGTAGCACATACATGTTGCTTTCAACATCTGCAGAGAGAGAGAGAGAGATTGATAGAATTTTATTTCATTTCTTTTGGTAGAGATAAAGAAGTGCTTCAGAAATGGAGGAGACGGAGCAGGATGATGAAAGAGAAGAATAGCGTATCGTACTCTTTTGATAAAGAAGACACTGAGGTATGTAACAGCATCTACACTGTAGAAACCTGCAGTTGATTCTCATCTCTGACACTGGTATGCTAACTAACCTTGGTCTAGCTGCTCCAATTTTCTGTGCAGTTGTCACCCCATCCCCGACAGCTTACTGTTTGTTACTCCATCAGTTGTCTTGAAATCCCACCCTAAGGGGCTGCTTTATCTGCTAGGGAATGCATAGATGTTTTACAGTTAAAACATCCTCTTACTTTAGGCAAGTGTAGAATAGAACCATCCACTCCTGCCCTAGAAAGGGAAAGGGAAAGGGGACCCCTGACCGTTAGCTCCAGTTGTGGCCGACTCTGGGGTTGCTGCGCTCATCTCACTTTATTGGCCGAGGGAGCCGGCGTACAGCTTCCAGGTCATGTGGCCAGCATGACTAAGCCGCTTCTGGCGAACCAGAGCAGTGCACGGAAACGCCGTTTACCTTCCAGCCGGAGCGGTACCTATTTATCTCCTTGCACTTTGACGTGCTTTCGAACTGCTAGGTTGGCAGGAGCAGGGACTGAGCAACGGGAGCTCACCCCATCGCGGGGATTTGAACCGCCGACCTTCCGATTGGCAAGTCCTAGGCTCTGTGGTTTAACCCACAGCACCACCCGCGTCCCTACTCATCACCAAATTCTTTTCGTCCCCTGCCTCATGTTAAAAAGTTTTTTGCTACCCAAAGCCAGAGATACTGTGCAGGATTACATGAGGTTGATTCTGGTCCCACCAGAGGGCAACTATCTAGGTCACAGGCAAAGTGCCAAGGATTGTTGGTAAAACACTGGCTGGTTCCTGAAATTAGCACCAGGGTGCCATTTCTGTCCTTAAATTACACCTGCACCTGTTCTATCTAATCTGATAAGCAGTGATACCATCAGGAGAGAACTTTATCAGCAGAATGAGGAGGAGGAGGACTTCCAAACACAATTGGGCTGCTTCTTACATTACACCATACATTTCAAGCACATAGATTCCCCCTCACAGAATCCTGGGAACCATAGCATGTTAAAGGGTGCTGGGGACTGTAGCTCTGTGAGGGGTAAATGCACAATCAGTGAGTTTCAGTGAAACGGCAAACATGCGGATCCCATTATTTATATGCAGGCATGCTATTAAGGAAACCATGCTTTGATTACTGATGTGCAAAACATTTGATGTGAGTAGGGTACAGAGTACCTTATCAGATCCTTGACTCTGCAGCATTTCCTACATGGACCAATCACTTCGCTGGCATTCAGAGAGCAGCGCAAGACCATCTTTGCAATAATAGGATTCCAGGGATATGAATTGCCACTTGATTATCCGCTCCAGCCTTTGGTACCAAGGCAGGGTCCTACAAAGATCAGCCCCCTACATATTGAACCCCCGCCATCAAACTTCTCTCCAGTAGAGATTTTGTCTAGAACGATTGCTGCTCAGCCTTTTGGAGGAAGCAGGTGCAAATTTAAGTAAACACTTAGGCAATGGCATCATGGCTCAGTCGGGGGGAGGGGGGCATGTGTGTTGTAGGTGTCGAAACATTCGGCACATAGCTTTTCAAAAACTGCGACTGCCCAAGCTGTTTGGAGGCGTTGAAGCAGAAGAGCTTTCGTTTAAAATAGGATTGTTAAAATTGATGGATGCCTCCTGAGGTTTTTGCCTCTGCCAAGTCAAAGCCAATGTAGGCTGGATATGACAATTAATCCAGGAGAGAAAAATCTGTCATCCTGATCCCAAGAGAGAGCCGCATTGTTTTTAAAGAAACCCCTTTAGAGCAGCTCGTTGACGACTGCTCTTTTACATTGGTTTTCTTTTCTTTTTTTTAAAAAAAGAAAATCCTACAAAAGGGCACCGAAAGGTCCAAAGAGAAAAGATCTATGAGTATACCCAGGAAGGATGGCTTGAGAGAAGTGGCAAAGATGCTGGGGAGGAGAGCCATGTTACACCAGAGGACATAGGGGATCCAGAGTGTATTAGAACGCAGTATGTGGCAATAGCACATCCTCCCTGTGCTGTCTCTGGTCCCTCGCCATCTTGCTTTTGTAACAGCAACAGCTCCTGCTGCTATTATTCAGCGTTCCTGGCCTTCCTTACCAGTAGTGTGGCATGGACTCCATTGTCCTCTCTGGTTGTATGAGGGAAGATGTCCCTGGCTAAAGGTTAAAAAACCAACCCACAGAAGCAGCTCTTCTGCTGTTCTCAAGTCAGAATCTTTAGGTCCCTGGCAGTCGGTGATTAGAGTCCATGTTCCAGGCTCTCCCTTTTCCTTGATCTTTCAGAGAGTTGTAATCCCCAGCATCTCCAGCAGGACTGTGAATGTCCCTTGCCCAAAACTCTGGAGAGCTACTGCCAGTCATTGTAGGATATATAGATGTAGATATATATAAGTTTTATTAAGGCTTTTCACAATACAATAAAAAGCAAACTATTCTAAACGGAAAACAATAATAAAAAAGAGAAGAGAAAGAAGGGAAAAGAGCTAGAAGAATACAAAGTGAAAGGAAATAATAAAAGAATAGAGAAAGATAAAAAAGAGGTGGGTAAAAGCAAGGGAATAAGCATAATAACAGAGTAAGGCAAAAGAGAAGAGAAGAATAAAAGTGGCTTCCAAGTACCTGTCAGTTGTAACTGCAAGCGTCCTCACAATAATCCATTGTTCAGTCCTGAATGGCGTCCTGTTCTTCCTTCCTTTGCTAGTTGATTTTTTTCCAATGTTCAGTTTAGGCATCTCACGTTCATTTCTTATCCTTTTCATCCAAGAGGTCCAAGAGAGGTTTTCCAATTATTATTAAATATAAAAATCAGCCTTGAACTTCCTTCAGTCCAGCCTCACAACTTCCTCATGAATTTCTTTGCTGCATTTATAACATAAGACAATACCCATTATTAGTTAGGAGTTATGTAGGCATTTGCTCACACCCCATGCTTCCAGTTCCATTTCCTGTTACCATGGCCTTCCATCCTTATCCCTTGGAAAGCTTAATCTTCCACCTTCTGTATTTCCATTCTTTTTCCAAAAGCAGCTCGCAGCACCAGAGCAAGCAATACAGCAACAAAAATGAGTATCAGTGCTGTCCAGTGTTTCCATCAATGGTCTTACTACCAATTCATTTCGAAACATCACAATCCAAATAAGCAATTCACGTTGAGAATATTAACATGGTAACATTTTAATTTCATTCAAAAAAAATAGGCAATACCAATCAATAAACTATATTGCAACTGATATTGTTGATGTTATTTTAGAATATGTAAGTCAAAAGTCAGACTTGCTTTTTTAAAAATATTGATTGGAGTCAGGTCTTAATCAGCAGTCAGTAGAGCATGAAATCTCAGAGTTGTGGGTTCAAGACCCACTTTGGGCAAAAGATCCCTGCATTGCAGGGGGTTGGAGTAGATGACTCTTGTGGTCCCTTCCAACTCTACAATTCTATTCTAAATGCAGGAAATGGTAACCAAGTTTCTTAAAGCCTATAGCACTTGGTCTCTTCCATTCACCATATTCTCTCCATCATATTCTGGTGCATCTTTTAAAGGCTTCAACAGCAACAGAGACAGGGCGAGGGTAGGTTAACCTGATCTTTCCACGCTGACTAAAAAGCTTGTAATACAAGCATCCCTCCCATTCAAGCCTGCTATTTTTTATTTGAAGAACCTTCTTTTGCATCAGATTAATATCTACTGACTCATACCCTCATAAATCCTTTCTCTTTTATTCTGATCACCTGTGCCTGAATGAAAGCTCCGGGTAGCTCAAATGCTTATTCTGCCAGCATTTGGAATCTTTGTTCTTACTGGCCTCATTTGCTTAGTGTATGCACACATGTACACACACGCACACACACAAATGCATTGTGGCATGGATGAAGACACATCTGAAACACAAGAGGGCACTCGAGTGCCACATTATCCAGCCTGCAGGCTGACAATGCAAATCACCATGCAAGTAGCAGAGGAACAAATAGGATCATATTTCCTTTATTCCACTTCTGTCATCTTGTCCACTGGGTAGTCTTTCAAGGGATTGCACAATGAGACAGTTAGAGTTTCTGACCTAGCATGGGAGAAAGTGCTGCTCAGCATATCACCATTACTTCTTGCGGGTGGAGAAAGTGGCAGGGTGGTTAACGTGTTGCTTCCTTTATTAGTAGCGTTCAGGTTTCATTTATATGAATTGCTATAAAGAGCAGGAGGAAACACCCAAAGCAGTCATGCGGTAATAGTTACATGCAGCAATACTTACTCTACAACTGAGTTTTTTCAATGCTTTTTGACTGTGCAAAGCATTTTGTGTATTATCTTAGTGATCCTGACAATATCCCTGCAAGATAGGTCAATGTTATTATCCCCGTTTAGCAGAGGAGCAGGAAGGACTAAGGCTGGGAGACAGAAGTCCCCCTCACACATTAATTATGTGAATAATCATAGATTTGCAGAGCTGGAGAGGACCAACCTCCTGCAATGCTGGAATCTTTTGCCTAACATGGGGTTCAAACCTGAGACCCTGAGATTAAGAATCTCTTGCTCTACCCACTGAGCTAAATATGAAGAGGCTCTACACAATCAAAGGGACAGCAGGAGCACACTATTGACTCTAACCCAAGGTCACACAGCTTCTTGATCCTGCCCTCCAGCATCCATGTGTTGAGATGGAGAAGGCTATATTCACAGACCTCTAGGTTTCTGTTATGTGTGCTGGCGTGGTTGCTCGAGAGCAAACAGGCAAGACTCCCCGTTGGTCTTTTCAAGGCTTTATTATCTATCCAAAATGTTCACAATGCAGATTGACTCAATTCCATGTCTGCTCACTCGCCAGCAGAATCTGGGGGCGGTCCTTAAACTTTCCCCAGCAGAGTAGTCTTTTGACCCCCAGCCTACGCCTCCCCTCTCTGCGCGTAAACTGACTGCACAAAGAGGGCGTGGGCAGAGGGGGACCTGCCTCCCCCCCACTTTGTTCATGCTCGGTACTGTGTCTCTGCCTTGCATACTCCAAGCCTTGCACCCCTTCCCCACTGGAGGCGTGGCTTTCCTCCTCCACGGAGGAAGTGCTGCTTCTCACAATCTTTGGAGGCTCCCTGTAACCCAACTGCCCTTCCACCTCTCGCCTCTGAGCTGATGGCAGTTCCCTGACAGTTTCCATGGGAGCTGGAATTCTGAGGCTTGATACATAGAGATGGGGAGTAAGAAGTCATGTGACCTCAGAAGCTAGGCTTGTGGTGTGACTCCACTTATTTATCTGAGTATGGAGGGACGTGGGTGGCACTGTGGTCTAAACCACTGAGCCTCTTGGGCTTGCTGACTGGAAAGTTGGTAGTTCGAATCCCCGCAACGGGGTGAGCTCCCGTTGCTCTGTCCCAGCTCCTGCCAACCTAGCAGTTTGAAAGCATGCCAATGCAAGTAGATAAATAGATACCACTCTGGCGGGAAGGTAAACGGCATTTCCATGCGCTCTGGCACTCGTCGCGGTCCTCCATGCACCAGTAGCGGTTTAGTCATGCTGGCCACATGACCCGGAAAACTGTCTGTGGACAAACGCCGGCTCCCTTGGCCTGAAAGCGAGATGAGTGCTGCAACCTCAGAGTCGCCTTTGACTGGACTTAACCGTCCAGGGGTCCTTTACCTTTACCTATCTGAGTTGTCAGGAGACTAAGAAAGTGCCAGTGGTCACCAAGCGATTTTTACAGCTAATGTGGGATTTGATTTCCAGATTACTTCCCAGGCTTGCAGTGAAACGGGCCAACATGGGAAACCCAGAGGGTTTAGCTAATTGCATAATCTAGTTTGCACAATAGAGTTTCTACAGCAGCTTGGCAGCTTCTTTCATAAGTGGACCCAAGTTTCGCCCAGCAGAGGGCTGTGTAACATTGCTAATGCTGTGTACTTACTGAATAAGCTTGCAGCAATATGCTGATCAGGGAGCATTGGGTAACAAAGTTCATTCTGCTAAACTCTGGAGCTCAAACAAACAAACAAACAAACAAACAGAATGCTAAACTGTCTAGTGTCTACCAACAATTGCCCCAGTTTATCCTGGCACGTGGCTCAGACCAATGTTGGTTTCAAAGAATATATCTGAGGGGAAAGTTGTTAATTGTGCAGCAGTTTCATACGAAATACTTTCATAATATTGGCAGAATAACTTCAAGCTGGTATTGCTTAGATTTGGAAGAATCTTGGAGCCCAGAATTACTGGGACTTCTTGTTGCTGTCAGTGGAGACCACTGGCTGAAGGATGCGTCATGGGTTGGGAATATAGGAGCAGAGTTTCCATTAGAGGCAGCATCTACACTGTACATTTAAAGCACTATGATACCATTTTAACAACCATGGCTCCCCCCCCCCCCAAGAATCCTGGGAATGGTAATATATTAAGAGTGCTGAGAGTTAATAGGAGACCTCTTACTCCCCTGAGAGCTACAATTCCCAGAGTAGTTTAACAATCACATTCTTTGAATGGAAAAGCTTTTTTTCTAATCTCATGTAAGACAAATGCTTTAATATAGAGTACAAAAACGGATGTTTTTATTCTCTAGGTTCTCATTGTTTACTAACAGCTGTTTGCATTTTTAACAAAAAAAGATGGTTTAACATTTTCCACTTTATTAAGTCATTAAGACCTTGCCAAGATGCCAGTATTATAAAGCACAAAAAATACAGTCTTTTTTTTTAAAAGACAGTATGTTTTTAAAGCTTTCACTTACTGAAATGTGCTCATTCTAGCTCTTTCACACGGCACATTTCTCTGTAAATAAACAAACTTGGATTCTTTGAGAAGTCTTCAAGAACTGATAAGGTCTTGAGATAGCTGGGGTTTCATCAAAAGCTTTCACATTGAAGGTCACTGGCACATTCTTTTAGGCTGTTTTTCAAAGGCAATGTGATTTATTTTATGGCAAATGGGAAGGATCAAGGACTTCTTTTTGGAAATGGTTTTGTGAGTCAAGGTCAAATCTGAAAGTTCTGCTTCTATTACAGTGGTACCTCGGGTTACAGACGCTTCAGGTTACAGACTCCGCTAACCCAGAAATAGTACCTCGGGTTAAGAACTTTGCTTCAGGATGAGAACAGAAATCGTGCTCCTGCGGCGGGAGGCCCCATTAGCTAAAGTGGTGCTTCAGGTTAAGAACAGTTTCAGGTTAAGAATGGACCTCCAGAACGAATTAAGTACTTAACCCGAGGTACCACTGTATTGGAGGCCTGACAAAATGAGCAAATATAAACAAAGTGCCTTTTGTTAGCCACGTGGCCCTATTTGTATTCCAGACTTCTTTGCTTCCCCTAGGGACTGATCCCAAAAATCTGCATTACATATTGCAGCTACAGTAGGGCTGTTGCCATAAGGGACATTTTACCAGGGGGACAGAGTGAGATAAATCTCCCCCATATAGGGAAACCTCCACTTTGGGCTGCTTACTATTTAACAAGCCTGTTTCAAGATGGCTTTCATCTTTCATCTCTGGTGTTGGCTAATTTCAAAAGCCAAGATGTAGTCCACTGAGTAGACAACTGGGTTTTCTTCTGGGAGATTTAGGTTTGTCCTCTTCCTGTTGGCATCACTGTCCCTTAGCCTCTGTTGTTTCCTTGTCTATAAAATGGGAAATCCTCAGGGAGCTGTTGTGAAGGAAAGCACAATGAGGGCTGTAAAGCACTTGTCAGATTAAAGTCCTAGGTGAGTGATGAGGAGTAGTAGAGAGGCATCTTTTCCTCTAATATTGGGGATGTCTGCATATGCAGCATTTTTCTTGTCGCAAGGAGAGCAGCCTGCTCTCTAATTGATCACAGGTCGAAGAGGTACCGTATTTTTCCGTTTATAAGACTAGGGGTTTTTTCCCTAAAAAATAATGTCAAAAATTAGGGGGGGTCTTATACATGGATAGTCCCGAGGGTGGACTGGCGACAATCTGAGTCCCCCAAAATAGGGGGCGTCTTATAGATGGAAAAATACGGTAATTCTGACAGTGGTTTCTTTCTTCCTTTAGTAATTTGGTTGATGTGTACAGAGAGCTGTTTTCCTCTTCCTTTTTTGCTATTTTTGGGAGCGAAGGATCCCTTTGGGGGTTTAGGTTTTTGGTTCAGTGGCTTCCTTAAATACTTGCAGCAGCCTGCTGTGTAAGAGAAGAGGCAGTCAGTTTCCTGTGGCTCCTCGCATTGCTTTGAGGTGGTGTTCAGCTCCATGGTGTTCCAGTCACCGTTAAGATCAGAAGAGGCAGAGATTGCACAGTTCAGGTATGCCCCCTGGACGTATGGGAAGAAATAAAGATTTACTCACAGATGAAAACCTGCCCTTGGACAGAATAACTAACTAGGCAAGTTCAATTGCAATAGAGTATGTGACTCACTGCAGGTAAAGGTACACCACATGATAGGATAGGACTTCGTAAGCTTTGAGCATCCTAAGATGTGTCTGATGAAGTCCCCTGATTCATGAGAGCTGGTGGAAATTCAGATCCCGTGGCTCTTCACCTGCCACCCACCATCAAAGAGGAATATTCTATCTGAGGCCCTGCTTCCCCTGTCTCAGTTAATGGCAATTAAAGTGTGGAACGCAGAGTGTTCTTCACCAAAGCCTCTTGATTGTGACACCAACCCTAGGGCAAATTCCAGTGGGAAACACCATCTTTTTGCAGCTGCGTATCCTGGATGTCAGCCAAGTCACCTTTGTATTGCCTCCCACATAAGCGCACCATGTCCTACAGTTGCCGAAGAAACTGTGCAGTACCAACAATTTGGAAGCTGGGGTCAAGGCTGGGTGCCACAGGGCCCAGTTTTGGGATCGCAGGCTGTTCACAAATGTCCACTCATTACCACTGGCCCTTTGGTTCAGAAACAGGCTTCTCTAAAAGGAGTGAGGTGTGGCTGGAGGTGCAAAAGTTCTGACTTGGACTGGAGGGAAATGCAAGGGGGAAATAGCACCTTTGACCACCAGTGACATATCCAGCGACTATGAAACTGACATGCCCTTTCTGAGCATGCAAATCCACAACCTTCCCACCTACCCAAGAACACTTGTTGTATCAGTCCAGTTGCAATAAAAGACTAAGTAGTTTTTAGTCACTTCCATTATTAAGAAACTGCGGTTTCAGAAATGTTTTAATACAGCGTTGATTTCCAGGGACAATAAATCATGCTGTGGGTTTGGCTCAATGGTAGGAGCATGCTCATTACATATACTATATTATTTACTATAGTGCTATATTGTTTTAATTAAGGTGAGAAATAAATCTTCATATGAAGCAGGCAGTGGTAGTGGTGTGTGTGTGTGTGTGTGTTTAAGCACCATACTTTTTCTTCCTCCAAGGAGATAAGCCTCCTTTTATCCTCACAACAACCCTGTGAGGTAGGTTTGGTAGACAGAGGGAGGCCCAAAGCCATCCACTGAGCTTCATGTCTGAGAGAGTATTTGAACCCAGGCCTCCTAGGGGTAAATCGTGCATTGTACCACACAGGCTGAAATGGGGACAGGTATCGGTGATTCATTCCTCCTTTACCTGAAGTGCTGGCTAATTTTGCTCACGGAGTGAGAAGTGGCGAGATTAACCTCCAACAGGGCTTCATCTAGCAGTTACCGGCTGCGACAGTTGCTGTCTATCTGCTACCTATAAGGTCTGGCTCCCAGCTTTAGGCGCTGTGTGGACAAAGTGGAGGTTTTTTTCTTCTTCTCCCTCTTGCATAATACTAGAACCGGGGGCAATCCAACGAAGCAGAATGTCGGAGGATTCAGGGCAGACAAATAAAGTGCTTCACACAGCACATAGCTGAACTCTGGAATTTGCTCCATAGTTTAAAGCCAACTTAGATGGCTTTAAAAGAGGATTAGACCATGGGTAAGCAAACTAAGGGGCCCAGATCTGGCCCAATCGCCTTCTAAATCCAGCCCATGGACAGCCCAGGAATCAGTGTGTTTTTACATGAGTAGAATGTGTCCTTTTATTTAAAATGCATCTCTGAGTTATTTGTGGGGCATAGGAATTTGTTCATCCCCCCCCCCAATATAGTCTGCCCCCCCCCAAGGTCTGAGGGACAGTGGACTGGCCCCATGCTGAAAAAGTTTGCTGTCCCCTGGCTTAGACAGATGCATGTGGGGATAAATCTATCAGTGGCTACTAGCGACAGTGGCTATGCTCCACCTCCACTGCTGGAGGCAGTAGGCCTCTGAATACCAGTCGCTGGGATCTGCAAATGCAGAAAGTTGTTCTAGCATTCAGGTCCTGCTGCGGGCATCTGGTTGGCTACGGTGAGAACAGAATGCTGTACTAGACGGGCATTTGGCTTGATCCTGCAGGGCTCTTGTTAATTTTCTTATAGAAGGCTGCAGTAGGAGGAGATCAGAGGCAGAAGTAATGGCCACAGACAGTCAAACAAAAGGTTGCGATGAGGGAATAGATTCAGTAGTACTTGAAGTTGCCGGATTCAGTACGGAGCTGGGCCCTTGCTCTTTCTCTTGTGGTGAACAAGGAATTCAGTAGGTGAAACTTCTCTTTTTTAAAAAAAATATCCTAATCATGTAACTTCAATAGTAATGGGATAGGCTGCATCTGGTGAAATTCTCCTTGCTCTGACATAGTTTAAAGCACAGGAGCCCAGGCATGTCCAATGTTGAATCTTTTGGCAGCCTCTCCTCCCACCCCCTGACATTTTAATGCCATAATATGTTGCCTTTCCTCTAGGTTTCTCGAAACGCACCTTACGCAACAGACAATATGAAGAACCACGACAAGCCGGAAGACTGGAAAGAAACAAGCAAGCAAGATGAACAAATGGAGATGACCCTAAACTTAATGAGAATGACTGACGAGCTAAGGTGAGAACAAAGATGTTCTCTGCATGTTGCTGAACTGTAGTTCCCATCAAACCCAGCCACTGGCGGTGCTTGTTGTGGCTTGTGGGAGTTGTATTTCTGCAACATCTAGAGAGGGCCCAAGGTTCCCGGTATGGGGTCTGGACAACTGGGAATGCCCCATTAATGGAGCCCTGCATCTGAAGCATCACACACCCCTCACACCTCCTTCCTCTCTTTCTGCTCCTGTGTTAGGTCCAAAGTTACTGTGAGATGGAATGCAGATGAGTAATGTTTTAGTTACAGATGCGATCTTCAAAAGAAAGTGTATTTCCCCACCACCGCACATCCTCCCTAGGCCAATGCTGTAGCCCCAGGCCTGTTTTAAACCATTAAGTACTCATTCAACCCCCATGGTGCATTTACTTTTTGTACTAATGGATGCACTGCAAATATTTTCTCACTAGGGGACCGGGATAGCAGTTCTGTCACATTCCAGCCCCACCTGCTTTCAGACTTCTCATCAACAATTATCAGCCAGCTCTATTTTTACCTTTTTTTAAATAAAAGGTCCCGAGGCATTCTTACTCTTGGTTTTCAGTTTTGATTCCTCGTTCACATCTTTATTTCATAATGTACTAAAACATCATCCAGATAGGGAACCCAAATATCATACTAAATTAGAAACACCTGTCATATTCTGAAAGAAAGAAATGTGTTGATCCTGTGTAAGATATTCTGAAATATCTGAAAGTTCTTAAAGATCTAAAGTTGTTAAGCCTGAAGAGGGTGGATGGGCAGGGAGGAGACATTCATTACAGTGGTACCTCGGGTTACATACGCTTCAGGTTACATACGCTTCAGGTTACAGACTCACATACCCAGAAATAGTACCTTGGGTTAAGAACTTTGCTTCAGGATGAGAACAGAAATTGTGGCGCAGCAGCAGGAGGCCCCATTAGCTAAAGTGGTGCTTCAGGTTAAGAACAGTTTCAGGTTAAGAACGGACCTCCAGAACGAATTAAGTAATTAACCCGAGGTACCACTGTACATTGCCAACATTATATGGCTTCCATAATAGGGCAGCACAGCTGATTACAATGTTTTGTTTTTATTGAGGACAAAGGAAAAGCTGCAGATTCAGTCAAAGGCTCAGCATTTTCAAGTTAGCGGGGAGGCGGGGAGAGGAACCTAAAAACCGTAATGCCAGTTACTTTTAAGCCTGCATTATGTAGAAATGTTTCAGACTTTAGCCCTCACATTTTGCGGCCACTTTCCTCCATCCTTTACAGAAAAGCCCACAACTTAATACCCTGCGTTTGTGTGCGGGTGCAGGTGTAGTCCACAAAAGTTTATACCACATATACCATGATACTTGTTTTTGCTGCAACATACTAACATCAGTCACCACAGATATTTTTCTGGTGTTCTGAGGCTTCTCACAGTTGTCTGTTGGGTGTTTTCTGGGAGTAGAAAAACTTTTTAATATTGCTTTTAGAGCTTGAAGATAGCAGGCGGACACTTTTTCTTTAATCAGCTTAAGCTATTCTCCTTCAACAGCAGCTGATAGCAAAGCAATTGATACCAGCAATGAGAAGACCGCTCCCCTTCCCAGGGGAGCAGAGTTGCAGGCGGGCCACGAGCTTTCCCTGTGTTCAGTGGGGGGCATGGCGATGCTGCCCGCATCATTGGGAGTCCCAGCTGTGTCATGCCCCACAGATGATCAATCGGGTCGACTGGGGGGGGCATGGCTTACCCTATTCAAACCTATTTAAACCTCCGTGTGGCCGGGGCTCAGTCTCCTTTTCTCCTCCTGCGTCGGAACTATGTGACAATATTTCTGTGGCTTGCTCTCTAAAACAATGGCATCATCATCACACACACACACACACACACACACACACCCCAGTTGCCCCACTGTGTACAGATTGAAATAATCTCTGGGTTTTCAGACAGTTTAGCGTTGTTGAAGTTTTGTTATCTGTTGAAAAATGCTATTACAGTAATGGGCTGATGAAATGTTTTAAGTAGATCCATAAATGGAGGTGAAGACATTCATAGGATTGCAGAGTTGGAGGGAACCGCAAGGGTCATCTAGTCCAACCTCTTGCAAGGCAGGAATCTCAACTACGCATCCATGACAGATGGCCATCCAACCTCTGCTTAAAAACCTCCAAGGAAGGAGGAGAGTCCACAACCTCCCGAGAGAGACCGCTCCACTTCAAACAGCTCTTACTGTCGGAAAGTTATTCCTGATGTACTCTTCTCTGTTTGTTTCAGAGCAGCCAAACGCATGGAAGTGGAGAATCGCATCAGACAGCACACACAAATGATGAAAGAAAGAAGGAAAAAGTTAACAGGGATCCCTCAAGAAGATATGGAAAGAGCAAAACAAGACTATGAGATTGTAGGTTGCATAATTACATTTTGTTGCTCCATTTGTTTTTGTTTTTTTTCTGCAAACTGTGGCTATCCTCATTTTATATTCTTTATTGAAAAATAAAAAGGACAAAATTACAAGTCCACAGAGTAAGATAAAACAAAAAAAAAAGTGGAAACAAGAAATAGTACCCAAGCAGAAACAAAACCGTAGCTTTCCTATTGTTACCAGATCTGCTCATGAATGCTTAAGACTACCTGACTTTTAGAAGACATCTGAAGGCAGCCCTGTTTAGGGAAGTTTTTAATGTTTGATGTTTTATCGCTTTATCATCATCATCATCATCATCATCATCATCGTTATTAATATTCTGTTGGGAGCCACGCAGAGTGGCTGGAGAAACCCATCCAGATGGATGAGGTATAAATAATTATTATTATCATTATTATTTATTTATTTATTTATTTATTTTCCTGCATTACAGGGAGTTAGACTAGATGACCCTCAAGGGTCCCTTCCAACTCTACCGTTTTATGATTCTAACTCATACAACTGATATACATATTCAATAAAGTATCACTGTACGGATTTTTACTGGAGACAGTTGTGTGCCACAGAAGTTTTTGCAAAAGGCATGATTAGAAGTACCAATATTGTCAAGATAACACTACAAATCAAAATTGCAAACCACATTCAAAATTTGCTCTGCAGTTCTGGTTATAAATAAAATACAGTTTCTGCAAAACATGCTTTCCCTAGTTCAGATACAATGCAAAACTATGGTTTGCTAGTCATCTGGCAGCAAATCAGATTTGGGCTTAAATCTGAATTGACATATCATGATAATACAGTTTTTTTGTTCCGGTAAATTTATGCTCAAGTGCTGCCAAAAACTTAGGGCATCTTACATTTTTTTATGTTGGTTAATAAAGCTGCAGTCATGTGCACATTTCTGTGGGAGTGAATCCCATTGAACTAAGTGGGACTTCTAAGTAAACATCCGTAAGTTTGATCTGTATAAGAAGCAAGAGGAGCTTTGGAAGACTCACGTAGATTAAGTCAGACCTCTTTGCAGCTCTCTGGCAAATGAGCTTAACATTTCCATGCTTCTGGCAAAGTGAGCCCTAGCCCAAGAAAGATAATTCCTGATAAATTTATTTGTCTTTATACTGCCACCAGACACCCCGTGCTGTTTTGGCTACAAGAGACTGATACAGCTACCCCTCTCAAATTGGTATTGGCAGCAAAGTTTTGAGTTGTGCAGAAGGTTTCTTTGAAGCTTTGTTGCCCAAAGGTTGCTGTGGATTCAGTTCTTTGCTTTGGGGACCAGTGTAGGAACCATTTAGCTTTGGAATCCACTTTCACAAATACAGTGGACCCTCAGGTTATGTTACCTTTGGGTAACGTAACTTTCGGGTTGCGAACGCAGGAAACCCAGAAGTGTATATTTCTGGGTTTTGCCGCATGCGCAGAAGCGCTCTGCATGCTTCGTGCATGGGCAGAAACACTCTATCGTGCCATGCACATGTGCAGAAGCGGTGCTTCTAGATGCGGACTTTGGGGTATGTACGGACCCCCAGAACGATTAATCCGTATCCAGAGGGTCCACTGTACAGCAATAGATAGCTACCTGAGACACAAATGAATAGTTGGGCACTAACCTTGTTAATGTGATAACAACTCTAGTGTTCATGCTTTTTATGTTTCCTGCCACAGGCTGAAAACCTAGAACAGCAGCTAGCAAATCTGAAGAGAGACCTGAACCAGGAATATCGTTTCACTGCCTTTACAGGAGAAGTGCAACCACCAGAGAATCCACTGCCTATCAACAAGCCTCCAAATATCTTTTCTAACACGACATTTTAAATTATATTAAAGAGAATTTGTCATGCAGCAGCCACCTACACCAGCTTGCTTTGCAGTTGATCTGCTTTTAACCAGGCTTTCCAATTTGTCCTTTTCTCCTTTGTTCTTGTTTGTTTTGCTTTGGAACGTAAAAATTGGAATCTTTCACACTCATCACCCTCCCCATTTCAATATGTGCCTACAAGGTTTTGAAGTGCCTTCCGTTACTGCATGGTTTTAATGCCGATTATTGTTAATTTTACCTTCCTGGAACCCTACTTCCGAGATGAGCCTCGTAGATATTTGTCGTAATTCTCAATCTCTTTTAAGATCCAGTGGAGCAGAATTGCAGGATATCCTACAATTCTAATGTAACGGGCCTCTCTAATT
Organism: Podarcis filfolensis; assembly: GCF_964270895.1. Lineage (NCBI taxonomy): Eukaryota > Metazoa > Chordata > Lepidosauria > Squamata > Lacertidae > Podarcis > Podarcis filfolensis. The sequence goes on from NC_139608.1 coordinate 60,016,067, forward strand.
AAAGGAAAAGTTCACACCTTCTAAATGAAGAGTTAAAAAAACCCCCAGTGATTGGTAATATCCTTAATAAACATATTTCCAGCTGTAGAGAGTGGAAGGTTATCAGATTGGCATTCGACCTCCTGGAGGTTTTAAAGAGCAGCAAGTGACTCACCTGGCTGCTCTTCTGTGCCTCCTTAGGCAGATCAGTTTTGTAACTCATCATTAAAGCCATCATGTTTTATTTCAAGAGTTTTTTCACTACGGATCAACATGCAGTTTTGGTTTCTATGTCCTTGGGAAGAGTCAAATCCTTCCCCCCCCCCCCCCGCCGAGTTTTGTTGTCAGCAATATTTTTTCAAGGTCTTTGTGGTTGTGGACGATTAGAAACTACAGGAGGAACTTGAGGAGCTAAGGCTCGGAAATAAATCATCTTGCTTACGCAAGTATTAACCCGATGCAATGTTTCACACTTAGACTGAGATGAAGATCAAATATCACTTTAGCAGGGAACCTTTGCCAGCCTTCCTAGATATACCCTATTTGAAATACCTTTTGAAATAAGGGCATTTTTCATGAAGATTCGAGGAACAAGACATCCTTTTTGTTGCACATTCATGACCTGCTGTGCTCTTGATGCCATCAGGGCAGTCACACACAATCCTGCTTTTAATGCCGTTGGCACCAGCAAAGGTGCGTGGTTTGTTGTTGTGGTGGTTTTTGCTTGTTTGTTTCACACTGCTTCTTTTCCAGTCAATGCATATCCTATAGCTCCTTGCTCAAATCCCATGACTTTTTATACCACAATGTTCTGGTTTATTTCCCCCACCACCAGCAAACACACACTTTCCTTTCTCTGTAGCCCTCCTAGACAGCAATAGTGTGGTAGCATTGGGGAGGCATCGCAGCACAACTAGTAAAGAAGAATAAATACACTGCTGTGAAAAGAACATGCAGCCAAATACACCTGTGGGAAAAAAATGCCAGTCTGGAGAGGCCCCAGTAGCAAAGTCTTGGGTAGAAGGAAGGATTTGAGATTTAAACAGATCAGATAAATGCTTCATCTCAGGGTGTGGCTGTACCAGCTGTTATTCCCCCTCCGGATTCCACAAATAGCTGGTGTTCCATCCCTATTTCTAAATCCATCTGTAGCTGTAGTTTTATAGCCACAAAACGAACAGGAGGGATGGTGCTGGCCTTGTAGCAGGAGAGAAATTTTTAGCTTTTCAAAACAGTTGGGAGATACGCATTTTCATGCAGCGAAGGGGGAGCATTAGCTTGCTAGAAAATGAGGGATGGGGGTGAACAGGGAATGGAAATGCCAAGAGATAAATCTTTGGAAGGAAGAACAGGAATCACAAAATGTTTACTGCAGCAACAGAGCCTGGTGATAAAACTTTTTTGGGGGATAATGTCTGTTTTAGTTTTTCGGGTTCCTTGCCCTCTGGACATAGATTCTATCAGCTGACTCTTTGGGAAAGATACAGTTAAAACGACCAGAGATGTGCTGTCCCTCCTCCTAATGTCACGTCAAAAAGACCTCTTTAATTGTAGATGGCCATCCCACTTCTGACACCACGCAGGTGGCGCTGTGGGTTAAACCACAGAGCCTAGGACTTTCCGATCAGAAGGCTGGCGTTTCGAATCCCCACGACGGGGTGAGCTCCTGTTGCTCTGTCCCTGCTCCTGCCAACCTAGCAGTTCGAAAGCACGTCAAAGTGCAAGTAGATAAATAGGTACCGCTCTGGCGGGAAGGTAAACGGCGTTTCTGTGCGCTGCTGTGGTTCGCCAGAAGCGGCTTAGTCATGCTGGCCACATGACCTGGAAGCTGTATGCCGGCTCCCTCAGCCAATAAAGTGAGATGAGCGCCGCAACCCCAGAGTCGGTCACGACTGGACCTGATGGTCAGGGGTCCCTTTACCTTTATGTCACTAGGAGAGCCACATTCCCAATGCTAAAGGATGAGCAAGAGTTACCTCTGAGATGACAAGGGTCACTTTGGATCCACAACTTCAGCTAAATACATTGCTATTGAGCAGGGAATTCCAGCTACAGAAGCATTTTGGTGGTGCAGCATAATTTGGCTTGTTAACCCAGCACTGACAGAATAGACCAATGTACCTGAACAGCAAAGGTGCTTGGAAAAGTAGGGATGGAGAACCTTGGGTTGAGCGAGGGGGGCAAATTTCTTGAGAAAAATCGCAAAGAAATTGGACTTTTTTGAGCTATTTCTATGGAAAATCAGATTTTCCTGGACATTTAGCCAATTTTCGCCTGGACACTGCTTGCCGTTGCAGTATTCTGGACATTTGCTGGACATGTGGCAACCCTAGGCCAAGCCCCTCTCACCTGTCTCCAGCCCTGCTCCTCACCTTGTGCTATTGCCCAGCTGGAATGCATCTTTGAACTTTGTAACAGTGCCTCTCGGTTGCCTGTATTAAGAGATGTATGTGTAGAAACCTCTACCTTTCGGCATGACTGAAATGTACTAAGGTAGGAGTCGCCACTTTTGCCTCTGGCCCACTCTCTCTTAGTCTCTGGCTCTGCTTGCCACTGGCATGTAGCCCCAGAATGCTGCTTCTGAGGCAATGCAGTCCTCAGGCTAAAAAGCTCCCATGTGCCCCCCCCCCAGTGTAGAATTATTCCTGATCTCCCATCTATTGGGCTTGGGAAACTGCATAACATCATCTTGGCTTCCTGGATGGGTTTGTGTATTGCATGTCTAAGCCTGCCCAGTTCAGCATTTTGGATGTGGTTGGAGGTGAGCACCTAAAACAAGACGGCAGAGAGGGAAGCTTTGATAATTACATCCAGAAGAAGGCGTGTGGCTGGTTCTGGAAACTTCACAAGGCATATTCAAGTCTGAATTATTATTATTATTATTATTATTATTTAATTTCTATACTGCCCTATACCCGAACGTCCCAGGGCGGTTCACATAAAATAGCAAATACATAAAATAAAACAACAAACAACAAAATAAAACAAAAACAAAAAGAGCCAGCATTTTAAAAAGGGTATAGGATGTAGATCAAGTCAGGAACAGGCCTGGTTAAAAAGGAATGTTTTTGCCTGGCACCTATAGTTGTATAGTGAAGGTGCCATGGTAACGTCCCTGGGGAGAGCCACTGCAGAGAAGGCCCGTTCTTGTGTTGCCACCAAGAAGGGCTTCAAAAGATGATCTCAGGGTCCGGGTAGGTTCATATGGGAAGAGGCGGTCCTTGAGGTATTGCGGTCCTGAGACATTTAATGTGCTTTAAATCATACTGGAAGGTTGATCATGGGTCAGTTCTGGTTTTCTGCCTGAAGAACACATCAGCAGTGACTCCTTGGTCAGCACAGAGCAGCCTTCTCCTCTCCAAACCTTCCTAGACTCCCAATTCCAGTGCAACATGGTCAGGGATGGTGAGAGTTGTAGTCCCAAACATTTGGAGGTCACCGACTTTCAGGGGGTTGGATTAGATGACCCATTGGATCCCTTCCAACTCTACAATTCTATGATGCAATGTTGGGGAAGGCTGACAGAGAGGGTCTCATCGTAGGGTTCCAGCTAGAACAATCGCCCAGGGCAAAGTGTCCCAGCTATGAATGCCCCTTCTTTCTGTCCATCATAGGCCACCTACCATCAACTGCTGCATAGGCCATTGAGTCTTAACTCCTTGCTTCCAAAGCTGCGATTCCTAGAATTGTTTTGGGAACTCTGGGAATTGTAACTCTGTGAAGGGAACAGTGATCTCCTAGCAATGCTCAGCACCCTTAACAAACTACAGCCCCCAGGATTCTTTGGGGGAAGCCATGACCCTTAAGATGGTGTAATAGTGCTTTAATAGTGCAGATGTGGCTTAAGATACCTTCCACGTACTGAGGGCTACTTTTCACTAAGGTGTCAGAGCTACAGAACTTCAGGCAGCCAGCAGGGGTGACTTCATTGAGCGCTCCTCCGTACAAAAAGGCCTTGTGCACAGAAAACAGTTCTAACCCTGACCTGGTATGTTTCTGTGTAGAGAAATGTTTTCTCCTAGGGAACATTTCTCAGATATTGTACAGCCCGGGAACAGGGTCATTGCCTCAGTAAAATATGAGGGCAGAGGGGTACAAGAGGCCTACAGCACTACTGACCTCGTCAAGGAACTGCAACATATGAATAACAAAGTTACAAAGAGGTCAACTGCTCAGCTCACAATTTATCAGGAGAGCACCAAAGTATCCACAAGTGCCTTTTCTTGCAACTGTACAAATCTGGTGGTGGTTTTTTGTTCTTGGAGAGAACCATTGATTCTACTGTTTGTTGCGGCTCATTCATTGCAAATTAATTGATGTAGTTGATTCTAATGGCAATCATCAATTAACTGCAACGTGCTCAAACAGCTGTTGGTTTTAGTGAGCGGCCTAAGTTTAGATACATTTCCCAAATGTGTATATGTATAAAACCACATCTTAAAAATAAAATGCAGGTACATTTGCCGGTGTCAGCTATGGGCAACTTAAATTTGCCACATGATTAACTCTGCATGTCACAGTGTTTCCTTTGGTTTCTCCATTCTGGGATCAATTTCTAATCATTTGCTTATTTTCCTTTGTCCTTAAAAAGAATCGATCTCTACAGCATTGGACTGAGCAGTGATGTAATGCAGAAATGGTTGGACACTGCAGCTGCATTCCAACATTCCCTTGCCTTTGGGAGTGACAAAGGCAGTTTTCCAGAGGCTAAATATTAACCAATCCTCCTAATCAGCTACTAAAACCTTCAACTGTACTTTGGCTTTTTTTCCTGTGGTAGCATCCATTTTGAATTGAGTCAGTACCCACTCATGTTTGATCATGATGTATCATATCATGCTACGTTGCTTAGCTCATAACTTGCCTTGAATATCTGTGTGCACATGATTAGAGAATATTGTGCTGGATCCAAAGGTTAGCCTGGCGGCGAGGGCAGACTTTTCTTTTCCCTGCACATCCAAAACCTCTCCAGAGGGTCAGGGGATCTCCCTGAACAACAGGATGAGCCGTGACAAGGAAGTGACTGTTTGGGGACAGATTGCCAAAAATTGGCCAGAGACACTTTGCAGAAGTGGCACTCCCAACATTATACTCTTTTAAGAAGATGGTGAAAACATACCTCTTTTACCAAGCTTTGGGAGGTGAAGAGGTGCAATCTGTCTGAGCTTAGTTTAGTATTGTACCTTTTGCTGTTTTGTGTTAATTTCATGTGTTATGTTAGTTTATGCAGTGTTTAACTTCGCATTGCCCTTCAAATTGGTTTTAGCAATATGCACTGATGTGTTTTAAGAAGTTGTATGCAGCCCTGTGACCACAGTTCCATGTGTTATGGAAATACCTAAATAAATACATTCATTTAAAGTGATTCCTCTGCCCCTCCCACTTCAATCCCCTTGACGGAGCCCAGGCTGGTTGGGGTATCCTTGATCTTCTGGAGATACTTTGTGGAAGATGGGGCGAGGGGAGGATGAGAAAGATTCATTATTGGAACAGCCCTTTTGGAACCAACCCACTGGGCGTTTCCCAGAAAATAAAAACATCTCCAGGGTTGGGCTAACTAAGAGGAGGGAGGGATGCTGCCAGGTGACTATGCAAATCTAGAGGCTGTAATATAGACATGTTTTGATATATTTAAATATCTCTATCAGTCATCAAGGTAGAATGGCAGCAAGCATACTGCTAACACCTTAATCCTAAAACATGAAATGAATGGGGAACCTGTACATCAAAGGCCTCCTGTGCATCACAGAGCACGTGGGAGTCTGGATCAGTGAGCATTTAGACACCAGATGCACCTAATGTCTAAATGCTCACTGATACAGACTCCCATGTGCTCTGTGGTGCACAAGAGGTCTTTGATGTGCAGGTTCCCCATTCATTACAATCTAGGCCATAGGTCTCTCTCTGTGTGGCTTACACTTCTGCTGCTTCTGCTGAAATGGGGTCAGGCAAGCCTCCTGCATTTGCAAGATGTGCAAGAGCTAGGTATAACAGATTGAAGTTTTGCCAATGGAAAAAAACCTGTTTTCATATCATTGTAGGATGTTATTAACCATGGGTTTTAAATGCCACCTTTATTTGTTTGTAAAACAGTCAACGGGGCCACAGCAAGCTATATTAAACTTCAGTTTTGGAGAAGGAGTAAAAAATTAATAATAATTATAGTATAATTATTGCAAATAATTATAGTCTTGCATCATATAGATCAAGCTAGTGGGAGAGACTCAGCCCAGATTATGAAAAAATAGGTTTAGCCTTTAGAAACAAGCTCATTGTAGATTTCAGTTTTCCTTGGTAGGTGAAAAAAAGACTCCTCTGAAGGTATGAGCTTTCAGATCAGTTTAAAACCAGCGAAAAGCTGGTCTAGTTTATCAAAATATACAGCAGGCACATTGTTTTCATTAAAGTAACAACACTAGGCATGGAGATGGGCGTAGGAACTGTATTACTCATTCTTGCCAGCATTCAGTAGATACATGAGACAGTCATGCACAAATGTACACACATCTCTTGCAGGTAGGTGGACGCCTTTAAGCACAGCTCACAAGCAGTTTAGTATTTCTGTACATGAGTGTATGACAGGGAAGCTCACTTGGAGGGAGTAACATCATGGGAGGGGTGTTTCCAGCTCTCTCACCTCTTGCCCTTGGAAGCCTGATAAGGACCTATGGCTGGAGAGGGACTGAGAGAAATACCATTGCGGGGTGGGGGTGTGTTTCTAGGAGGGTGGTGAAACTGTGAAGCTCCCTTGTTACTTTTACTATTGGATGCTGTGCATTGTCTAAGTAATCTTGTCATATTTATAGTATTGGAATGTGGGTTTTTGGGTATGCTATTATAGTGGTTATTGCTTTGCTATGTTAATGAAATAGTTGCTACAGTAAATGTAATCCGTTCCGGAAGCCCTTTTGGCTTCCAAAATGTTCAACAACCGAGACGCGGCTTCTGATTGGCTGCAAGAGCTTCCTGCACACAAGCGGAAGCCATGTTGGATGTTCAGCTTCTGAAAAATGTTCGAAAACCAGAGCATTTACTTCTGGGTTTTCAGCGTTTGGGAGCCGAAACGTTCCAGAACCAAGCCGTTCGGAAACTGTGGTTTGACTGTACATTATTATGAAATTGCTTTGGTAGTACTTGTTTGAAATGCACCCTGTTTCTTTGTTGTAAGCCGTTTCGTGCATGATTTCTTTGTGCGTGGGAAGGTGTTGTACAAGTGAAATGAATGAATCTTTCTCTTTTTTTTTTTGAGGTCTCTTGTGGCTTGGAATGTTGATGCGCTTGTCCTAGGGTGCTAGTTGCATTGTATTGGCCATCTTCTTGGGAATTCTAATGCCCCATACCTGCTCGGGAAGCTGCCTCATACCAGACCAGGCTATCTGTACACTTCAGTTTAGTGCTATCTATTCCATTTTTGTTTCTCTCAAAGGCTGCATTTCCTTGCGTGTAATCTGTTGGTGGGCGGAGGCACATGCTGGCCGTGGGCAGGGCTGAAGCCAGCCATGAGCAGGACTGCAGGCAAAAGTGAATGGGACCCCTGCCTCCTTCACAAACACAATCTCTCCCCTAGTAAGCTGCCAGGGGAGACCTAGATCATCCTGGCCAGAGGTCTGAACTGACCACACCTGAGGTCAGTAGGCTAGCTTTGAGGGGCACAGCACTATCTCTGTACTCGAGCCCCTGATCGCCACACCTGGTGCTTGAAATGGCTTTCCTCTGTCTGAGGGTTGGACTGGTCCTGCTAAGGACATGAACTAAGGAGCAGGCCCCATAGAGGCCTGTGGGGCTTCCTTCTATGTAAACATGCTTGGGATCATGCTGGAAGTCACTTTACACAGGGATGGGGAACATGTTGTTGAACTCCAGGTGTTCAATTTCCATCAGCTCCTGCCAGCATGCCCAGGAATGGTTTGTTTTATTATTATTATTTATGAATTAAATTTATATACTGCCCTTCATCTGAGGATCACAGGGCAGTTCACATAAAAATACACGGTGGGATCACTGGAACTCAGTTCTGGCACCTCTTGAGTGAGTGCCATTGCCATTATAAGAGAACAAGGTGAGGTCTGACACCTCTTTTTCTAGAAAAATAGCGCTGGTGGTGAAGTGTAGGTGGGATCCCACGAGGCAAGACACAGCGATAACAGCAAGAACCTTTATTGAACAACATAACTGGGAAACAGGGGCAAAGCAACTGCTTATATACACTCCTGAAAGTCTGGGCCACTCCCACTCCCAGCATGATTGGCTGTCTAAACTTCCAAGCTGCGAATCACGACTCAGAGTTCAAGGGCCAATGGCAGAGGCCCAAATTCTGAAATGTTCTATGATTGGACATCATGTATCAAATCAGAACACAGGAGTTCAGAATCCTTAGTCCAGACTCAAGCTCAGGCAAACACAGACCACTGAATACATAACAGGTGGGATATGTAGTCCACTGGCATCTGGTGTGGCCACAGGTTCCCCCATCCTAACCACCTCAGTTGCCTGTGGTATAAATCATCCATAAAACAAGAATCTGCAGCGGGGATCTTGTTCTTAAGTGTTCTCTGGGTTGAATCCAAAGAGGGAAGCCAAGTGTGAGAAAAGATTTCAGAGGAACACAGGCTTATGCTACATTTGCAAAGTCCCCTTTGTGGTAGCTTAGGAACAGTGTTTAGACATCGTTGGAGTTTTGAGCTAGTCCATGTGAAATGTGCTGCCCTCCAAGCAAGTTGCCTTGTTTTCTGCTGCTAAGGAGCAACGTTGATGGCTGTGGCTGCACAGCAACCGCAGGGAAGGTTATTACCGTGTGCTGTGCAGCACCTGCCAAATATCTATGCAGCAACATGGACAGACTCGCAAGGAATGTGATTCCACTGCAGCAACAGAAGAGAAAGTGCGATGGAGCAGCCCGGTCAGAGCGAGCAATGGAGCTTCTCCTCAAAGGAAGGGTCTGGTGACTGCTGGGGACACAATCCACCAGGAACTTTCTGTATCCAAACCCTGTTGCTTTTACATGAAATGCAGTCGTTGAGCAAGAGCACAGCTGCGACCTTGCTCAATTCCCATTCAGATAAATCCACTAGGGAGGAAGGTGTGGAAGAAGATTCTGGAAGATCGGGTCTTTCAAATTTCCCAGGTATTGCCACTCCTTTGGTTGGTGTCCGTTAGCAAAGCCACATCAACAGATGGAATCCAGAGAGAGAAAAGACCTGATAACACCACACTGAGCAAGCTTTAAACAAAGCAGTGTATAACTGGAGGAGAAAGGAACGGAGAGATTACGTCTTTCCTACTTCAGGCCTTGTATATAGCAGGGAGACATTAAAGCAAACATACAGAGGAAAACTCCCTCAAAACGCCACAGCCAAGCTACCCCAGCACACATCATGCCACTCTGCCTGGTTGCTAAACAGCACCTCCACCCCTCTTGGTTAGTTGACTTTAACCCTAATAGAATTAACCCTTAATTTGCACATGGAAAGATCTCTGCTGCTTCACTTACAACAGTGTCAAAGATCAGTTTGCTCTGTCACTTCAGATGCTGTGACTATGTCTGTTTGACATAAGACTATTAAGCCAGGAGGCATTTGGAGATGCAGCTGCCCCTCTCAAAAAGGGATAAAAATCAGTTGCAACCAGGAAGTGGAGCGGAGATGGAAACAGCGTTTAAGAGAGCACCTTCCTACACAAATGTAATATGTATTTTGTGTACACACAACATGCCCTTTGTGGGTGTTACCAGATTCAGCTGGAACAGGATATTAACCGCTGTTTCCTTCTTTACCCAGCTTCCTAGGCACAATGACATTCTGTTGGCTTTGAGACAGGGAACTACATCTCAAAACACATAGTGGACCACAATGACCAAATAGCCACCAATGACCATCACTCCTTGTGGTCCTTTGCCTTTATCCACTGTGTGACCCAGAGTTTTGGGAAATCCGTGCCTGTCCCTTTCCACTTTCCAAGTAAAGTAACTGCAATGTGACAGGGGTGTGGAAATGTGCCCCCCCAGCTTCTCTACCTGGCCCTTGGGGACCCTCCCCAGGCCCTGCTTACCTACTCAGCATCCTCCTTACATTTGCCTTGCTGGGACATGAGCTGTGATCACACCTGCCAGATTGGAGGATGGAGCATGCATGTAGAAACATCTGGCTTTTGTGTGCCCACTGTAGTCACATCTGTTGATCCACCCGCTTTTGTCTCTGGCCCCATCCACACAAAAAAATCTGGTATGCGGCTCCCAGAAGCTTGGAATCCTTGGAATGAGAAAGCTTCGTCACTCCCACAAGGCTACATGATAGCGTAGTGGCTACATGCATACGGGGCAATTAGGGGAAAGGCCAACACATTTTCCCTAAACAAGACAACATTTCCACTTTGAGAAAGCATGTAAACTGTAGATTGCCTTGTTTTTGTGGTGATTGTGCACATTTATTTTCCTTCGCTGAGTGTGTCTCCTGGTACATGCAGTGGTTATTTTAAAAAAATAGCATGGAAACAATCAAACCATATAATAAAAACTGTGAAACAGCATTATAAAAACCAAAATAAGGAAGGTGAGGACACAAATTCAGCAGTAGAAAAGTTGTGGGAGGGGGTGGGGAGAATCTAGCTCAGTCGGCAGATGTCAGGGCCATGAGTTCAAGCTCCACATTGCAGGGGCTCGGACTAGATGACTCTTGTGGACCCTTCCGACTCTACAATTCCCTGATTCTAAGAAAGAAGACAACTAATAGAAGATGCTGTGTGTATGGCAGAGGAATGTCAACACATTTTATAAGCTCAGGAAAAAAGCCCTGCAGTACTGTGTTCAATGGAGCAGACTCCCCAGGAACCTGTGCACAGGGTAAAGGGAAAGGGAAAGGGACCCCTGACCATTAGGTCCAGTCGGGGACGACTCTGGGGTTGCAGCACTCATCTCGCTTTATTGGCCGAGGGAGCCAGCATGACTAAGCCGCTTCTGGCAAACCAGAGCAGCGCACGGAAACGCCGTTTACCTTCCCGCCAGAGTGGTACCTATTTATCTACTTGCATTTTGATGTGCTTTTGAACTGCTAGGTTGGCTGGAGCTGGGACCGAGCAACAGGAGCTCACCCCGTCGCGGGGATTCGAACCGCCGACCTTCTGATCGGCAAGTCCTAGGCTCTATGGTTTAACCAACAGCACCACCCGCATCCCTGTGCATAGGATAGCTGACCCTAATAAACTGGGTATTATGCTACAGGCTGCCTTTTGGTGTGTGTGTGTGTGTGTGTGTGTGTGACATTCCTTGTGTGGCGAGTGCTGTCAGGATGTGCCCCTGCATTTCAAAGTTTATCACTAAGCCACTATTTACTAGTTTAGCTGTTCACTAGTTTCTGCAGCGCCCCCCCCCCACGTGACAAGCATTTATCATCTGCTGTTCAATAGCTAGAGGTGGGCAGAAGATCTCTGAGTGATTTGCAAATGGATTAAGCAATCGGCTTCCAATTGTCTAAAAAGCTTGCCCTACCCTCAAACTAAAAGAAGAAGAAGAAGAAGACTGGGGTGGGGGTGGAGAGAGAAACCAGGAGTGAGTTTCTGCATTAATTTAAAGGATTTGTGATCTTGGTTGCTGGTATTGATCAGAAAGTCCTGCTCTGAGCATGTGCACGACTTAGTTCTAAGCGTTTGTCCGCTGCCTGAGCATTTTGCACCTGGCTCCCGTGGGTGGATCTCCAGAGTTTTAGTGGCAACAGGGAAAAAAGCAGATCCCGCAAGCCTGAAGTCTGTCCAACCCCTGCAGTAAGTAGCCTAGCCGTTTCCTTTTACTTCTATTGTTGGAGGGTTTTGGAGCTGGCGGGCGGTGCTTTTGCAAATCCTCTGCTAGGAATGTGTTCAGGAGCAGGCAGAAGAGGAGGGGGCGTGCCTGAGATTCAAGGTGGCGTCCTGCCCTGCTTGCCTATGGCAGCCTTCGCCAACGTGGCGCCCTTCAGATGTTTCCGACTACAACGCTCATCAGCCCTAGATCTGGAGGGCACCGGGTTGGCAAAGGCAGAGTTAAGGCTTAGCTGTGTTTTTATATGCTCCATTCAGAGGTTATCCAGATTGTGAAGAGCCTTGCACCCGGAGAGGAATACATACGGAGCACCAACGTAGTAAGCTTTTTTTCCCACAGAAAAGGGGCCAACATTAAAAACAGCCCAGTGCACATAGGATAATAGAATTTTTAGAGCTGGGAGGCACCCAGGGGTCATCTAGTCCATCCCCCTGCAACGCAGGAACATAAACCATACCGGAAGGAGCATTGGCCCCTGATTTAGAGGTCTAAGAATTGCACAGGTGAATTTTTAACATGTATGAGCACCATCTCGGAGCAGAAAAGCCTCTCCAGCAGAAGCCGCCTGTCAGGCGAGGAGGGGGCGGCGCCTCCTCTCTCCAAGCAGCCACCGAGGCAATGCCAGTAAGCAGCCGCTAGGGGGAGCGTGGTGGAAACGAAACGCCGCGCATAGTAACTTCGCTGAATTGTCAAACATTGTCACGGTTAAAGGGGCTGAAGAGAGACAGTGATCGCTCAGGTAATGTGAGAGCCGCAGACTTTCTCCTCCTCGTTATTTCCGGGCATTCCGATTAGTCTCGTTTGAAAAGGTTTAATTCAGACTTGCTTGGGAGCCTCTTCCCCCCACCCCTGCGCCCATCTTGCCTTTTTAACGTTTTTCTAGCCGCTCTTAATAATAGTAATAATAATAATAACAACAGCAAATAAAATCCGATCCAGGCTGCAGAGGACGGTGGGATAACTTCGAATAAAGCAAAACCATTTTCCCAGCGAAAGAGAGAATGATTAAAGCGTGGCCATAAATATCCTCGATGCTCCTGCTTGCAGTCTGGGCTAAGAGCTTTTGAAGCAGCGGGGGGGGGGGGGGTGGCGGGAACGAGAAGCCCAGGAGCATAATTTTGCAGAGAGAAAGTCCATTGAGACTGCAGTGCTGCTATACATGTCTGCTCAGCAACTGAGGCCTTTGAGTTCAATGGAACTTGCTCTCAGGTAAGTGTGGCTCTAGGATCTCACCCCGAATAGATCTGCTGTCAGGTTAATTACGAGGCTTGAAATGTGGCAAGGCGGATGTAAGGTTTCTCCTGACTTGTGCAGAATTTGCCTGGCCCTGCTTCAGAAACAGTTTCTGGACAAGAGGGCTTTGGGGGAGGGGGTGGGGTGGAGGAGAAGCCTCTAGCGAATGTTTCAAATAACCACCACACTGTATTTCTAAATCACATTTGTTTTCAGTACGCTTGAATACCTGGAGCCAAAAGCAAAATTATGCAACTCAAATACAATTTAAAAAAATAAATAAATAAAGAGGGTTGACTAAGAAATCCACCCATTTTTATTTTATCAAAATGGTGGTGTTTGCCATACATTCTCTTTACTCTGTCTCCAAATTATGCCAAACACTTTGTACTTTCAAGGGGGGGGAGCATGCTTAAAGAGTTGCAATCCACTTAATCCTGAGAGTATGTCCCATTGAGCTCAATAGGGCTTACTTCTGAGTAGGCATGTAGAGGCTTGCACTGCCAAGGAAGTGAAATTTGCTGTAAAGGCTTTGAAGGCTGTTGTTGTTGTTGTTGTCATCGTTGTTGTCCTCTTGGCCTCATTGCTTGCTTTTAATTACTTCCTTTGAATGGGCTTAAACCCCCCCCTTTGTTTCCAAAGGATAGAACACTGTATGTTGAGGTAGAAAGGCTGCCTTTCAATGCAGCTTGCAGCCCATCTAGGTGTGTTATTCATGTGATAAACTGTGTTAAAGGTTGTGCTGGTAAACAGATTTTTTTTGACAGCATTGGAGATTTCTATCTAAAACAAGCCATTGCAAGAGTGGCAGGATCAAGAGGAGCTGCTGGCCTTGCACCCCTCTCAAAGGCAGTTGCCCTCTTTTTCTTTCCCTTTGGGTACAGGCCTCAGAAAGCAATTCTACACAACACCAGGCAGAGTCCTTCAATTCCAAGAAATCTTTGGATCTCTTCCCCAACCCTTCCCCCAATTCCACAAGTACAGTACAGACACCCAGTAGTAGCTTTAACCCTTTTTGTTCAAATCTCTGTGTTTACTTATCAACCTTCCTTTTTCCCCCCTTTTCTTTTTTAACTTCCTTGTTGCTTTTGCCAAAGCAGGCCCCGAGAGTGGCCTGGTCTTTTGCCCATTCTATTTTTGTTCCACTGATTGTGACCAAAAGCAAGACTGCTGCTGAATCATGATCCTGGTTTTCTTACGGAGCATGTTTTTTAAAAGCATTTTATTTGACGAAGTGATGGGAGGCGGGTGGACACTAAAGTTCCCTGGTCTTGAACATGTTATACTTGGAAGTCTAATCCCCCTCCCCGCCCACATAAATTTGTGTTGCTTACTTAACTATGTGGATCAGGGTGCCAGGCAGATTCACTAATGCATTAGAATGCTAAACTATCCTCCCTTTTAAATTAGCAATTCAAAGCCTATGATTGTATGCACACTTACTACTAGGGAGTAAATCCTATTAGTGGGGCTTACTTTTGAGTGAATATGCATAATACTGGCTGCATGTAGCAACCTTGCAAGTTAGGATTTTGTAGCTACACTGCCCATTCAGAGTGCCATCTGTTGAGCCTAGACAGAAAGTAGTGTGTGGACAGAAAGTAGTGTGTGGTTTAGGGCTGCTGTCCTTAACACCAAAGAGGGAGTAAGTCTGTTGAACACCCTGAGACTTGCTTCTGAGTAAGCATGCATAGGATTGCACCACTGGGAAAAAAAATTATTGTAAATGTAACCCTGTGCATGTTTACTCAGAAGTCAACCCCAGTTGTGTTTATTCACAGGTGAGTAAATATAGGGTTAAGGATGCTTGGCTGAAAGCAAGCAGCACCCTACTTCTGAGTAAATGCACACTGCTAATAAGACAGAGAGCTATGTGGAATCTGTGTCGCAAAGAAGAAAGCAGGTCATAAATCTGTATTTCCAAACGCAGGCGGGTTGAGCTAAAGTCATGCATCCTGTTTTGGGATGACTTTATGCCTTTTGGGAACAGCTCATACTTCATATGAAATATCTTGCATTGCAGCTGGCATTGGAAATTTCCCATGTAAGTTGGAGAAGATGACCTCTCCTCATCACACTCCGTCCACCCTCAAACTCTATAAAAAGGGGAAAAAGGAGCTCAGAGGCTGGCCTGCCCACCAAATGCAAACTCACAGCTTTTTCTGCTGTCTGTTTTAAGCCAACAAATCCCAGGAATTGTGCTAATGGGAAATGTTTCTGTCCATGTAGGCGGAAAGTTTGGGGATTTGGTTACACAAGTCCTTTGTCCCAGGTCATTTTGCCCAAAGCACCATTGAAATGTACAGCTTCACCTGGAGTAAATGGTAAAGGCTGTATTCTCGACCTCACTTACCTGGGAATCAGCCCCTTGCAATTCAATAGGACATGCCTCTGAGTAGACAGGGTTAGGATTCGGCCCCACTAAACTCAATGTGACTCATTTCTGAACATGCCTGGCTACTTCCCAGCTTTGAAAGGGCGAAAGTGGTGTTATGTATTTATCAACTTTAAAGGCAACTCGAACACACGGCCCCTAGGTGTTGAAGTAGTCAGAACCTTTGTCTGGTCAGCAAACCAAAAAAAGGTTGCCCTTGCTTAGCCCAGGTATCTAAAGGGAAATAAGAAATAATTCACTCTAACTGTGAGCTTGTTCGGAAACCTACTGGACACAGAGAGGCGTGTGTTGCAGTGTCACCCACTCCAGGTAAATATCTAGCTTGGGGGAGGAAATCTCATGTTTTCAGCCACTGTTGGGGTGGGGGTGGGGAATGCATGGAGGTTAATCTGCTTTTCCTGCTCGCTCGTTTGAAAACGTTGCAGTATAGAGACGGGAGCTGTTTTAGCTCTGGACGGTCACTTGACCCTCCACGTTACCAGTCTTGCGCGTGGTGCTTCTGAGCACAAGTGTGGGGGCAGAGGGCAGCCCTCCTTTCAAGGGGTCACCCCGTTTAAAGTGGGGTGGGGAGGCAGAGGGGGCGGGACACAAAAGCACCCCCTTGTTCTATAATCAGCACCTTAATGTAGCCAATTGTTTCAGGATTCCGTCGTGGAACGTTCCCGGGAGGGAAGCATTGTGACGTCAGCGCACCTACTAATCCTCCCTGCTAAGGGGGAGCCTGGAGCCATGAGGTCATCGCAGCGGCCACTGTAGCAGCGCCAGCAGCAGCTTCAGAGGCCGGCGGGGTTGGGGGGGAGGGGAGCTGGCCCGAGCAAGGCCGCCTGGGATCCCGCAGCCGCACTCCAGTTGCAACCCGAGGCTGCCGCCGCCGCCGCCGCCGCCGAGTTCCTCCGCAAAAGCATGGAGGAGGCCGACGCGAAGGAGCTGCAGGTCGGCTCCTGGCTACCCGTGCTGGTGGAGCAAATGGTCAACGACACCCTGGTGGTCACCTTGAGCTGCGGGGAGAAGCGCTTCACGGGGATCCTCCTGGATTGCACTAAAAAGTAGGCACGCGAATTGCTTTATTCTCCCATTTCCTCCCCCCTCGCCCCCTCCCCGCCACCGCCACTGCACGCGCAAAACTTCCAAAAACGCGGGGGAGGGGAGCGGGGATTGCAACGGAGAACTTTGCCTTCCCCGCCGGGGCCTGCTGCAGGGCGAGGGCAGAGCAGCTGGGCAGGAGGAGGGATTAGGCCATAATCTGATTAAAGAGTTAAAGTTGCATGGCACGTTGCAGTGGGGGAGGGGAGGAAAGTGCAGAGAGGGGGTGGGGTGGAGAGGCTGGCTTTTCTTGCCCCTTCTGAGCAGCAGGTTCTGGTTTCATTTTCTGTTCGAAATTCCTCGTGGAAGAAATATTTTCTCCTCTCTGAAAGCCAGTTTTCAGATTGGTGCAAAAGGCTTTCGGGTCCTCTGAAAAGGTTTCTGCAGTGAGCCATAATTTCTGTGGGTGCATGTTCTTTTTGAAAATGTGCATCATATAGAGGAGGGGGAGAGAGAAGAAGCATTGCTTTCACCTTTCAAACCAGCAAACTTCTGTGTTTCCTATGTTGGAGGGAGGGGGGGTTGCCTCCAAATGTTGCAACTTTGCTAAAAGTTTTTTTCCTCCTTCCCCCCCCCCATAAAGCCCCACTATGTGCTGCCTATGGGTGGCTGCTGGTGCAGCAACATGATAACCTCATGATGTCACATGTTGCCATAATTACAGACTTCTTTGTTCAAAAATATTGCACACTTCAGAAAGCCTTTATCTTGAGTTGAAACAGCCTCAGCTTGTCATTTTTCTTTCTTTCTGAATTTAGCAAAAGTACCAACGTTGGAGTGTGTGTGTGTGTGTGTGTGTGTGTAGGAAGGAAACCTCATAGGTACATAATATAAAGGGGAGCAGCAAAGCCCCCCCCCTTCCCAATCTAGGGTTTACTATGTTTGGTGAAATCCCTGCAAATGAACAAAGGTTGGTGCTTTGTGTTTGTAGTAGAGAATAATGTTATCCACATGTATAAAATTGCAAGCTTTGTAGGATTATCAAAATGAAAGAATTTCATGTGCATAATAAATAAAGCTCCTAATGGTTTGTTAAAGTGCACATATAAGGTCCTCTAATAAGGGAGCCTTGTCTTGGCCAAACCAAAGCTGGAAAAGCAACCAATGATAGAAAATTGAGCTTAACCATGTTATTGAAACACTCCTTTCTAAATAACCTGAAATGGCACTGATTCTCTCTCCCTTCTGCACACATTCTTTTGTCCTAAAATAGCCAAAACTTCTTTGGAATACACCCACTACCCCAAACTGCAAATCGAGAGTCTCTACAGCAGGGATCACAGGGCACTCCTCAAATATGGGCCATTCTGTTTTCTGATGAGAAATTGTAAATAAACACCTGCCACTTCTGGAGGCCCCAAATTCATTTTCTGTAATAAGGACTTGATCTTGGTGACAGCTTCACTGTTCCCCCACCCACAGGCAGTGTGCAGCCATTAGCCTTTGACAATTATCCTGCAGGCGTTATCTCATAATTAGATATGCCAGCAGCCATTAATAGAAATGGCATGTGATTTTAACATACGGCTTCATGTGCTTTCCACCCCACCCCCGCAGTGAATATTTTTCATTATTTTCAGCATGTAAACATGCACTCCGTGACCAAACAATGTAAAATTTGCTTCATCGGGAGACACTATATTCAGTCTAATGGTGGGTTTATGTGGCTCTTCTCCCCCCCTCCCCCACCTTTCTCATTGTCCAGGTAGCTAAGTTACTGCTTCTGATATTGTCAAACTAGCCACAGAAATGCTTGCATTATGTGTCCAGCCATTGCTGCAGCTGTATTGATTTCTTCCTGGCACCTGAGACTCTGAAGCAAATTAACATAGGCCACAGTGCACTGGGATTTTTTTTGCGTGCAATCCCTGTTGGAACACATTGGAAGGCAGGGGCTCTCTCACCAAAGCCCCTTGAGTTTCCACCAGACAACCAAATGAGCAGTTTTCGTGTTTGTTTGTACATTGTGTTGCTTCTCTGCCATTCTGCCTCCTCCTCTATATAGGCAGTTCCAGCCCCTTGAATGTTGGCTTCTGAGATTCACTCTTTTTCTCTCCTGGCTGTTGCATTATTTCAAGTTACACCACCTCCCTTTTTCAAAAACATTTTTTTTAAAGCACAAAGCACACTATTGTAACCCACTCAGTTTAAGCTTGCTATTTAACTTGGTGCAGAATCAAGGCTGAATAGTTTGATAGCATTGCATCCCCTGTACCCGGGGCCTGTGGGCTCTTGATTGCCCCCCAGCCCTTCTTCTGGCTCATGGGACTTTCCCCAGGCCACACCCCTTAACTCACTCTGCTTTGCACCCTCCTTGAGTGTTCTTGCCCAGCTGGGATGTGTCCTTGTGCTGTGATCATGCTACTTGCTTGGCTGGGTGGAGGACAGAGACGGATGTCCGAGTGTTTGTAGAAACCAGCTTAATGTACAAAGCTAATACAGTGGTACCTCGAGTTACAAACGCCTCAGGTTGCAAATGCTTCAGGTTACAAACTCCGCTAACCTGGAAGAGTTAGCTCGAGTTGAGAACTTTGCCCCAGGATGAGAATGGAAATTGTGTGCAGGTGGCGCAGCAGCAGCGAGAGGCCCCATTAGCGAAAGCACGCCTCTAGTTAAGAACAGTTTCGGGTTAAGCAACGACCTCCGGAACTAATTAAGTTCGTAACTAGAGGTACCACTGTATTCATGTTCACTGCTCTGCCTTTGGCCCTGCACACCAGTGGCATGTGCCCCTCCTGCACAGAATTTGGCCCTCAGACTGAATAACATTCCCTAAAAAGGTAAAGGGACCCCTGACTGTTAGGGCCAGTCACGGACGACTCTGGGGTTGCGGCGCTCATCTCGCTTTATTGGCCGAGGGAGCCGGCGTACAGCTTCCTGGTCATGTGGCCAGCATGACTAAGCCACTTCTGGCAAACCAGAGCAGCACACAGAAACACCGTTTACCTTCCCTCTGGAGTGGTACCTATTTATCTACTTGCACTGCGTGCTTTCGAACTGCTAGGTGGGCAGGAGCAGGGACTGAGCAACGGGAGCTCACCCCGTCATGGGGATTTGAACCGCCGACCTTCCAATCAGCAAGCCAATCAGCACCACCCGCATCCCAACATTCCCTACCCTTGTGCTAAAGGCTACATTCAACCCATATTTTATGGGCTTCATATACTTATATGTATATGAAATGGCAATAAATCAAAGCCTGGCTATTGGTGTATGTACCTGGTGCAGTGTATTGTTGTCTGACTTGCCACACTTCTCAAGCCAGGTGCCTTTGTTACAATCTATTCAGTCTTTATAACTCTTCTGCGTTGCATCTGCTTGCTTGCTTGAGCTTATTCGATACAAATAAATGTTTTCCCCCAAATAACAGGGCAGGATCGAGGGGTCTCTGTAATTTTCTTGCCTTGGCTGGATTACAGTTTTCCCCTAGCAGATTTTCCTGGGTAAAGGCAATGTATACCAGCCCTTTTGGGTTGCTTTTTAATGCAAGGCTTAAATAGCTTATCTATTGTTTTCTTTTCCAAACCTCCCAGGCAGTTCAAAAGCTTGGTGCCTATCCATTTGGAGCACAGTTCCTGGCCCCATCCCCCACCCTCTTCCTTCTCCTCCTCTTGGTTTGTTTAACCTCTTTCTACTCTTTCTTTTCAATAGGACTAAGATACTTCATATTCAGTTTGATATACTTCTTTCCAGCTATCTAAAATGCTTCCAGAATTGCCTTGCCATCTGTTGCAGGTTGATTTATTTGACCGGTTTAACATAATTGCCCTTTTCATACACTCCCTGGTCAAACCAAGAGCTTTAAAGTTGTTACCTGAAAGATTTCTTTGAAGGGGCATCCTGGAGAAGAGCGTAAGATATTGACAGTGCAGTCCTCCTACCCACGTCCACTCAGAAGTAAGCCCCGTGGAGTTCAGTAGGCATTACTCCCAAGTAAATGTGCATAGGATTGCAGAATGGCTGAGTAAGGGAAAGAACCCAAAATAAGTAAAAGCTGCAGTATCTTGCTAGACTGGAGAGCAAAAAGTATAGGTGGGAGACAAAGGAAAAGAAATGCATGTGGAAATCAATGTGATTGGAAACGGTAAGAATAGCCAAACCTGTATAAAAGATGTAACAAGATACTAGAAGAATTAAAAGCCCAAGGAATGATGCACAAATATGACTATAAAGAACAGATCTGGGAGAGGGAAGGAAGCCCTCGTCTCTGCACAGAGAAGTTATGGCCTGAATGCTGCATCATGAGGGTTGGGAAAGAGAAGAGCGGCTTCTCTTTTCAAATGACTGATGTGCGCTGGAGTTTCTAATTTGCACTTATCAAGAGGTTGGAATCGAAAGGGGGAGGGGAGTGGACCTCAGAAAGCAGCTGGACTTCCAGCTCAACCATTTCACTTCCTGATTTATTGTGGCAGACAAATCTGCATGTCCTTTTGCTGTTTTCCTACATTGTTAGATTCAGTATCTGAATGCCTGTATGTTTTACAGTGATTTTTTTAAAGAAATGAAACTGTGTTTATATTGCAGATAAGTATCCACAAATGACGGGGTTGGCTTACCACTTTGTTATTGTTCTGAGGTCCCCCCGTCCCTCTCTTGGCACATAGAGAGAACAAGGGGGGGTGTCTCTCATTTGTGCTGCTGAGGAAAGTAAGAAAGGAGAGGTTTCTCCTGTGTGGAAGAGACTCCTGGCGTTTCTTATATTCTCCAAGCAGCACAGCAAATGGAATCTCTGTGGAGGATATCTGTGTGCTGCCCTCTGTCCTGCTCAACAGAAAGCTGGGGACGCATCCCCTGGCAAGTTGTTGAATGGATTTGCAGTCGCTTGAACATTGGTTGTCCACAAAGAGGCATGTTGAGCCTGTTTTACAGTACACCCAGCTGCTTTGCCCTTCACCCACCTGCAACAGCAAATATTCTGCCTTTGGGGTTAAATTTTGGATAAAAGTAGGTGTGTTGCCCATCCCTTAATTTAGCCTTGTTTTGACAAGTATTTGATTTGGGCAGGAATAATATGATAACAGGGAGGGCTTTTTCCATCCCCCCACTTCTGGTTCTCAATGGTTTATTTTTTTATTTTTTTAAAAGGGTTCTGCAATTTTTTGACCAACTACTAAGTTAGAATTTTTTGTTGCTCTCCATCTCTATGAAACCACAGATTGTAAATACTTCTGCCTCCCCTCCCCTCCTGCCATCTACAGTGGTACCTCGGAAGTTGAACAGAATCTGTTCCAGAAGTCTGTTTGACTTCCAAAACATTCGGAAACCAAGGCTTCCAAAGAACGTTCACAAACCAGAACACTCACTTCCAGGTTTGCGGTGTTTGAGAACCAAAATGAATGAGTACCAAGGCATTTGACCACCAAGGTACAACTGTATCTATCGATTGATTGATTGATTGATTGATTGATCAATCCATCTATCCAGTTTGTTTACTTCATTTTGCATCTCAGCAAGTAAGTACTGTGAATAAACTTGCAGACTGATCCAGTGTGCCTTTTCTTGTAAGGAAGTATTACTGGGTTCCGTAGGATGTACTGCCCAAGTCAGTTTGCGTAAGACTGTAGCTTTATTGGGGCGCTATCAGTGTTTTCTGAAATGTAGCAACTTTGGTTGCAGAGAACCAAGTGAGAATGGGGTGGAGGGCAGCAACAGGACAGATGAGACATGGATAACATACTATAGTAGGAGGAAAAGCCCTGAAGGTTTGGAATGGCAGAAGAAAGGGCTGAAAACTTCTGCCAGTTGAAAGGGATTCTTGGGAGCAGGTACTCAAGAGTTGAATGGAGCTGTTTAAAAGCTGATGAAGGTACATCTTCCTAACTCACCTCTGCTCCAATGAAGTTGTTGCAAAGATGAAATAAATCCCATTGGTCCCTCCAGGCTGTATTTAAGGATGCAAATGTGGTAAATAGGTTTATATGGCACACAAGTATAGATGCTGTGCATATGAATCTACCAGTTGTTAGAAGGCTCCCTCCTAGAGTTGGAGGCCTCCTGCTTCATCTCCCCATGTTCAGTGCAAGAAATTCAGGATCCAGCCCCTCCGTCCGTTCAGCCTCTGCTTGAAGGCCTTGAGTGATGGGGAGAACTCACCAGCCCTCTGAGTAACTGGTTCCTCTGGCAAGCTGCTCTTCTCTTAAATGCCAAAATCTATCCCTGTTTAACATAAAACCAGTATAACATCTCTGTAATGCAAGCATTGCAAGTTTACATATGTGTCCCAAACCCAACACGTTCTCCTCGCTTTGGTGATCTCCAGGGTGTGAGCATATTGGCCCAGAAAGGCAACTGTGTATTTCCAATATGTAGCCTTCTGTGCTGTTTCAGCAGATACTTCCATCCTTGAAGAACTGTGTTGGGAGAAGATTGGCAGGTGGTATTAAGGGCATGCAAGGTTTCATCCCTCTCTGTTAGTCCTAAGAATGGATGGTTGAGAGAAAGAAAGAAAGAAAGAAAGAAGAGCCAAGGCCCAACTGTTTTGAATTTCCAGGGACCAATCTGAAGCACTTGCTACAATGAGGAGAATGAATCTGAGTATGGGATTCTTTCCCAGTTAAAGGATGTCTTGTTCCAAGCCAGCTTGGTCTCTGGAACATCTTTATTTTGACATTAAGCGCACCGAACAAAACGCAAAATGGAGGCCAGGCCAAGAAGAAGGGAGCAGGTGTTAGGAAAGTGAAAGCCTGCTATTTTAAAGAGGTAGTTAACAGCTGCTTATTGAATTGTCATGCTTAGCAGTGCCCATGCTTGTGTTAGTCATTCATGGAGCAGAGGGAAGTGCCCTTTGGAAAGTCTGGGCTTAGTTATTTAGCAGGCTGAGTCATCTGGCAGGTAGGAGTTCAGATGTGCCCTTGTTCAAGTCTTTCCTGTAGCTATTTAGCTTTGCAGGGATTTGCCTTTGCCCTCTGCCACCCCTTGGCAGCTAACGCTGGGAAGAAGAATATTGACTCCATCACAAGATAAAGTCTCTGCGGTCTCTCAGATATAGGGGGGGGGGCATTTGTAGAGGAGAATTTATGAGAAAGATACTTAACTCTCTTCTCACCAGTTCTTACGTGAGATACATCTGTGTTTGGTGGTGCTTGTCCCCTCCCCCCCAACTGGATTTACAGCCTGTTCCATAGTCCAATTTAAGGACTGAACAAATTAAAACTGCCTTTGCGAGGGAGAATTGGCAGTTGATGTAAAGGCTAAGGCCTCTTCTTCCACCAGACAACTCTCCCCTGAAAATGTATAGGATAACACATCATTGGAAACCCTATATACTCTGTGCCCCTAGACTTCAGTATATGGCGTGAATACTCTGATGAGAAAAATTGAGGATGTTAATTCAAGGCTCTGTAAGATGTGCTAAATAAAGGACTCTGAAACAGAGCTGGAAAAGTATCTCAAATTCATAGTGCCAGTGTGGCAAATTTTGTAGGTTCCAGCCTTGAGGAGGGCTGTGGAGTAACTTGGGGTCGCATTCACACTTAAAGGAAATGTTTCACCACAGATCTTTTTGTATCATTGTCTCCCAGGTTGCTGCTCATTTTGTGGCGTTTGCCTGATAAAAGGCAACTAAGTTTCACTCTTTATCTAATGATGTCATCTGAGGTTACATTATTTATATGTATAAAAAAAATAAAAAATGTGCAGTAGCACCTTAGAGACCAACTAAGTTTGTTCTTGGTATAAGCTTTCGTGTGCATGCACACTTCTTCAGATACCATGTAAATTATTTATATGGTCTCTCTCTCTCTTTCTTGTGTGTAAATTAATTGGCTTTGTTTCCCAATATCGCTATCTTGTAGGTAAACACGATACAGAATTGGAAAAACAGTGTCCTCGTTGTGATGGCAAACTGCATTTCATGTTTGTTTGTTTTTATAACAAAAAAGCTAGGTTTGATGGAAACTTAAAATCGCAATGAGCTAAATGTCTCATTTTACATGTCTATTTTT
The DNA here is from genome assembly GCF_964270895.1 of Podarcis filfolensis. Classification (NCBI taxonomy): domain Eukaryota; kingdom Metazoa; phylum Chordata; class Lepidosauria; order Squamata; family Lacertidae; genus Podarcis; species Podarcis filfolensis. The sequence continues at coordinate 60,040,488 of NC_139608.1, forward strand.
AACCTATCTTCTCCCACCCTTATTCTGCTCCTTAAACACATCTACCCACCCACACTTGCCCAGCCACCATCACAGATGATGCTCTCTGACTTATTCCAGACACTGATTCCACTGTCAGTGGAAGAGGACTGAGCATGGCTTGTCCTGGGATTCTGATGCTCGGCCCAGCACAGCTTTGCCTCAGCATTAGGATCAGGCAGCTGGAGGCGTGTTGAATACCAGGGCGTATTTGCTCAGCTCTAAGGGCCTAATGGAAAATGTTGTTTTGATGCTGGGCCTCAGCTGACTAAGGTATTTCTTGGCTGCATAGAATGGGCACACCTTCATGAATTTTGCATAAACTAAACTGCATGCGTTTTGCGCATATATACCAAGCCACAACTCATAACTCATAGGTGTGGCTTTGATGAAAATTGGCCTCTATCCGTAGCATCCAGTATTTTGTATAATGTATCTGAATGCCCTGGTGTTCTCCTTCTTGATTTGTGTTCTTCTAATAGAATTGTGGAGTTGGAAAGGGACCCCAATGATCAACCCTACAGTGCAGGAATCCTAGATAAAGAATCCCTGATAGATGCCCACCCAACTTCTGTTTAAAAACCTCCAGTGAAGGAGAGCCCACCGCCTTGCGAGGGAGTCCACTCCACTGTGGAAACAGCTCTTAACTTCAGAAATGATGATGATAATAGTAGTAGTAGTAGTAGTAGTAGTAATAATAATTTATTATTTATACCCCGCCCATCTGGCTGGGTTTCCCCAGCCCCTCTGGGTGGCTCCCAACAGAATAAAAAAGCAATAAAATATCAAACATTTAAAACTTCCCTAAACAGGGCTGCCTTCGGATGTCTTCTGGAAAGTTCTTCCTCATGTTTATTTAGAATCTCTTTTTTGTAATTTTAGTCACCAGAGCAGCAGAAAGCAAGGTTGCTCCATCTTCCATGTGACAGCCCTTCAGATATTTTTGTCTCAACTTTCCTTTTTTTAAAAATAAAATATTTCCCTGCCAAAAGGTTCATTAGAACAATCTGTCTAATGAAGTGAAATATCAAGCCAGTGAGCATACTATTTATTAATTTCTTTTTTGAGGTAGGAGGTTCTGATTATAATTATTATAATAAAAAATTATAATTTATTCCCCACCTATCTGGCTGGGTATTCCCAGCCACTCTGGGAGGCTCCCAACAGAATATAGTGGTTCCTCAGGTTACATACGCTTCAGGTTACAGACTCCGCTAACCCAGAAATAGTGCTTCAGGTTGAGAACAGAAATCTTTCTCCGGCAGCGCGGTGGCAGCGGGAGGCCCCATTAGCTAAAGTGGTGCTTCAGGTTAAGAACAGTTTCAGGTTACGTACAGACCTCCGAAATGAATTAAGTACTTAACCTGAGGTACCACTGTATTAAAAACACAATCAAACATTAAAAACATCCCTAAACAGGGTTGCCTTCAGATGTCTTCTAAAAGTCAGATAGTTTTTTATTTCCTTGACATCTGATGGAAAGGCATTCCACAGGGCAGGTGCCACTACCAAGAAGGCCCTCTGCCTGGTTCCCTGTAACCTCACTTCTCGCAGGGAGGGAACCGCCAGAAGGCCCTTGGAGCTGGATCTCAGTGTCTGGGCTGAATGATGGGGGTGGAGATGCTCCTTCAGGTATACTGGCCTGAGGCCGTTTAGGGCTTTAAATGTCAGCACCAACACTTTGAATTGTGCTCGGACACGTACTGAGAGCCAATGTAGGTCTTTCAGGACTGGTGTCTTGGTGGCCACTCCCAGTCACCAGTCTGGCTGCTGCTGATTGAGTGAGTTTGTCTCCCTGCTGGGAATGTGTGTGAGGTGAGTGCCCTATCCCTTTACCCCATATAACCCAGGCTCTCCCCATGTTGTTGACCTACAACTCCCATGATCCCTGGATTGTGCAAATTGCTCTTTGTAAAGCTTGAGTGCTTGGGGTTTTGTCAGTCAGTACTCAGTCACACACAAATTAGATTTTATGGATGTGTGTGGCCTGTTCTGGCTGCAGTATAGCATGCCCATTCTGGTAACTGTCTCCTCTGAGCATAGAGAAGGAATAGTAGATGTTGAACATCTTTATATTTGATGGGAAAGGAGGCTTGGCTTTGGAGAGGGCAGGTCTGTGATTACCCAGAAGGTTTTAGGAGATGCCTTCTCAACAGCAAGGAGATATCGTTTTGGCTACGTGTGTTAATGGCAACTTTCTTGAAGGCAGCAGTGAAAGCTTCTCTGCAGAGCACCACTTTAATTCAAAAATCTCTGTTAAGATTGGGGCAATAATATCCTCTTGGGATTAAAATAGTTCCGGCTGAAGTATTCTTCTCTCCCCCTCCCAGGGCATACTGAGGAACAATTGAGGGTATTGTTCTCTTTTATACCACTGACACTTTCAGAAGTAGACTAGTGCTGTAAAGAGTACAATTGCTGTCTCTGAACATTTACTTGCTGTCCCAAATGCAATAGCCAGAGCTGGCAACACTGGGGGTGGGGGATAATAAATGGGATTCTGAACCAAGAAAACACACATTCTCTACTGTAGAAATCAGATTTGCTCAATTCTGGCTTCAGTTTTTATTTTGCCAAATGAAAGCTTTGCAAAGGAAATATTCCCCCCCTCAAAAAGGGACTCGTGAAAGATTTGAGCAGGAACACGCTAAATATATGGGAAAGAAGAGACTGAAGTTATGTTTCAGGTTGTGCTTTGTGCTGCAGTGAAGATTCGAAAAGTGATCATTTTTTAAAAAATATTTTGGAAAATGAAAGTTAAGATCTTCATGAAGTAGAATTATTCCATAGGTTCAGTGAACCTTTTGGGTGAAGTCGGTATACTTGTTCCTTGTCCAAGGGCACTAATATGATCCTATCTGGAGAACCTTTTCATTCAGTGGATGGAAGCAGCTTATAAATGCCAAGGAACAGATGCACAGACCATGCCCTTCCATTGAAATGAATGGAGCTGCTTGCTTGCATCTCTGTAAGCATTTGAGCTCCTGAATTGAATGGCACCCTGCTAATTAGAAGTAAAAAATTATCTGACATAGCCAAGGCACTAGACTGCAGTTTTGGATGGCAAATATGGATTGATAACTTTCAAAAAGACGGTTCTGCATTGCTTGCGTACTTTTCTTTGCGCCCATCAAGGTTGACTAGAAATTTTGCAAAAGCAGCTTTGCATCCCTGGGGAGTTTGTGGAAGCTAGGTATCATTGATTCAAAAAGAACCCAAGTGCCAACATTAGGGCTTTTTGTGGTTTGTTTGTTTTTTTTTAAAATGACCTTGCACTTGAGGCCATATAATGTATCTTAGTAGACTAATTTCCAGGTGGCACTTTTATGGAGACCTGTGACCCATGTTACATGCAAATCTTTTCCCCAGGCACAGAAACGGCACTCTGGAGTGCTATTGCTGCCTGGATTTGACCCCTAAATTGCAGACCTGAGTACAAAGTGGTTGGTGCAGTCTCCCACGCAAGAGAGCTGAGTCTTCAAAAGCTGGCTGCCAATATTACTTCAGTCTCCCCTGCGCTAGACTTCAGTCAGCCAAATGTTGTGCTGGCCTCTTTTCTGGTGTCCTGCTGCTATTGTAACAGCTCGGGAGTTCTTTGCTGTAACATATATATACTTTCTGTATACAGTGGTACCTCAGGTTAAGTACTTAATTCGTTCTGGAGGTCCGTTCTGCCGTGCCACTGCCGCGCGATTTCTGTTCTCATCCTGAAGCAAAGTTCTTAACCCGAGGTACTATTTCTGGGTTCGCGGAGTCTGTAACCTGAAGCGGATGTAACCCAAGGTACTGCTGTATATGGATTGATTGTAGAAATATAAATGAGAATGGTAAATACTTGATTTAGGCCTGCAACTGGACCAAAGACATTTTGATAGCTCTCTGAAATATAGATTCATCAAAAATGAGTAGAAACATGATTTCTGAAACAAGAGGAATGCTTTTTTAAAAAAAATGATGTACACATGCTGAGTGTCTGGCTAGGACTGGGCAGACCTGGGTTCAAATCCTTATTATGTTGTCTAGCCACCTGGATGATCTTGGCTAGTTCATCACTGCTCATACTGACCTACTTCACAGAGTTGACATGGGGATAAAATGGGTGGAGAACAATGTATGCTTCCCTGAAATTCTGGGGGAAAGGTGGTGTGTAAGTGTAAGCAAAATAATAAATCTTTGAGTCCCTCCTTTGTGAGTGAGAAATAAAAATGCTTCCCTTCAAGATTACATGCAACCATGTACCTTTTTCGTGGATTAAGCCCCCCCCCCAATTAATTGACTGATCAATTAAGTAGAAGCAAGTGAAAACAGCATGCTCTTTAATTCTGTGATTTAAGCTTAGAGCTTTTCCAGTTAAACTGGAATTCGGGAGGAGTGGCAGAGTGAATTAAAAGAACAATAAAGGATTGGATCAGGAAATGCCATCTCAACCTTGTTCCACGAATTCATTTGATTATGTGTACATAGCCTAAGATCTGCAACATGTACAGATTTCCATGTGATCAGTAATCTGCAATTTCTTAGGGTTCTAGGTCATTCAGAGAGAGCCATGCCTGTACAAGTGCTGTACACATGCATGCATGTGTAGACAATTGGGAGAACGAACTGAAGCCAGGAACAGGGACAGCCATTGCGATCCTGATTCTCTTCACCTCCCTATTTGTTTTGAGATTGCTTTGTATTAAATTGAACAATGTTTTGCACTGTTTGGGAGTTGGGGGCTTGTCTCTCTGTGTTTGTTGGCTTTGGCTCTAAGAGGTTTGAACCCTTGGGCAGTTCCACCAGACATAGTGAAGTGAAATTAATTTCAAACAGGCCACCTCCTGACTTGAGCATTTTGGATCCCGGTCAGATAATTTCCTGTAGAAATTTAGGCACATGATGGCCTCTCGCCTCTGCAAGGACAAAGGACCTGTGAAGGTGATCTGCCCTTGGAGGCCAATGGCTTCTGATGGGATTCCTGAATGTTCTTGTGGATTTGCTGGCAATCCTGTCTAACTCTGTTCACTCTCTGGAATAGAGGTAGATTGCGTGGTTGATATGATCCTGCCCTCTTCCACTATGCAGAGCACTGAGAACTTGGTATGTACAACTGAACTGCAGTTACATTATAAAAGCATGACTTTAGTTTTCTCTTTGTTCTGCGCTGCTTTTTAGAATAGTGTTTTTGTATTTTGTCCTTCTGTTGCACTGTGCATGGCTCAGAGATTGTTAGTTATTGGTTGGCTGAAGAAATTGCAATAAGTCAATGATTCCTTTAACTTATTACAACCAGAGTGGCGGCCATTTTGGAAGCCACTTGGGACGAAGGTGGAACATGAAGGAAGATGGTACATGGTGTTCGGTTGAGGAGCTTCTGAGTAAAAGGTTAGATGGTGACTCACCATCTCTAAAAGAAAATTAGTCAGTTGGTCACATTTAGGCCACATCCCAAACTAAAGAACATTGTAATTTGGCCATATTTACAACATCCCACCTGCCCTCCTACCTTTGCACCTAAACCTTTGACATTTAACGTGAAACAGGAAGGCCTTCAAAGAGGGAACTTTTAGAGCAAGACGAGTTGCCAAATGAGAAAATTAATGGGTTTAGAGCAATTGGAAATGCCACACATTCTGGCTGCTTAAATCTCATTTGTAGGCCTATGTATATTAATAATTTGGTGGTTAATGGGCAGAATAATTATATATATATTTGTTTCGTTTTTTAACTTCAGGGCAAAAGTAGAAGTTATATTCAGATCCATGCCATGCACAGATTATAGAGTACAGTGGTACCTCGGAAGTCGAATCCGTTCCGGAAGTCTTTTCGAATTCCAAAACGTTTGGAAACCAAGGCACGGCTTCTGACTGGCCATAGGAAGCTCCTGCAGCCAATCGGAAGCCGCGTAAGCTGCATTAGATGTTCGGGTTCCAAAGAACGTTTGGAAACCGGAACACTCACTTCTAGGTTTGCTGTGTTTGGGAGTCAAGGCCTTCGACTTGCAAGGCGTTTGACTTGCAAGGTACGACTGTACAGTGGTACCTCAGGTTACATACGCTTCAGGTTACAGACTCCGCTAACCCAGAAATAGTGCTTCAGGTTAAGAACTTTGCTTCAGGATAAGAACAGAAATCGTGCTCTGGCGGCGCGGCAGCAGCAGGAGGCCCCATGAGCTAAAGTGGTGCTTCAAGTTAAGAACAGTTTCAGGTTAAGTACGGACCTCCAGAACAAATTAAGTACTTAACCCGAGGTACCACTGTATATGGGTTTGCACCAGGCTGTTGAAAATCCTAACTTTCATTATATCGTTTCTTTAACTCCTTTAACTTATCATTGTAGGCTTTTAACATCCATGCCATTTCAGCTTTGGGGATGGCAAGAGGTTCCTTTTGGGCAGTTTGACACAATTTGATACCCCCAAAGCCCCCTGCTCCCTGCTATGGCACTGTGCTGTTCAGGAAGGACTCTTGACCATTCAGAGAGGCTTTGGGTGGGTTGTAGGGGGACAGGAGAGAGGTGAAAGAGGAGTTTACTTGGTCTTCAGATCCAAGTTGCAGGCAACAGTTGCCACCAACCTACTGAACACTAAACACTTTTACCCTAATCCTCCTTGATGCCTTTAAAACCCGCCTTCTCCTCAAGCGGATGAGATAACTGACCAGCTGCTTTAAAATAAATTTTTCGTCTCTAAGCATTTTTCTGACCTTCATCAAAAGCCTGCTTTCTAAACAAATATTCAGCAGTCTCGGTTGCTTCAAGCTCTTGCTTGCTTATTAAGGGCTTTACTTGAAAGAAGATTATACCAAAAAAAGGTTTATTTTATAAGCCTTATTTTCAACAGTCTGGGTTTATTTCCTGTGGGCTAATCTAGTCTAAATGTGGGGGAGGTGAGCGACATCAAATAGACAAAGGTATGTTTTTCATTCTAATGAAACGGACCCATGTTTGTCCATCCTCAGTTTACTCATTAATGATATGATATAAACAGGAATTGCATTTTAAAAGGATGGGTATCCGGAATGTAGAGCATGAGCTGAAATGACTGTTGCCCTTACTTCTTCCCCATTGTCTTCATAAATCACAAAGAGAAAACACCCATTCCTCTTAGGATGGTACTTATGACCCTCTTGCTGCTCCCATGATGCTGAAATAGTGGGGAGAGAACACCGCCGTCACTCAGATTTGGCTTTGTGATGGTGCCACTTGGCCATTGAGGTTGGCCTATATAATGCCTTTGCTCTGATTTGGCTTCAGAAGTCAGAGCTTACTGCCCTCAAGACTGGTGAGGGCAGCAAATTGCACCAGGTCTGTGGTCCTAGCAGCAGCAGCAGCAACAACAAACAGGCCACAGAAAAGAGAAGTAAGGTTCAATTTCTGTGTCTTCTCCCCGATCCTCCTCTAACATCCCAATCTACCTGTCGCCTTTTGAGCCAGAGAGTTCACTAGAAAACTTTCTGCTCCACCCTTACGTGGCCTGAGAACAGCTAGTTCATTTCTTTCAGGTGCAATATAATTTACAAACTTCAGGATTCCTCATGGGAGCTGAGTAACAGGAAAAGAGCCAGTATGTTCCTTGGGAACCAGTTACTCAGAAATGCTGGGGCACCTAGAAGAACAACTGGTTAATTGCTTGTGTAATGAGTAATGAGTTTTGTGTCTGGTGCAGAAAGCCCATCATCAAATTAATGCCCCAATAAATAAGATGTCACAGTCCTTGCTGTCTTCAGTTTATAAGCCTTTGTCTTAATGGGTCTGTTTTTTTGTACCTATATATGTAACCTCAACAATCTTCACTCTTCACTCTTGCTTCTTTCTCCACATTGTTTTGTATGTGTGAGCATGCTTCACCACAGGTTGGAATTCTTCATATGCAGTTTGTCCCTACACTTGAGTAGGTCCCTGGCAGAGACACATGCCCGACTGGCATGTTCTCTCCCTCCTGGTCGATCGTTCGGGAGCTTCAAAAGCTTTCTTCAGCCCGAACATCACAGCGACTGATGCGAACAGACACCGGCACACTTAGGGATCCGCAGAGTTTGCACACCTTGCGTGACAGACCTCAGCAACTCAGCATTTTGGCTAATCTACTTTATTTACATATAAACACACACGGAGCACTGCAACATGGCTCCCTCTCTCTCTAGCATCAGACAGCAAAGAGAAAAAGAACAAAGGACAATAGTCCCACTTCACGGAACACAGTAACACAAACGTCCTGTCTCCGTCACTTCCCACTCTGTGAAGTCAAAACATATACCGTCATGTAATAAACAACAATCCCATGACTGCAATCATGGAGCAGGAATTCTAACAAGTAGTAGCTTTGTCACCTGGCACCATAATGACTGCTGTGTGAAGAGGACCGCTTTTCCTTGAGAGTTCCCAAGCAACGCTAAGGGGGTTTTTTTGGGGGGGGAAGGCCCACAGCATAAGTGTCTATCTTGAGAACTTGATGGCTATGCGCAATTCACCCTTCCTGCGTTGTGCTTGCTTTTCATTGGAACTTTTTAGTGTGCGACACATGGTGTTCAAAATTAGCCAGGCGCATTTTGCACCTAACTATTGTCCACTTGCAACCAAGTGAAGATGCCTAGGTGCTAGGATGTTCCCTGACATTTCCACCATCTGGAGGTGCATTCCTGGGGATAATTGGATCTTGACTGTTTTCACACGCTAATACCCCATCCTGTAGAATTCTATCAGTTATATTTTATCTGCACAATCAAGAGTGAATTTCAGGAACCAAAATGCTTTTTCTGTTCTGGCTGAGCAGGAGCAGTGAAAAATATTATAGTTAACTATTATAGCTTGTCTTCACTTACCCCACCCCACTGCCCTGCTCACAGTTGTGAAGAATATTCATAATGTTATGTATGGTCCATGTCACCATTAAGAAAAAAGAGGTAGGAATTGGCTAACATATATGTAGACTGTCCTTGGATAAAGTGACTTTTCTTTAAGTTCTCAAAGCTCTTAACCAACTCAAGCTTGTCATCTGAACTAGCCAGATGTTACAGTTGGTCCATCATTTGAAAAATAAGACTTTAGAGCTGCCGGGCCCCAAAATGGTAACTAGACATTCCACTTTGGCAACTATAACCTAGGAACCATTTGGCTCCTAGCTTATATACCTGAGTTTCTAACACTGGCCACACAAGAGGAATCTTTAGCACATAGCTTTGCTTGGGCTCTCCATGCAAAGAGCAAAACTACCTTTCTAAAGCGGAAGGTGATATTCTTCAGAGTTGTAAGATAAGAAGGACGCTTTCAAATTCTGCTGTGTAGAAATATTTTCAAACTGTTCTCTCTGTAATTTTTAGGGATGGTTAAATTGATTCTCATCTTGTGTTTCTCTCTTTCCCCTCCCCCACCTTTTATTTTGTTCCCTACCCACGTTGCTCTAGGTCTGGGTTGTTTTGTGTTCCACCAGCTTCGTTACCAAAGACAGATGAGCCTCTGGATAAAACTTGCACTAACGGGACGTCTGAAGACAGGCAGTCCATACAGCTGGAGACTGGGCAGTGGCCTTTGGACGAAAAGCCTTCCAAAGTCAACGGCGAGGAACAAGTCCCCCCTCTCTTGCCTCCACCACCATCGGGCAATGTTCTTCCTTACCCTCCCTATTTTGAGGGAGCCCCCTTCCCCCCTCCGTTGTGGCTAAGGTGCTCATATAATCAGTGGGTGCCTCAGCCCCCTCCAAGGACTATAAAAAGGACAAAGCGACGCTTGTCCCGCAACAGAGACCCTGGCCGGCTCATCATGAGCACCATTAGGCTGAGACCTAGGCGAGTGCTCTGTGAGAAGTGCAAGAACACCCTGAGCCCAGAGGAGGGGAACAAGGCCAGGCAGAACACAAAAACCAGGAGGAAGCTGAGCATCGAGGACAAGGAGCAAAAGAAGCACAGCGAGTCCGACTATGGAGAGAAAAGGGGCAAAAGAGAAAAGCGGGAAGAGGAGAAGTTCCCCAGGGAGTTGATCCACCGGACTCCGGTTATAAAAATATCTTACAGCACCCCACAAGGTAAAGGGGAGGTGGTGAAAATCCCCTCCCGGGTTCATGGCTCAGGGAAGCTGTTTTGTCCTCAGAGCAGAGGGGAGGACCAAGAGGAGACCAGAGACTCGGAAGAGGATCGGGAAACCAAATGTTTTGTGGAGAAGTCTGCAGGCGGTCAGCTTGCTTCCATTCCAAAGTTAAAGTTAACCAGGCCTGTGCATTCCAGTGCAGATGTTCCACCTCCCAAGATCAGGCTGAAACCCCATCGGATCAACGAAGGGGACAACGTTTCAATTTACAAAGCGGAACTTATCGACCAGATGAATGTCCTTCCCGGTCACAGAGAGTCTCGTGCTGCTTCTTTTTATACCGATGAGTCTGCGGATAGAAGTTTGGCCGAGATGTCTTCAGGGAGCTCCTGTGAAGACGACGACTTCAAAAGGTTCCCCCAAGGTAAAGATGGACACGATAACTTGGCTTTCCTTATGAATTACCGTAAGAGGAAAGCGGATTCTTCTAGCTTATCGGTGTGTAGCAATGACAGCCTAGACGAATCCAAATCTTCTAGCTCGGAAGTAACATCGCCAGACATGTGTGACTTTTTACCTGGTGACGATGCGTCCGTCTCTTCGTCCTCGAAAGATGAGCGAAAGATTGTGCCCCCATTAACAGTTAGACTGCACACGCAAAGTGTCGCAAAGTGTATCACTGAAGATGGAAGGACTATTTCAGTCGGGGATATCGTTTGGGGCAAAATCCATGGCTTCCCCTGGTGGCCGGCCCGTGTGCTCGACATAAACGTCAGCCAGAAGGAGAATGGAGACCCTTCCTGGCAAGAAGCAAAAGTTTCATGGTTTGGTTCTCCAACGACATCTTTCTTGTCTCTCTCAAAACTCTCCCCTTTCTCTGAATATTTCAAACTGCGATTTAATCGTAAGAAGAAAGGGATGTATCGGAAAGCTATAACAGAAGCTGCCAAGGCAGTGGAACATCTGACCCCAGAAATAAGAGACCTCTTAACGCAGTTTGAAACATAATTTTGGCTTCAGTTGCAGGTAAGTGCATTTGGGAGACGGCACGTGCATTACACAAGCTGATTTAAGCACCTGTGTGATTGGAGTTTGTTTTTCAGAGTTTTTAAAAGTGAGAGGGATGGACTGCTTCAGTGGGAATTAATCAAAGGGGCTGCACAGCACACTATTAAAAGTGTGTGCATTTTTGGGGTATCTTGCACTGTGATATAAAAGTTTGGGTATATTAAGGGCATAGTCTTGGTCACTACCAAGTCACCCCAGAGTATCTTTTCCATCTTTTGAAATGTGACTGGAAAGTTTGGAGTTAGAGCTTTTTTTGGAGGAAGGGGTGTTAAGTCATCATTTATTAGAGAGCTTGCCAAATACCCTTATAGAAAGACAACTGTAAATTGGTCTTGTTCCTCGTGACAAATAAGAACTTGAGAAAAACTTCCCAGATCAGCCAAAGGCCTCTGTAGTGCAGCGTCTTGTTTTCACACTGGCCAATGAGATGCTGACAGGAAGCCTGCAAGCAGAACCTGAACACACAACAGCACTCCATACAAATTGCTTTGTATTGATGAGATGCATATGATAGAAAATATAATTTAGGGAATTCCTCTGTGTGGCCTGGAGTGTTTAGTTTGGGGTCTTTTTTAAACAATGACAAGTAGGAATGAATTTGTAGTGGAAAGTACCATCTAGATACCCTGTATTTCTGTGGTATCATCATCATCATCATCATCATCATCATCATCATCATCAATAAACTATTTTTCTGTGGGGTAGCTTTTTCCTCAAAACTTCATGAAATTGTGCTCACACACTTGGGGGGGGCACACTAATGGTGCTCCCCCACCCAGCTCATGCCTCCATGTAGACACTTGCCTGCCTGTCTCATTCCTGCCCTCTGTTATATTCTTTGCTATAGTAAGGATTGCTAATCCTTTAGCTTGTCAGAGCTTGTTACTTGCTTCCTTTTTTGAAATCCGGGTAGAGAAAACCTGAATACTGGATGTTCGTAGACCATCTATATCGCACAACACTGTTTCCTGCAGTTTGAGAAATGCAGGCGATCTTGGGTGTAATCTGCTGTCTGTTAGCTCCAACTTTGTTTAAAAGATGCAACATTTGGAATGTGCTGGCAGGACCTGCACAATGCTTGATTTCTCACATGAGGTGTTGGAGACCAGGCTTGCTTAGAAATAAGACCATCTATCCTGGAAGCCCTGTTTATAAAGCCTGAAAACGTGAGAGTCAGTGGTGTCAATTCCATGGTGAATGAAAGGGAGTTGGCACATGCTCATTGCATTCCTCTTCATCATTTTTTTACATGCTACAGGTTTTGACCCTGGTAATGAAAACAGATTCTGGGAAACCAAGCTGCCATTTTGGAAGGGACTTCTATGCCCTTATTTCCCCCCCCACCTTGGGTCTCTTCCTGTTCTCCACCTTCGTACTCATCCTGCTGCCATGGCTTGTTATTTCTCTTCAGCAGCTGTCCATTGTTGCCAGAATTTCGGTTGTGATTTCAGAATAAATTGTTCCAAACCACCTAAGCAGATCTCTGCAAACTAAATTCCCATCAGGGTGTGCATTATTATTAATGCAGAATTTGGGCTTGGTTTTCATGCATTTTTTTCTTAATCCATTTTATATTCTGGCCCCAAACATACTTAACCAAGGGGCTACAGAGAATACTATATTGTTTTTTTCATCATTTCTCACTTCAGTCATTGGCTCTGCAAGTCTACATTACCTGTTAAAAAAGAAAAAAGGACGGTGTATGTGTGTGTGTGTCCTTATCCTCCTACATCGTATATTTGCTAAATGGCCAACATTAAATGGCTGCTATGAAATATTTCTATAAAATTGTGTCAAAAAGAGATTTTTATATATTATGTATCCTGTTGGAGACGCTTCTTAGCCTCTCTCTTTTTTCTCATTCTTTCAGCATATCTTCCAAAATACTTTTTTTCAGAAATAAACTTAGTGAATAAACTTAGGGGAAATGTAGTCTGCTCGATTAAAAAAATTAAAAAATCTCTGAGTGGTATACAAATATTTTCAATTTTATTTGTACACCACTTATATGGACTGTTGCAATCCATTTAAAGGCAAAGGTAAAACCAGCAACTTCTTAAAATGGATATTGGTAATTAAATTATACGTCTGGGTCGGCACATTCACTGTGAGCATTAGGTGAGTACACTTGAGGATTCCCCTGCCACCAGCCTATCTAACCTAACATGCAAAATGGCTGGAGCTTTGCTGCAGTAATTGGGGATTGTGCCTATTTATGGTTTTTCCCCCCTACCTGTGGCATCTGGAAACTGATTTCTAAGCCATAGGCATTGCTCTTGAGCCATGTGGGTCTCTGCAATTCTCTCTTGCTTCCCCTTCCACCTAATGCACAGACCGTATTTTGCAGCTTCTTGGTGCATTAGCTGCCAGGCAACAGGCAGATAGCAGCTGGTTCATCCTGTCGGCTAGTTTTCTTCATAGCTTCCTCAGCATAAAGAATATGGCTCTGTGGTTCAGCAAGGATTTCTCTGCCCAAAGCAATCCAATTTATTTGAGGTACATGTTAAAGTTCCCCCTTCCTCTTTTGTGTCTAGCCGAATTAGACCAGGTTTCTCAAGGTAGGAATAGTAACAGCTGGGAACTGTAACGTTTGGGCAGAATGGCAAACTCCAGGTTGGGAAAAATAAATATAAGGTAGGAAAAGGGGTACTTAACCCCACCTCCTGGCTTCTCACCCAGCGTTCAAAACTCCCATTGTTCTAGGCGCGTTTTGCGACAGGGAATTTCATCAATGCGAGCAGTTTCTGAGCTCTGGGCACAATACTGCGCCTAAGATTTCAGATTAAAACTGCTGGAAGGAAAAGAGGAGCCTTTTCTGCCTCCTTACTTCCAGCCACTCTTTGAAGACTAGAGAAGGGACCCTCATAAGAATATTAAGGGGGGTTAGGCAGGGGTTGCATGCCTTTGTTTTTTATAGTCTTCAGATGAGGACTAGACCATGTGAAAAATGAACATAGGATGTTAGCTGCAGTTCATTCATTTTCAGCTTTGTATTCTTGTTATAAAAATGTGCCTAGGCACTTGGTTGTGGCGCCCATAACCTAGGTTTAAGGTGCCGTTTAGGTCCTAGCTTTCATATCTCAGTTTCTAACACGATTCTCACCCCCACCCTATGGAGAGAGAAATTGTGGGGGTGATGCAAGTATGTGGGCAGGGTGCAATCGTCCCATCCACAGGGTTGTTCTCACACATCCCTGCTGAAGTCATCCTGTAAGCAGCCTGATTCTGCGCAGGTTGACTCTGATGTAACTTCTGCTTTGCTCAGTGAGCTTTCTTCCACTAGCTTCTAGGTGAAAGTCACCATTGATTTTTTTTTCTTTAAAAAGAAAATCAAATCTATCCACAACCACAGCAGCTCCTGAAGGAAGTGAAGAGGGGAAAGCATTGCTGTGGAACCTGCTTTAGATGGGATGGCTTCACTTTGTAGGAGCTTCAGCTTCTGAACAGCAGTTAATCTGTTATGCTTTGGTATTTGGGCTTTATCTGAAGAAGATAACCACCCCTCTAGCAGCTTTCTCTCTTTCAGTCACTGAATGCAACCAAAGGCCCCAACTTCATCATCCGCTGTGCCTCCCCCTACCCCCCACCCCGCCCAGAAAAATCATCTCTTCCTTTTGTTCTCTAGCTTGAGTTATCTCAGATCTGTAAAACTTTGCTGGTCAACTCTTTTGTTCAGCCAAACCAGTCAATTCAGCAAAAACCATTCCCTCAGAAATTGTTTCCAGGGCTACCGCAGATGACCAAGAGTTGGATGGAGAAAATAGGTGTCTGTGTGAAAGGGGGGAATGAACAACTCTGCTGGATGAATGCAAGGAAATTGAGGAAGTTCCAGAGGAGATCACTTCATGTAAATTGAAGGGCTTCTCTTCTTAGTGAAGGCTGGGCCTCTGACCGCATATCTTAATTCTAAGGGATTTTCTCTAACTGCAGGCAGTAATAGTGCTGAAATAAAAGTGCTAATGTAATTTGGTTTTTTTATCACCCCCCCCCCCCGTGTAGAGCGCTATTGTTGTAGGGGATCAGATGCAGTTGTTTCAAACTGGTTTTCACGCGATAAGACTGGAAAGAAAATGCTTAGTGGGAAGTCAGGGTAATAACTGCAGTTATCTGACCTAGAAATAGATAATCTATGATGACCAGCTGCACTCTGGTAGTGTGGAGCCCTGCTGTTAATCAGCCACTAAATGTAATGTGTAGCTGTCAGAGACTAATAAGAATGCAGCGGCTAATAAGAATGCAGGGCTGCATAACGAGGAAAGGCCAATTAGTGTTTTAGCAGGTGGCCAAACAAAATTTATGGTCGACTGATTTGGCGTTTGGTTTTTGTTTTTGCAATCTTGGTCACAGATCTGCAGTCATTGAATAAGATGCTTGCGAGAAGTGCAAGCTTTCTTCTATTATAGCCCTATGATTTCCCCCCCTCCTTCCCTTTTGGTGCTCTATAGCATTGCCAATATGACACCAACATACGATGGCCTCTGTGCTGGTGGAGCTTTTGTCCTGTTTCCATATTTCTGAGGATAGAACCCTGTACTAGCTTACATGGGGGCAAGTCCAATTGAACTCAGTGAGGCCTACTTCTAAGTAGATATTATAGGATTGCACTGTCAGAAATGTTCTTAGTTTGGGTTGTCTTTTCTTTTCTTTTTTTTAAAGCAGTGCTACTCCTGTCTAGCTTTTGGGATCGTGAGAAAGTAATACAAGTGAGATGAGTGAAATCGAAGTTGTCAAGACAAAAAGCCTGGTTTCCTTGAGGAGATAAATCAGTGATCTTGGCTTTATTGGGTGGGTAGCTGGGGGGTTACAAATGCCCATGCTGAAGTTCATTAAGAAACAAAAATAATGGGAATTGTTGAAGAGAGATACTGTCATTGTCCCTTGACAATGGGTCATCTAGTAAAGATAAAGGACCCATGGACGGTTAAGTCCAATCAAAGGTGACTATGGGGTTGCGGCGCTCATCTCGTTTTCAGGCCAAGGGAGCCGGCGTTTGTCCACAGGCCGCTTTCTGGGTCATGTGGCCAGCATGACTAAACCACTTCTGGCACAATGTAACACCATGATGGAAACCAGAACACACAGAAATGCAGTTTACCTTCCCACCACAGTGGTACCTATCTTCCTACTTGCACTGGCATGCTCTTGAACTGCTAGGTTGGCAGGAGCTGGGACAGAGCAACAGGAGCTCACCCCATTGCGGGGATTTGAACTGCTGACCTTCTGATTGGCAAGTCCAAGAGGTTCAGTGGTTTATACCACAGCACCACCACTCTCTCCTCATCTAGTCCAACCCCCTGTAGTGCAGGAATCTCAGCTACAGCATCCATAAGAGATGGCCATCCAGCCTCTGCTTAAAAACACCCAAGGAACCCATCAGTGAGCAAGGTGTTCCTTGTTGTGCCCTTGTGGCTTGAACTGGAGCATGCTGGGCAGCTTGGAGAGTATGAAGAGAGCATGGAGAGTATGAACTAGAGTGCATCTGGCAGTCTAGCTCTGCTGTAGCGCATTGCAGGAAAAGATTGGTAAAAGTAAGCAAGCTGTCAGCCAAAGACGTTTCTCTGCTATCGCTGGTCCTTCTCACTGAGGAACCTGATAAGTTTCCAAAAAGCCATTGGGTTCTCTGGGAAACAGTTTAGAAAACCAAGCTCTGAAGCGTAGGTACATATTGCTAAACACAGCTAGCCTTGGAGAGTCTCATGTGACTTGTATGTTCTCTGTGGCCACAGTTTTTCTTTATGTATTTGGTCCAGAACTCAGTAAGTATTTTGTGTGATTTACGGTGCAAGTGCAGTTGATGTGCTCCAAGCTTGTTGGATCTTCTTCGTTCTTGGTGGTGGTTGTTTCACTACAAACCCAAGGTCCACTAACCAGAACAGCTCAGCATTTGGAATCAAGGAATAGGATTCCTCTGAGTTCAGCCCAGGAAACTTGTTTTCGGCACCAGAATGGAACTTGCAGTCCTTTGACACAGAAAACCCACTCCTCTTTTTCTCCTAAGATTTCGTTGTTTCAGCAGTCTAATTTAGAGAGTGGGATCCTTTTTGTTGTTGCTTTAACAACTGGGAGTTAGCTCACCTACTGCAAATCTACCTTCTGCCAGTCCCTGATTTAGTAATGTAATTATTCTTTTCTTGGGTTTTTTTTATTATAAACTGAAATGAATCATGAACTCTGGGGCTAGATTTCTTTTTCTTTTTAGAAGTGGTGTTATCTGGTGTATCTTGCAGCCGCAGGGCTTGTCTCCAAGAATATGGTCACCCAAAATTGTTCTTTTGTTGTCAAAAACAATGGTCTTTAGCTTTTGATTGTAATATTTGGACTCGATCCATCTCTGTGGATTTATGAAAGAGGCACTTGTTTCAGGAAGAAACCTCTTTACTTAAGGCATCAAAAATGTAGAGTTATTTTTTAAACTTCTGTAGATGTTGAAAAGCTGGGGAAAGTTATATAATCACGAGTATATGTATCATCATTTATTCATCATTCAGTCTCAGGATGGGTTAAAATAATTTAAGACAAAATGTTCAAACAGATCCAAACATCCCTAAAATCAGCTCTTAAGAGATACAGATGTTTTGTGGTTGGACACTGGACAACCTCAGCAACAACGAAAGGCAAAATGAAAATTCAGTGGCCACTGGTTCTAAAAGGAGTACATTGTTGTGATTATTTTAATTTTTTTATTTCTATTCCCCCCTCCCACTTCCTCCCAAAAGAGTTCAGGGTGGCAAACACAGCAGTGATTAAACAATACAATAAAAAAACAAAATAAGAACATCTAAAAACAATTAAAATCATGTAAAACAATCACATACTAACGATTTCAAGGTTGCCAGGAACAGTATCTCTCAGCCATCAAATGCTTGGGTAGACAGAAATGTTTTTAATTTTTTCAACATTTTGACAAATTTAATTCCATTTCTAAAGCAGCAGGTGTGTCTGGCAAGAATTATTCCACTATTAAGGTAACTTCATCCTAAGTGTTTTGAAGGCTTCTTTTCAGTTGTCAATACAAGCTGATATTGCATGTGAGGATTACCGTAACTTACTTCGATGCGTGTGCTGCTACTGCTTCCTTTTTGTGAAATTCTCGAAAAATAAGAAATCTCTATTACTCTACAGTGTAAATTCTTTCCGGAAATGGATCTTGTCAGCTCTCCCTCCCTGTTTCTCAAGCTGGTTATGCTTTAAAATTCCAAAGTATTTAATATATTATAAAGTATGTTATGTGCATTTTGTTCTGTTCCTAACAAACAGCACAATTCTGTATTGGTTTACTCAAAAATAAGTCCCGTTGAAATCAATAGGGGTTTCTCCTAGGTAAGTAGGTATGTGATTGCAGCCTTATTTGTGATGTGGTGTGCTGCAAAACATGCTCAGCATTGCTCAGTAAAACAAATCTTCAAATGGGAGATAGACGATCCGGCCTCCTCCAGATATTGTTGTGTCTGCAGTTCCCTTCCGCCTCAGACCGCTTGGCCATCGGGACTGTTGGAAATTGTGGTCTAGTAACATTTGAATGGCACCGGATTGCCTAACCCGATATAAAAATGAATGACTGGAAGAAATATGTGTCAACTTACCAGTGTAAGCAGAGAGGGAGGGGAGAGTTTTTGAGGGACTGCATCATGGGACAGGGAATGCTAAGGGCCAAAGTCGTGTCTGTCATAGGGCTGGATTGACAGACGGATCTTCAAGCATGTTTGCAGATGTATAACAAAATCTGAAGTAATACATGCAAAGAGCAGACGGCCTGTGTTCATGTGTCACACTAAACCAGGGAAGAGGCACCTGTGGCTCTTCAGATATTGCTGGACTAAGCATGACTAAGCCGCATCTGGCGAACCAGAGCAGCACACGGAAACGCCGTTTTCCTTCCAGCCGGAGCGGTACCTATTTATCTACTTGCACTTTGATGTGCTTTCGAACTGCTAGGTTGGCAGGAGCTGGGACCGAGCAACGGGAGCTCACCCCGTCGCGGGGATTCGAACCGCCAACCTTCTGATTGGCAAGTCCTAGGCTCTGTGGTTTAACCCACAGCACCACCCACGTCCCACCCACAACCCACTGTAGTGTGTGGTTTTTTCGTTTAGCGATGGTTCTTCCTTTAGACTGAGCAGCTTGTAGAGTCCCTGTGCCTTCTTCTCAAGTTTGCTGCGACCAATTTAGACTGTGAAGTCCCGCGCTATATTTGGACCGGTGGCTGCGTGTACATTTCTGGTGACAATTCTGGTTTGAGTGCACAGTGCCACTTTCAGTAACCTCTCCCTTTTTCACTTTCTTCAAGGTAACAGAAGATAAGACCACAGCTGTCCTAGAGTTTCACAAAGTCTGTAAACATCCTGACACACACTTCCCTGGGAGAATCTTAAGGTTTCCGTGCTCGTGGCAGCAGGATGAGTTTTTGGACTGGCCCACAGCTCATAATCTGTGAAAGTTATAACAAGCACCTGGACTGCTTAGTAAAAAGCCCTCTACGGGCTAGTCTGACCAAAAGTCACAAAGCTACTTAACGCGAGAGAAGCAACCTTGGCGAGTGCTGTTTCAGTGGACTTGGGGGGAAATGAAATACAACACCTCGGAATGTATTTATTACCTATGAAATGTTAGCTACTCTTGATAATTCCCCTGTTCCTCTCCCCCTTCCCCTACATGCGCACAAACACAAAAACACACACACACTGCTGCTTCTGCTGCTTCTATGTAACAAGATCTCTCTCACACACTCTTGTTTTTGATTTTAACACCACAAAACTGTTTACTCCTATTATGTACACTTCTGCAAGGGAAATGCAATAGAATGGAACCGGTGTAGTCTTAAGTTAAAAATGGACTCACTTTTGCGTCTATTAAACTTCGGAAAAATAAGCAACGCATCATCCCTGGGTGGCTTTTATTCAAAACAACAGGCCATGGCCTCCTTTGCCAGCTTTTGCATGTGGAATCTTGCCAAGCTTCCCTTCTCATCATAGCTTTGGCCGTCCCAAGTAAAGAGCTAGACCAGGGTGGTGGGGAACCTGAAGCCTTCCAGATGAGGGCCTGGATAGCTCAGTTGGTTAGAGCATGGTGCTGAAAACACAAGGGTTGCAGGTTCAATTCCCATATGGGACAGCTGCGTATTCCTGCATTGCAGGGGGTTGGACTAAATAATAATAATAATAATAATAATAATAATAATAAAATTTATTTGTATCCCGCAGCTAACATCATAAAAACAATACAATAAGCAGAAAAACAGACATCAATTAATTAAAAAACATCTTAAAATTAATTCAGACAAGTTAGTTAAAATCCAGGCAGGTGGCAGTTATCAGGGTGGAATTGAGAGTGGTTAATAATTGACTAGATGATCCTTGCCAACAAAGGTCCGTATAGTTAAAGCCATGGTTTTCCCAGTAGTGATGTATGGAAGTGAGAGCTGGACCATAAAGAAGGCTGATCGCCGAAGAATTGATGCTTTTGAATTATGGTGCTGGAGGAGACTCTTGAGAGTCCCATGGACTGCAAGAAGATCAAACCTCTCCATTCTTAAGGAAATCAGCCCTGAGTGCTCACTGGAAGGACAGATTGTGAAGCTGAGGCTCCAATACTTTGGCCACCTCATGAGAAGAGAAGACTCCCTGGAAAAGACCCTGATGTTGGGAAAGATGGAGGGCACAAGGAGAAGGGGACGACAGAGGACAAGATGGTTGGACAGTGTTCTCGAAGCTACCAGCATGAGTTTGACCAAACTACGGGAGGCAGTGGAAGACAGGAGTGCCTGGCGTGCTCTGGTCCATGGGTTCACAAAGAGTCGGACACGACTAAACAACAACAACAACAGATGATCCTCAGGGTCCCTTCCAACTCTATAATTCTATGTAGTCATACTGTACCTTTCATGAGCCAAGTGATCAGGGCTGTGAGGGGAGTTGTGGTCCACCAGCACCTGCAGGTTCCCCATCCCTGAGCTAGGACATCTGAGCCCTTTAAATTTTTATGTGCCCGAGGCTCCTCTTTAGATTGTGGTTTCCCTACATGTAATTTTATCTGTAGAGATGTCTTGTTGTAGTTTAACATCTGTGTCTTCCGCATGATATAGGCATGCATCCATCTATGCAGTCTATATTTAGCCATTGCTGCTTTTTGGCTTCACCCAGGGACAGTGCTCTGTGCAAACACTGGAAATGCACAGAAAAGGGTGGATTGCTGCAGAGGCAGGCATGGTAAGCACATCATACATTCAGCTTTCAGAAACTTCTGATGACCAATGCACACTTCTATTTCCTCCTGTATAATGTGTTCCTCATCACTTCATTCTTGCACCTAAAAGGTCTGCTTTACAGATGGTTCTGCACCAATTCCCCATTCTGAGAGTCTCCTTGACTGGAAGGAGGCAAGCCCACAACCTGTGGCTGCTGCATCTCTGGGAAAGGCAATCCTCCTTTGACTGTGAGTAATTCTTCTGTCTCTTTCAGGAGCAATTAAATGATCTGGTCATTTGCAAACAATAGAATTGCTTGCCCTTGGAGTAGGTGACGCATTGGGGATAGCTGTTTGCAGCCTTACCAGGAAGTAAGTAAGCCCCACTTACTTACTCGGAAGGCTTACTTCTGAATAGACATGTGTAGCATTGCAATGTGTCAGTAACTTAATGTCCTTGCCCACACAGGGCTGTAGCTAGGGGGTGGTGAGGAAGGCCCCTGCCAGGGGCACAGGCGAGGGGGCCCGCCCCACAAAATCGGCTAAAAATATGTCTATAAATAAAAATATTGATTATTGCCTCATAGTGAAAGGTTTTTAATAGAGGGTCTTTATTTGATATGTGTGAGGTAAAGTGCATGAGGAATTGAATGGGTGGGTGGGTTGGAGGAGAGGTGGAAAGAAGAGCTAAGTTGTCCGTGGCTAGGGGGCGCAATCTGGACAGTTCTGCCAGGGGCACAAGATGACCTAGTTACGACTCTGTGTCCACATGCTGCATAGTTTTGGGAAAATACTGGTTTGAAGGCTGCCAAACATATTTAAAACCTCAGAAGGAAGAATCCATGGGTTCTGGAACCACTTGTGGCTCACGTGCAAAGTTGCATTAGGATTTGAAAGAGGTATCTCTTTCATTGATGTATATTAACTGACATCTGCGTTTTTGGAATCCAGCTCTGGTGTGTACAGTATTAAGTTTTCAGAACCGCCTGTTCTTTTGCTGGCAGGGAATGCTGCTTGAGCAAGCAGCCTGGTCTCTGGAAATAGCGTTCCGGGGGGAAAAAAGTCAATTTTTAAAACTCTGAAGGGAATGGTAAAAAAGACTCAAATCTATTGTGGGTTATAAAAGCTATAGACACTGTGTTCCATTTTGGCAAATGGTGCAAAATGTACTTCTTCCCCACCCACCTGACTGTGATGCCATGTAGGTGTTGCACGCCATCTCAATCTCCAAGCTGTGTAAGATCCGAAGGGTCCAGGGTTTGTGTTTCCTTTAAGAATGAGTGAATGACTGTGGGGTCTTTATGATATATGGTTTGTTTACACATATATACAACCTGAGCCTAGGATAGAGGGGCTCAAAGCATTAACACCCCAAAAAGGTCTGACTTCTCCCATAGCCACAGCCTTGGATCCCAGCAGAAATTAGGCCTCTCTCTTTCTCCCTCTCTGCCTTTCCAGCCCAATACTTTTGCATCCATCTTCTAGCTTGCATCACTCAGGCCTACAGCCTACCGCACCCCAAACTCATAGTGTAAGATCAGCCTGAATATGAAGATATCCTGGTCAAATTAAGTTAAATGCCATCTTGCAGAAGCTTGGAAGTCGAGAGGTGCGCAAACAGGCTGCAGAAATATTTGCTCAGCTGAGTAAACTTTCCCAGCTGCTCAAGTTCTGACAAACTGAAGTTATTTTTTTTTAAAAGAAGAAGGTTGGAAACAGGTTGGTTTCTGAAGTCTTCCAAGTGCTTTAAGACTTTCAGAGAAACTTTACATTACTGGGTTGTTAATAATTCCAGAAAGGTTTATGAAACTTGACATGGTGTTCATGTAAATAGACCTTAGGTTGCTTGGAAGTGAACTAAACGCGTCTCAATACTTTTTATATTCCCCTTCCCCATGGGAGTGACCTTGGAGCACACAAAAATCTAATATGTGAACTGCCAACAATTCCTGTGGCCTCTGAATCTGGAAAAATGGATTGGCTTCACTGCAGGAAATATTACTGATGACATCTTGTCTGCGCTTGGCACATTACATTTCCCCCATGTCCTCATGAATGGCCAAGATTGCTCTTTAAGACGTTCTGTATTGTGCAAACCTGTCCCCTTATTTATTTATTTTTAAATCATGTAATTTTATTGTAAATGTTTTGCTTTATGCTTCTCAAGGCAGAGTCTGTACTGTTTACGATGGTGATTATTACAACCATTGATTCTATACTTGAATTTTGCATTTCATGGGTTCCACAGATCAAAACGAAATAGGGGTAGGAATGGTACAAGGCTTCCATACTGCCTCTTTTCCATCTTTCTGTGTCCCTATCTGATCCCTCCATGGCCTGACTGTAAAAATCACACAATTTCTTGAAGGTACAGGTAGGTAAAGCGACTATCGACGCAGAGAAAGGGTCTCGTTTCTCTTCCAACATAATGATAATTTAAGGGACGCTGTTCAGCCTGTGAAAATGAGAAATCCTTCCCTTACAGCTCACAGAAAGGGGTTTGGCTATGCGATCACTGTTTTGGCACAATATTTGTGTCCCTTTTGGGTTTCTTTAAAAAAGGAAAACTGGATTGTTAGACCACAGTGTATGAAAGCCATGTTGGAAAGAACAGCCAACAGGACCCCTATCAATTTTCCCCTATCCTGCTGCGAAAGAACAAAAACGAGTGGTGTGAAGTATGTGTTAGTGTTACATATGTTCAGGTAAAACAGAAATTCATATGAGAAAAGAGGCATTTTATTTTCTAAATATGTTTCAGACAGAGGAAGGAGGCCCACCTTTCAGTCTTTCTCTTGGAACACTGGATCAGTAATTTGAGAGCTAGGACTGGACAACACACAATAAAATCCTCCCCATGTGCTTTAATGGTTATTGGCAGCGTGTCTCACCAAGGAACTGATATAGTAGCTAGATGATAAGATTTTGGGGCTAATAATTAACATATATTCAAAGGGCATGCCTGAGGAAGAAACTCTTTGGCAGAATTATTTCTATACCACTCTTCAAATTTATGTGCATTTCTTGATACATCTTTATATTCAGATTATTTGAGCCAGGTTCATATATTAAAAAAATGCAAAATAGGTGTGTGTGTGTATATATACATTGTGAGTAATTCTGATCACTTTAAAGAGAGAGACTGGGCTGAACTTGTTTTCTACACTTCCCATCACAGGCATCTGCACCCACCCCTCCCCAATGAGCCATAATCCCCATATTCTCAACTTTCACATAGAAGAAAGAACAAGTTTCTAACATGTAGAGCCTGAAATATGAGACAAAATGAACAGGTACTATTCTCCCTAATTTCCCTGTCCCCCTTCAATGTTCCACTTTGTCCCTGCTCCCCTGAAAAATACTTCCCACTTTTAGGCTAGCACCAGTTGTATCCATTCCCCCAGGCTTCACCCAACAACGGTTTCACATTATTTTATTTTACAATTTTTTTGTATCCTGACATTCCTCCAAGGAGTGTCCATAGTTATCTCCCTCTCTTGGCACTGCAGCAGTCCATGAGGAAGGATGGCTGAGAGACCAGGGTGCAACTGGAGATTTGAACCTATGTCTTCCTTGTCCTACTGACCAAAGTGTGGAGGGACTTGGGAGCCTCCAGAAGTTGCTGGACTCCCCCCCCCCCCCATCAGCCCTAAGCAGCATGGCCAGTGATGAGGGATCCTGGGAGTTGTATTCCAGCAATGGGCAGCACCTGCCCTAACCACTACATTGGCTCCAAAGAAAACTCGCCTGCTTGCTCAACCAGTTTTTGTGATCCAGGGAAGCCAAGACTCAGCAAAGCTCTTCCTTTAAGAGCAGCAAGCCTTGCTTGTAGCAGCTGCATTTTGCTGAAGCAAAAGGAGGACGTATCCATTGACCCTTAACTACCTACAGCTGTCGTTCAATTTGCACAACTTAGTTCTAAAAGGGGAGAAGCCACCTTTTGTTTTCATAGGGAAATCCTGGCTTGACGTGGCAAAACCCCCGGGTAATAAAAATTCATGATTTCAGCATGCCTGCTTCAGGTGTATCATTTGTAATGATGCCGCTGCTGCATTTTGGCCAGGTTCTCATGTGTTTCGGAGGGATCGGTAGCTTGTGTTGCTTGAACTTGGGAAACGGGTCAGTTCACACATCATGGAGATTTAGATGTGTAGTTTTGACTCAATGGCTTGCTTAAGAATGAAAGAAGTGCCTTGCTGGATCAAATCAAAGGCCTATCTAGTCCAGCTGAGGAGATTTCACCCCTCCCATATCCAAGAATCTCCTGATGATCTCTGCTGATTCTCCAGAGAGGAGGAGGAGTGTTCTGCTCTCTATTTATTCCACTCCAGCACCACATCAAAGAGTCAGTCAGTCAGTCAGTGTGTTGGAGAGAGAGAGACTGAGTGTTAGAGATTGTGTGTATAGATAAGGTTGCTGCTAAGAGCAGTGAAGTGTAGCATTCATTTATGCTTAGACCTCTGTATATAGAAGCTCTGTATATAGTTGTAAAATAGTTGTAGATAGAATAAAGAAGATATTCTACAGAGCTGCTCTCCAAGTCATTTATACTCTGCTATACTCTGCTAGACTCTGCTGTGCGACGACTGTCTTCTTGTTGGAGTGAATCCGGTGCTCACAACTCTAAGCTGTGAGTCCACAGCACTTTGACCTGTTCCTGTGCAGAAGGTGGTCTCTGGAAGTGCTACCCAGCTCGCCTAGCCCAGTCGGGGCTGAAGTGTATGAGTCCAGTTAGTGGCACTGGCTCAAGGGCGATGCTGACACCAGCATCTGCTTCTCACAGTGGCCAACCGGATGCCTGAGGAAAGCCCTCAGGCAGCACCATTAGTGCTGCTGCTCTATCAGCTTAGGTTTCCCCAGCCACTCTGGGCGGCTTCCAGCAGTGTGTGTGTGTGTGTGTGTGTGTGTGTGTGTATATATATATATATATATATATATATATATATATATATATATATATATATATATAATGTCAGACATTAAAAACTTCCCTGATGTCTTCTAAAAGTCAGATAGTTGTTTATTTCCTTGACATCTGATGGGAGGGCGTTCCATACGGTGGGCGCTACTGCCGAGAAGGCCCTCTGCCTGTTTCGCTGTAACTTTACTTCTTGCAGTGTGTGAACCACCAGAAGACCCTCGGAGGAGGACCTCAGTGTCTGGGCTGAACGATGGAGGTGGAGACGCTTCTTCAGGTATACTGGGCCGAGGCCATTTAGGGCTTTAAAAGTCAGTGCCAACACTTTGAATTGTGCTTGGAAACATACTGGGAGCCAGTGAAGAACCTTTAGGACCAGTGTTATATGGTTTTGATGACCACTGCCAGTCTAGCTGCCACATTCTGGGTTAGTTGTAGTTTCCGAGTTGCCTTCAAAAGTAGTCCCACGTAGAGTGCATTGCAGTAATCCAAGCGGGAGATAACCAGAGCATGCACCACTGTGGTGAGACAGTCTCTGGGCAGGTAGGGTCTCTCCACCTGTGATTCCCAGCAACTGGTATTCAGAGGCATACTAAAATAGCTCAGTCAGCAGAGCATGACTCTTAATTCCAGGGTTGTGGGTTCGAGCCCCACATTGGGAGAAATATTTCTGCATTGCAGGGGGCTGGACTAGATGACCCCTGTGGCCCCTTCCAACTCTACAATTCGATGATTCAAGTGCTTGGCCTTTGTTTGGAAGCCACACATGCTGCAGACTGCTGCCATTTTCCTCGTAGGGAAAGATGCGGCCACATGCAGCCAACTTTGCAGCTGCTGCTGCTCTGGTTAACCTCTGGCCCACTGAAAGTACTGATTCTGATCTTTTAACACCCTTTGCAGCCTGGAGGGTAGCAAACTTTAAAGCATGTTTCTTTGCGTAAATTCTGGCATTGAGATAATCTGTTAGGGGTGCCGCTATGCCTTCCATCTTTATGAGAGATTAAAACAGCAGCAGCGGCAAGGAGTAAGTCTTTTACAACTCCAGCCCTAGGGCTGTGGGATGACTGCTACGTGTATAAATGCACATCTCTCTTGCCCTTGAGGTGGTGGTGGGGAAGGTGTTTATTTGTAAAGGCATCTAGATAGGCTACAAGAGGGTTGGCATGCTTGCTAGATGGGATGTTAAAAGGGCTATAGTCTCCCCCCCTCCATTACTCTAACTGAAACTGACAATATACTGTACATGGGGGGATCTAATGTGAAACCAGTGGAACAAGTTAATTGTGAAGTCAAACGGCCTGTTGCTTTCAGTGGGACAAGTCCCAGCCAATTTTAAGTGAATTAGGGTTCAAAATGTTATTTTGTGTTTTGTTTTGTTTTTAAAAGTTTTTATTGGTTGCTGTTGGGAGTAGAGAAGTTTGTTTTAAATAAAATGCTCTTGGGTTTACAGAAGCTATATTCTATCTAAGACCCAAACAAAGAGGATGAGAAAAGTATCTAGTCACGAATATTCTTTAGAAATTCTGTGGGGGTGGGTGGGGATTAATTTTTAAATAGTACAGTGGTACCTCGGGTTACGTACTTAATTCATTCCGGAGGTCCGTTCTTAACCTGAAACTGTTCTTAACCTGAAGCACCACTTTAGCTAATGGGGCCTCCTGCTGCCGCCGTGCCGCGGGAGCATGATTTCTATTCTCATCCTGAAGCAAAGTTCTTAACCTATTTCTGGGTTAGCGGAGTCAGTCTGTAACCTGAAGCGTCTGTAACCTGAAGCGTATGTAACCTGAGGTACCACTGTATAATGAACAGAAGCAACCCACATTACGAACCAATAATTTTTAACGGTAAGGAATGTGATATGAAAATGCAGTGGGAAGTGTGGGATAACAATGTCATATAATTTCCCGGCAAACCAATTGGAATAAATGCCCTACAAGTAGCAGGCACTGTATAACCTCTCTACAAATTTTGTGCAAAGCAAGTCAGGATGAATGCTCAGTTAAGAGGTTTTCTGGAAGTGACCTCCCTCTCCTGAAATAATATGAATTGCTTATTTGGTTTTTACACTGTGTGTGTTTTCAGCTGCAGTTGATTCTTTCAGAGCTGCTAGGGATTGGATCACAAGCCAGGTGTGCCTGAGCAGCACTGCACAATGAATACACTGCCAACTTGCACAAAATGGTGGTAATTATATTTTAAAACACCCACTTACAATCGCAGTGGGCAACTCTAGACCCATGTATCAATTGCTAATTAACCCTGTGTCTTGCATACAATGGAAGCAAATGGTTTTGCTTCCTGCTTCACTGCACACCTCATGCATATGTTAATTGCCCTCGCCCTGTTACTCATCATCTGCTTAATTTGCCCTATCTCAGAAACTTATTTACCTTGAAAATGTATATTAGAACTATGTTTCTCACTCTCTGTGCCTTAAGAGATACTGGATTCAGAGAAGGAAAGGAAAATAAGCGAGGACATACACAGGAAAAGGGAAAGGCTGGCTTAGTGAAGAGCAGCAAAGCACACAAGACCCAGTGTGCAAGGAGAAAAGAAGACCAGGAAGACCAGAATGAGCTACTGCCTTATTATACAGAAGTTTAGGGATGAGGATGCTCTGCTTTCGATGGGTCAATGCAGCTAAAGAAGGGAGGAGATCAGTTTCTTCCTTGGTACACTGTTAGGATTATATGACTCAGCCGCACACACTCCAAATTTCTCCCAAATATGGATTGCCAACAGCAACCCTCTATTAGGAGCTGCAGTAGGAAGAAACGCTTACCTTGCTAGGTAATCCCAGAGAAACATGAAACTTGGTATAGCAGAACTCTTACTTCCAGAAGGAGAACTAGCATGTTCTTCAAAACTTTTCAGAGAATATAAGGAATGATTCATATTCTGTAATACGCCTAAGCAATGTTATTGCCATGTGTTTATATATGTAAATGATGAGGCAGGAAGACAACGCATATGCAGCTTCAAAATATCATGGATACTTGTTTTTTATGTGTAGCTGAGTACTCTGAAGCAGCCCTGAAACCCTTGGGATTATGTGGTTGTGTTCCAGCCGGAAAACACCCTCGGAATCTGGAATGTGTCATAGATGTGCATATGGCTGGTAGGAAACATCTCATTTCCCAGAAGAACTTCTGTGTCCTAAAACAATTTTGGCAACATCCTGATGAAAGTATGCCATCTTGTTTCTGGGGATCTCAGCACCTCAATTCTTTCTAGAGTTTCAGCGGGGCATTTACTTAAAAATGTCATGGGAAGTTAAAAAGCAGGGTCCTTGAGTGCAGCACCGAAAAGCCAGGGCTAAAACTGAATTAAATATTGTTCACAATAGTCACTTGATGTTTCTTAACTCTGTCTCCACCCAAGACTCCACATTCAGGAAAGGATTTGATATGATTTACGTGGTAGCTTGGTGCTTGATAAGAACAACTATGGCTGTAAATCTGATTCACCCTTGTTTAAATATTTATCCATTTCCTTCAGTGCAGAAAATTATTATATACTTCAGTTAATTACATCTGCAGATTAGTACTGAACAGTGGATTATGATTGTCTGCTCATACAATGGGAACACACTGCATTTCAATTTATTTTTCCATGTCTACACTTCATGGGGATATCATTAGCATTTTTCTTATTATATCCAAGAAATGGGTCCTGTGGTTTCTTATTCCAGCTACTGTATGTTGTCACGGTCCAGAGAAATATAGACCAAAGAGACTAATGTGAGATGAGTTGGCAAATGTGAAATGCATTCTTGGCCAATAGGTCATTTCCTGCTCAAGGAATGTACTCCTAACTCATATCTCTTTCGTTGAACTTTTATGGTAGGCTGAGTTTCTCTCTGTAGTGACTCTTAACTGTCCACAGACAGGAATGCTTAACATTCCAAGAAAGGTGTTGAGAAAGAATGGCCAGCTACAATATCTTTAATCTACCTGATGCAAAATTGCAGTCTGCTAAAAAACAACACCCCCCTAAATAAACAAAGAACATGCAAAAATTATGAAGGACTGATGTTTGCTTTCAGATTCCCAGGAAGCTGGAAACTTTTGTGATTCTGGTTCTTTTGAGTCAGCCTTTATGATTTTAACAGATAAATCTATGTCATATGCTTGAAGCAGTCCTGCATAGGCAGAGAAATAGAGACTTAGCCCTGCTATTAGGATTCATCTCAGGAAAAGGTGGAGGCATGCTACATAAACATTATATTTCTAATTTAGTAGCATGAACCTAGTGCTGGGTAGAGGGCTGGCCCAAGACATTTTGGCACCTGAAGCAAACCACAAAATGCTGTACACACACACACACACACCCCAGGAAAGAAGGGGGAGGAATGAAAATCTACATCAGGTACAAGAGGGGGAATAAAGATTTACACTGGGAACAAAGATGGAGGAAACCAGCAACTTCTCCTCTTCTCCAAGGGGACACTGTAGAGGTGGCATGGGGGGGGCTGCCTCCAAGGAGGATCAGTCCCAGTGAGCCTCCCCTGGTGAACTTTCCACTTCACAAAGGAAAAGCATGCCACTTGCTATCTCCTGCAAGAGTCACCTTTGCAATCCCAAGAGCTGATAAAGAAAGAGAGTGGGAGTTCAGCATCATGCCTGGTGCAGAGCTTGGCTCAATGTAGCTCAGGGGCAGAGCACATGCTCGGCATACAGAAGGTCCCAGGTTCAATCCCTGACTTCCCAAGGTCGGATTTGGTTTTTGGAGCATATGCTAACAGAATCTGAACTGATGGGATAAGGGGGGAAAGAGATCTCAACTGTATTCAAATAAATGGGTGCGGAAGACGAAAGAAGGCTTTGGTCTAGGGCACTCTGGTCAGAGCTAAGCATTACATAAAATTCCCCCTCTTTCTTTCTTTCCTTCCTTCTTTCCTTGCTGTCTTGACAAGACAGCAGCCTCATTACCTTGCAAGTGGATCTGTGCAATGGACAGGGCTTCTGGGGAAACTGGAATTCCAAATGCAGTCTCTAATTAAATATTGTATTTGTGTTTATCACTTTTTAAAAAAGCATTAAAAACTTCATGCATAGGATTAGACGCACTGTTAAACTTTTGCAATAGGAATCCAGGATTAGACCTTTCTGAGCGCTCTTTTTCCGAAAAGGAACCATAGAAAAGACATGCCTAAAATACATTTTTTTTTGCTGTCCTTTTAAAAAAGAAAAAGAAATGTGTTTCAGTTTGGAGTCTCTGAAAAATAGAATGTGATCAAAAGCAGAGAGATGGGGTCTCTTTCTCTGCTCCCCCCTTCTTTGTTTTTCAACTCTCCTGCTTCCCTTGCCCATAATTCACTTATTTGGTTCTTATGATCTGATGCTTTCTAATAATGGAGCTGGCCAGATAATCCCTCTTTTTCTGTTTCCTTATTTCCCTAGATAATGCTCCATCATGCTTCACAGCAAAGTAGGAATTTTAAGCATGGCTTTCCATTTTTACTCAGCACTTCCACTGTCCTGTGATGTGTCGGCAACAGCCAGCACGAACTACCAGAGGTCACAAGGATGGCTCGGCAGCTGCTGTTGACGCTTTTATTTGCTTAACCAGGCATTTCTGAAGTTTCTCAGATGATGCATTTCCAAGATGACCTGAGAGATGAGATGGGGCACTAGCCAGTCTCGGTTTCAATGCTTTCGGTCCCTTGAAAACTAGGGTGTTAGCTGTTGCAGAGAACAATAAGCCCATTTCTGCCAAAGATTTGCACTGTTATGCGGCCAACTTTTCAGCAGACTGAGAAATGAGGCCGCATTTAAGATTTCCCACCAGTGGGAGGTATATGCCACCAATCTGTATTGGATGTGGTGCAAGACAAAAGGGAGCTGCAAAGTTAGCTGGATCTGTGCTAATGTGGTCTCTTGAAAGGAAGAGAGACGGGAAAAACTTGGCTCGAATTACTTTGCAAAACACTTTCCCCCCAGTGCTCAGAATTGAAAAGGATCTGATTAAAATGTATCAGATTGACTATATTTTCATGACAGCAATGAGGCAGGCAATTTGTTTCCTTCCCCCATCTTTAATGAGCACCGTTTAGACAGCTTTGTACTCGCTTTTTGGCACAGCTTTTGGATCCATAGGATGGACTCGGAAGCAGCCTTGTTTCTATTAGTTATAAGAATTTTCATTTTGTGGATAGTTATTTCACCATAGCTGTGACCATACCTCAGTTATTCTCCTGACTGCAGGCTCAACTTCCTCAATACGATTCTCTTATACTGAATGACGTAAAGAGGAAGGTTCTGCTAATGTGTGTCGTGTGGCAATTGTCTCCTGCCCGAAACTATACCCTCCAACATTGCCCTGAAACACTCAAGACCCCTGAGGTTCTCCATCTCTGCTTCCCCTCCTCTTGCCTCAACAGTATTATCTCTCCTTCTCTGGCTCACTTTACGACACATATTATGCTTTAAATGGTAGTGGCCCAGGGGCAATGGCAGCCGTGGCACAGCTAAATCCTAGGCAGCCTTATGGCTGGTGGAAGAAGGGGGCAGCAGAAAGCACCATCTGGCAATGATAACTGAGGCCTACATCAATGTCTGAAACCTTGCCCAGTGCGCAGCCTTAGTGTATAATCCATGCCGTTTGTGCCCTGAGGCCCCTTTGAGGTATTGACTTTAGAACTAGTTCCACAAAGAGTTACCCTGAAAAGACAATAGACCGTTGGGGAAGAACGTGATTATCCATAAACTCGTCTTTATTTTCAGCTTGCTTTATGGCTCAATCTCCAGAAGTAGTCCCTCATGGCGTAGTGTTGTTGTTTTTTTCTAAAGGAGAAGAAAAGGATGGCGAAGCAAATTGAAGGGTTGTTATTATAGGATACGTGACTTATTTTAAAACACCCTCCTTGTTCTGTTCTCTTGCGTGCAGCACAGCTTACAGAGAAACAGTGGGAGATGGCCAAATAAATCGATAGCTTGCCTCGTCTTCTACCTTTCATTGCTGTGTGTCAGCAACAAAGCCACCATTCAGGCGCAAACATCTGCCTTGGTCTACTCCCCCCTGAGTAATTCCAAAAACAATGGCCAAGCGCCCTTCATTGATCATTATTGACAAGCCCTTATTACAGAACTGTGGAAGGCTTGCATTACTTGACTTCAAACTGCATATGTCTTCTTGGGGGGTTTCAGTGGGTGCAGAATAGGTACATTTCAGAACTTGTCTGTGTGTATGTGTACATATACATGCACACGTCCAGTTTTGTACATACTTTTAGGCATACATTTTTTTAAAAACAATTATTTTATTGGCTTTTAAACAACTACAATAGCCATTAAACACTTATCCAGCAGCACATCTAATGGTGTTTGTTTTTATCCATCGTCTCTAAACATACATTCCACATTCAAACATATTATTTAACGTAACCCCTCCACTGAGAATGTTGACCGGTTGGTATAAGAAGGCCTTGATTTTGTTCATTAACAGAAATAAAAGGAGTCCATGTTTCTTGGAAGGTGTCGTTATTCATTATACCTTTATCTGTGTTTCAATTCTAACCCATGAAGACGCATGCCATAATACATTGGTTAGTCCTTAAGGTGCTACATTTTTTGACCTGGTCAAGAATGCTTTGCAGTTACTATTCCCCCTCCCAAAGCCACAATTCCCAGAGTCCCCTGTGAAGAGGGGTTGACTGTGAAACTGCTCCGGGAATTACAGCTCAGGAAGGGGAATAAAGGTCTCTTAACAACGCATGAGACCCAAAAATTAACTACAGCTCCCAGAATTCTTTAAGGGAGGCCATGGCTGTTCAGAGTGGCATTACAGTGCTGTAAATGTATAGTGTGAACATGGCCCTCATTATGTTTTAGTTCCCTCCAGAATAGTTTGCCAAAAGCGCTCTGTGAGGCGGTCGTCGTTGCTGCACTATGTCCCAGTGGTGACGAATTCCATACGATACCAGTGGGTTTTTTTCCTGGGGGGACGCAGGGGGATGCATACCCCTAAACATTTTGTGAATCTTTGTGCTTTTGTCCATTTACTGTATTTTTCCCAATTTGAACTATAAAATGGTGGTTTTCTTGAGTCAGAATGAGAGTACCCCTAAACATTTTTTTTAAGAAACAAAGCACTGGGTATAACTATATGCTTTGTGAAGAAGTACTTGTCTCAGTCAAGCCTAATTGATAAAGAGGCCAAATGTAAACTATTTTCATGGACCCATCGCTGCCTTGTGCTTGCTGTGCCTGAGAAGCGAGCTTAGCTGTGAAGGGAGGAACTGAGAGCTCAAGTGTGAGGAAAGCAGAGGCTGAATGTAAAGAGATTGAGCTTTGAACAGTGAGCTTCTACTTCTATTCAGTAATGTTGCCGAACTGCTTCTTTCAGTACAGTGGGGCCCCTTTTAAATGTAACTTTAAATTTAATCAGCTTGAAGATCAGCACCACCACATTAACAGCACTTCTGAACGGAGAGGTCTGTGGACTGTGAGCTTCATTTTAGGCGGTTCATGTTGTGTCTGCACTAAATATCCACACTGATTGGCAATTGTATTTTTATCGCTTCTTTTATTATTCCATATTGTAATTTGAACTCTACGGAATTCAAGTTGCGATAAGAGAAATGAAAGAAGCAATAAGCATATGAATTAATAAATCATGCAGCATCTAGCGTGGTGCACTACAATTGATACGACAGGCAGAAAAATCATTATGTGGTCCACCAAGACCCTCAGCAGTTTTCAAGTGGTCTGAGGGGGAGGAGTTTGGTTAGCACTGTGTTGAAATGCAGAGGGTGTGGTGTTTTAACTCTCCAATGTGGAGACTATGTTCAGCATTAAAAAAGAGAAGAAAAAACCTGGTGCCTCCAAACCTTCCTGTTTACCAAAATAACCATTTGTATTCCCATTTCATGCAGCTGGTTGTACCGTTCTGTGTTGCTTTCCAATTTATCTTAGCAAGGCTGGCCTGTCAAAGATAAAGCACTGGCAGATTGGTCTTCTCCACATCTTGAAAGGGACATCTTATCATCCTATTTTTTTAATTGTGTTTCCTCTTAATAGCATTTCTGACCCGCTCCTTCCCTGCACCAGGAAAACAATCTGTTGGTCCTGGTAGTTCAAAAACGAGCTCCCCTCCCCTCAGCCCCCTGTGCCATTTCTACTGCAATGTCTTGCTTTTCCTTTACATGAAATGCATTAGGTAGGAATGCAACATCCAACTTTTCTTGGTTGGCAAAACAATTAAGAGGCCAGGCAGGGAGAATAAAGCAGTGGCTGTAGATAGTATTGACCAGGGGAAGGCAACCTAAGGCCCGTGGGCCGGATGCGGCCCAATCGCCTTCTCAATTCGGCCCGCAGACAGTCCAGGAATCAGCGTGTTTTTACATGAGTAGAATGTGTCCTTTTATTCGAAATGCATCTCTGGGTTATTTGTGGGGCCTGCCTGGTGTTTTTACATGAGTAGAATGTGTGCTTTTATTTAAAATGCATCTCTGGGTTATTTGTGGGGCATAGGAATTCGTTCATTTCCCCCCAAAAAATATAGTCCGGCGCCCCACAAGGTCTGAGGGATGGTGGACCGGCCCACAACTGAAAAAGGTTGCTGACCCCTGGTGTTGACTGTGTTCTCCTTGCTGATAAAAGACTTAGCCAAAAAAATTGAGCTGCTGGTTGTTTTGTTTTTTTAAAAAAAAAAAAGCATAGAAGGAGGGGATTCTTATGGGGCTGGGTGGGGAAGAAATCCATAGTAGAGAGGATGCACATTGTTTTGTATGGAATGCTGACTTGGTTGTGTGTGTGTGTGTGTGTGTGTGTGTGTGAGAGAGAGAGAGAGAGAGAGAGAGAGAGAGAGAGAGCTATTTATTTCTAGGCTGTATAATACGTACAACTAAAAAACAACAACAGTCAAACCACGTTAGGACAAAAATGTGCATAGAATGAAGATTCCCCCCACCCCCCAAAAAAACATTTGCCACAAAACCAATAGAATCCTCCACAGCTATGCTGTAAAGCTAAAGTCTGTTATGAAACATGCAGAAAGTTTGGGCATAATAAAGTTTTTGGTGCCTAAAGAGCAGCAGAGTTGGTGCCAGGAGAGCTTTTCTGCAGAGGGCATTCCACAGATGTGGTGCCACAACCAAAAATATCCTCTCTTTGGTCAACATCGCTCTTGCCTCAGGTGGCAGAGCTCATTGCCCTTAGAAGGGCTTCAGGTGAAGAAACAAGAGCCGAGGTCTGTTCATGCGAGAGGCCCAAGTTGTGGGACTCCCTTTCTAGAAGAGGTCCAGTTGACTCCATCTCTCCCTTAAGCTTCAGGTGAACTGCTGAGACCTTTTCACTAAACCAAGTTTCTTGTGTGGGTTTAGGTTCTGTGTCCTTCCTTATCACAAAAATAGTCTGGCCTTACAGTTAGGAAGGGACGCTGGTGGCGCTGTGGGTTAAACCACAGAGCCTAGGACTTGCCGATCAGAAGGTCAGCGGTTCGAATCTCCACAATGGGGTGAGCTCCCGTTGCTCGGTCCCTGCTCCTGCCAACCTAGCAGTTCGAAAGCATGTCAAAATGCAAGTAGATAAATAGGTACCGCTCCGGTGGGAAGGTAAACGGCGTTTCCGTGCGCTGCACTGGTTCGCCAGAAGCGGCTTAGTCATGCTGGCCACATGACCCAGAAGCTGTACGCCGGCTCCCTCGGCCAGTAAAGCGAGATGAGCGCCGCAACCCCAGAGTCAGCCACGACTGGACCTAATGGTCAGGGGTCCCTTTACCTTACTGTTAGGAAAGCAGTCATCAGAACCATTCATTAACCAATAATAAAAAATAAACAAAACCTCAACCTCCCCCAGTCCAAAAATCTTTCACAACAAGCTGACAATTTCTCTCCTTCTGAAGTTCTCCGGAACAAGTTTTTTTCTGCAAAAACAAGCACAGTGTTCTCTGCTTCCCACTCAGGCTATATCCTGTGTATTCCAAAGATATCTTGCCATTCCAGTAATATGGGGAAAACAACCTCCAGGAACAATGTCCTCCTCCCTGTCTGCCTACTGCTCCCCGCATCTCTCCCTTTTCAGACACTTCCTGAAAACATCCCCTGCTCTAAACAATATTCTTCCTCGAAAATTTCAGTCCCCTGTAAAACCCCTATTTGATTGCCAACAGCTCTTTAAAAAAAAAGAAAAGACCCAAGATATATCATGCCTAAATAGCCACACAAGTGAGTAATAAACTATCCATGAAATATACATGCTACAACACTGCACACGATTAGACTGCTTACAGTTTTAAGCCATAAAGCTGACTGAAGTCAATGGAATTGAAGCATCACAAGGTGACGCCATTCCATAGGGTACATTTAGTTATGGAAATCATTTGCTACTTCAATATCACAGACAATGGCTTGGCACGGAGCAGCAGCAATCGCTCAGAGCAACAAATGACAGAAAGCAAAACCAAGAGTTCACTATGAGCAAACTTTGCTTTGCCAAAGCAGCGATCATACAGTGGTACCTTGGGTTAAGAATTTAATTCGTTCTGGAGGTCTGTTCTTAACCTGGAACTGTTCTTAACCTGAGGTACCATTTTAGCTAATGGGGCCTCCTGCCGCCGCTACCGCCGTGTGATTTCTGTTCTCATCCTGAAGCAAAGTTCTTAACTCGAGGCGCTATTTCTGGGTTAGCGGAGTCTGTAACCTTAAGTGTCTGTAACCTGAGGTACCACTGTATTGGGAAAGGGAGCAGATAATAGTGACTTTTTTATTTAAATAAGTACTGTGTTCTTTATATTCTCAGTCTAGAAATTATGTAGAGAGGCTGTGTCCCCCTAGTACACTACAAGCATATTTATATAAGTGCATCCTCTCAGTTTCTTAGCCAGATTGAACTTCCCCAACAGGGGTAAAAGCCCATTGTGTGGGTGAGGGTAGATAAACCTGAAGAGGAGAAAGGAGCATCCGTCTGGGGTGCTGCAGTAACTTTCTGTCCATGCCTGTCAGCTTTGTATATGTCATGCTACTGGGCAAGGGAGCATGTTCAAGTAGCAATGAGAAAAGCCTTGTGTGTAAGAACAGGGTATGGTGTCTTGGACACTGTTCTCTGTCCAAGTCTCACCATTTATAGTGGTCTCCGTTTGAAAAACCCTTCCTCCAAGAAGCTGATGGCAACAGGCAAGGGACTCCTCCTCTCCATTTCATCCTTGTAACAGCCCTGTGAGATAGGTTAGGCTGAGAATCATAGGATCTTAGAACTATAGAGCTGGAAGGGACCACGAGGGTCATTGAGTCCAATCCCCTGTAATGCAGGAATCTTTTACCCATTGTGGGGCTTGAACCCACAATGAGATTAAGAGCTTCGTACGCTACCGACTGAGCTGTTGCTAGTTATTGGCTGGTGCAAGGCCACCCCAGTGGCCAAGTGGGGATTCGAAGCCTGGTCTCCCAGGGCCTCGCCCAGTGCTCTAACCATGCCACCACACTGATTCTCCAGGAGAGGATAAGTGACAAGGGGCCAGCAAGTATGTACAGTAGCTGTGCACCCAAATGAACAGGATAATTTCTGTAGCCTGCCAGGCCTGCTTCTGGTGACTGCCTACAGGTATCACCCAGCTGCCCTAATGTATTATATTACAAGGAGCTTATGTTATTCCTCCGGGCAGTAGCTAAAATGGAAATCACTGATTGCTGGAAGCACAGCTCCCCTCACACTCTGGAAGGCTGGTGGAGTAAAATATGGAACTCAGCACTACTGAACCAACAAAGAAGACTCAGTAGAAATATGATAAAATCAGGTAGATTTGCTCGTACTTGGTGGCCTTGGTTTTCTTTTCTTACCCAGCCTGGTTGTACCAGATGACCTCCCTTTGGTCTATCTCCCTAGAATTTAAATTTTTTTACTACCCAGAATACCTCTATGGCTTTATGCAATCAAACTGTTGTATCCAGGTATCCTCTAATTGTTGCCTACCGCTCCTTACCAGATGTGGAACTTTTGTTTATAGTTTATTAGTTCTTGATTTCTATACATATTTGTGTTTTCTTTCTTGGACTCAAGTATACAGTATATATGTGTGTATATATCTATATCTACACACACACACACACACACACACACACACACACACACACCCTTACCTAACCAATTGGCTCTGACAGAATCTGTTCACGGTATGTGGAACCTGGCATGCCTTAGTGTTCTTGTTTTTTTCCCTCACCTCAAAAGAGGTTACCTGTCAGAGCATTGTTTTATTTCTCAGTCCAGTAAAATACTGACTGGTTAAGAAAGGCTGGGCAAATATGTAGATCCCAAAAATGGATTTCAGCAGGTCAACTGGAAAAAGCATTTGACCGAGCCCTCATTATGCTATCAAATTCCAGCACCCCCAATTGATGAGAATAACTCATTTTAATGAATAAAACAATATGTAATCAGAACACACCGAAATTCAAATTAGTAACTGGATAGCCTCCCCAAATTTCTTTCCTCAGCACAAAATATATAATTATTCTAATTCGCTGTCATATATTCGTTCAGTAATCCAAATGTGTTTTGTAATGTCTAAATATTCCTATGACATCAGCTCACATCTGCAGCTCTATGTAGGGAAAATGCAGTAAAACTAAAGGCAGATTTCTGGTCCCTATTTTTGTTTTTCTTTCAGTTTATCTGGAATGGACACAAGGGCAAGGACAAGCTTGAAGTGAAACTTCTAACAGTAAATAAAAGCTAAACCTTTTCGATTCTGTGGTGGATGGGTGAACATACAGGCCGTGTCCTGTTTTCTGAGAAAATCTATAGGGCTGCAACCCTATGCATGCTTAGCTGTGAGTAATCTGTACTGTACACTATGGGACATCCTTCTGAGGAAACATGCACAGGATTGCATATTGAGTGTATCCCAGGACTCTTGGACTGTTTCATTTCTCCTTTCAAAAGCTTGTCCCAGCTCAGAAAGTTTAAAAACTGCAAATCTGTACCCCCCCCCCCAAATCTAGAGGGTTGTTTGTTTCTAAAAAAAATAGTTGTGGAAGCCAATCAGGTCTTCAATATTATTCTTTTTCGGTGGTTAGGGTGTCAGACTGTGACCTGGGAGACCACTTGGCCACGAAGCTCAAAGGGTGACCTTGGGTCACACAATCACTGCCTCTCAGTCCAACCTACCTTGTTGTGGGGATTATATGAGGAAGCAAAGGACCGTATACATCAGGCATAGGCAAACTCGGTCCTCCAGCTGTTTTGGGACTACAACTCCCATCATCCCTAAGTAACAGGACCAGTGGTCAGGGATGATGGGAATTGTAGTCCCAAAACAGCTGGAGGGCTGAGTTTGGGGATGTCTGGTGTACACCATGAGCTCCTTGGAGAAAAAGGTGGGATATAATGCAATATATGAAAGTTATTATTATCATCATTAATGTGATTTAGCTCCTGGCAATTTGCTGCTATTGTGAACAATTAAATAGTCCACTGACTGAATTTCACTGAGTACCTGCTTTCGGAGGGGGCATTTAAAGATAGTTATAACTTTTAATGAGGCATTAATGCAGCAAACAAGCCTATTATGGCTGGAAAGTCCCAGTTAACTGCAAAGTCAACAGAGTCAGCTGTGACAGTTGGCTATAGCAGCTGAATCACCAAGACCAAGCCGGTCGTCTCCATGGCTGCCGAGTGAAACAGACTCTGTCAAGCAGAGGAATTACAGGCTGCCTGGCCCAACCTGCTGCTCAGACTTGTCTAAGGCTTGTGTACTGACGCAAGGCATTCTGGGTAGCTGAGAGTGTGTTCATGCTGAAATCTGAAGAGTTATTAGGCAGAAGGGTCAATTACTCCCCCCCCCACTCTCCTCCACTGGCCTAGTGTGTGTGTGTGTGTGTGTGTGTGTGTGTGTGTGTGTGTGTGTGTGTGTGTTTGCTTGCTTCCTGCCTCAGCTGGCTTCCAGTTCTGGCTTAAAAGCTGGAAACATGACTCGTCTCCAAACCTCATCTGAAATATCAGCACTGCAATATTGCTGATGGTTCAGGGGTTACTGTGCCGAGTTTTGCTGCTGTTCATCAAACACCTAGAAAGGACCTGCACTGTGCAAATAGCACTGTGGGAGCAGGTGCCTGCCTGGGCTGTGTCCAAGTGTGCTTTCTCCCTCTAACTGACAATGAGGGCAGAATCTGTCACAGTGCTACTCTGTTTTGAGGTAGAATGGGCAGGCACCTAGTCTGCATGTGGGTGCTGTCTTTCTCTCTCCCGCCACTCCAGTGATGACATGACAAGGACTCTGGTGTTTGAGCCAGCAACCTTATGGTACAAGTTTGGAAATTAGCATTGTTCACTACCTGGAGCCATGTGTGTTCCGGTCCCAGAATCCTCCTACGATGCAAAAGGAGAAAAAGGGGTGTGCCACATTGGTCGCTGCAGTTGGTGGGCAGCATGAAGCCTCTGCAAGTGGCCAGGACATTTGTTGTTGTCTAGTCGACACAGCAGTGCTCCACTGTGGGTGCCAGGGAAAGACCTCAAAAGTGTCATTGTGTCAGTGGGCAGCACTTTGGCAACTCCTGCTATAAAGTACAGTGGTACCTCGGGTTACATACGCTTCAGGTTACATACGCTTCAGATTACAGACTCTGCTAACCCAGACATAGTGCTTCAGGTTAAGAACTTTGCTTCAGGATAAGAACAGGAATCGTGCTCCGGCGGCGCAGTGGGAGGCCCCATTAGCTAAAGTGGTGCTTTAAGGTTAAGAACAGTTTCAGGTTAAGAACGGACCTCCGGAACGAATTAAGTACTTAACCTGAGGTACCACTGTATAGGATTTTAAAGCCTGGGATGGGCAGAAGGGCTGCAGACCACTTCTTTTTGATGGCGCTCTTGGGGTAATACAGTGTAATCTCACTGTATACAAGTTGTACAAGTGACAATAAAGTATTTCAATAGCAAAGCTATAATTGGGGGCAGCAGTTATAGGAATGGAAGAACATACACTAGTGCCCAAAACTGTAGAAACCTTTTGGGAAAAGTGTGTTTCTGAGGTCTGATGGCTCATAGGACCCGATTGGCTCTCTGAACACTCATGCTCATTGGCGACGTTCAAGTGAAGGAAAGCTGCTTCGTGTCAGCCTAAGCAAGTTGGGCTTCCTTTTTCTGGTTGTTTTGGCCACTAGTGTAGGAGGGTTCATGCTGCATTTTCAGCATGGTCACACTGTTTTATAGGCATTCAGCAAGACCCCATCACAGCGTGTGTAAGGATAGTCCTGTATAAAGAGGACAGACTTCCTGCTCTTTTAAGAGCTTGGAATGTGTTTCAGCAGGTGCACTTTACATGACAAATTGCATGAGCTGAATGTTTTACAGAACCATTGAAGCCTTGCTCCTTTTTGCATCTATTTGGCCACTCAGACATAGGAAATTGCCATATGCAATTAGACCATTGGTCCTTCTAGCTCAGTAGGGTCTGTTAGAATTCCTGCTTCATGATTGCAGTCATGGGATTTTTGTCTATCACATGACGGGGTGTGTTTTGACTCCACAGAGTGGGAAGTGACAAAGATAGGATGTTTGTGTTACTGTGTTCTGTGAAGTGGGACTATTGTCCTTTGTTCTTTTTCCCTTTGCTGTCTGATGCTAGAGAGAGGGGGAGCCATGTTGCAGTGCTCCGTGTGTGTTTATATGTAAATAAAGTAGATTAGCCAAAATGCTGAGTTGCTGAGGTCTGTCACGCAAGGTGCGCAAACTCTGCAGATCCCTAAATGTGCCGGTGTGATGTTCGGGCTGAAGAAAGCTTTTGAAGCTCCCAAACGATCGACCAGGAGGGAGAGAACATGCCAGTCGGACATGTGTCTCTGCCAGGGTCCTACTCGAGTGTAGGCTGAACTCCTACCTGGAAATGCCGGGGATTGAACCTGCAAACTTTCTGCATGCAAAAGTTGATGCTGCGTCACTGAGCCGAGGCCGTTCCATACGTTGTGCTTTCAAAACATCCAGCTATTTATCATCTTAATGCAGAATCTGTGAAGGCCCTGGATTCCTAAAAGCTTGTGGTATAGCAGGCTACTTCTAGTTACCAATACCAAGACAGAGTAAGAGTTGGGTATTTCCTCTAAGGAACAATGTTTCCGCAAAAACCGTGTGTGTTTATATACCTATTGGAGAAGGAGTGCAAAGTTATTGTCAGGGTGCTGCAGTGTATGGTTTGGTAAAGAAACAAGCCTTTTGTTTAACCCACTCATATTATGGGATGGATGTCACTTGCAGGACTCACAATCCAGGGTACACTGGCAGATGCAAAGTGCAAAATTGCCCTAAGGGGGCAGCTCGCTGGACTGTCTTTTGCTCCTTGTGATTTGTTGGTTTTTTTCCCTCTCTCTCCCTCCCTACCTAGAGAGTAAGAGACAACTGCATTCCACAGGTCTAAAAATAAAGTTAATAAATCAGAGCACTAGCAACACTAACGTTTGTTCAAGGAGTCCATCCAGCAGCTTATTGTTTGCTTTTCAAAAGGAAGATTTATTATTATTATTATTATTCAGCAAAGCCACAGCGTGCATAGTTTCAGCCTGCTTCTCAGACACCAAAAATGAAGCCCATTGTTCCTTTGGAGAGTGTGGTCAGACTCGGTCATCTTCTTTGTGTGCCTGTCTCATGGGTTTCCTGTCTCCCTGTGGTTCTGCTCCCTCCTTTCATGTAATATTAAAGCTCCCTTTTATGAGATATTATCAATTTATAATAACGAGTCTTAAAAAACAAAACAAAAATAGACCCCAAAGCCTGATCTTACTAGATTTTTTTATTTTATGTGTTTGAAAGACTGCATTCAGAGCTACAGTTTATTCTATTGCCTGATTCATTGTCACATATAAGAGGATGAAAGGATTAAAAGCATGTTGACAAGTAGGAGATGGAAACCTCGGGCTGGCAGAGATTACTACTTGGGCTTTAGAAC
This sequence comes from Podarcis filfolensis, assembly GCF_964270895.1. Classification (NCBI taxonomy): domain Eukaryota; kingdom Metazoa; phylum Chordata; class Lepidosauria; order Squamata; family Lacertidae; genus Podarcis; species Podarcis filfolensis. The sequence continues at coordinate 60,084,550 of NC_139608.1, forward strand.
AGACTGATTTCTGGGGTGGGGAGGAGGTCACCTGCAATTGGCTCCAGACACACTTGCTTTGCTTTGTGCTCCATGACGACAACATTCCCATGGAACTGAAAAGATTTTGCCTACTGCCACCTTTGTGACCAGATAGTGGCTGCCCATTTTCCTCATTGGAGACTTCTGGGCACCACCACAAATAAGAATGCAGACCCTCCAAGTTTCCCTATTTCCAGGGAAAGCCCCCGATTTACAGAAGCCATTCTGGTTTCTGATTTGATCCCAGATGGTCCCGCTTTTCCTTAGGATGTCCCTGTTTTCATCAGAAAAATGTTGAAAGCTATGGAATAGGTCATTCCCAGGGCTTTTTTTCCAGTCAGAACTCGCTGGAACTCAGTTCTGGCACCTCTCAGGTGGGCACCATTGCCATTTTAAGAGAACAAGGGAGACGTTCCCTGTGAGGTCTGGCACCTCTTTTTCTGCAAAAATAGCACTGGACACCCCTATTTTCAAGAAAAGTTGGAGGGTATGAGAACATAAGAAGTGTGTAAGTCGGAATCAGATAAGTTCTGGAGATGTATTGAGGTACGTTTTATCATATATGGTGAACGTGTAAAAGGGTAAAAGAGTTTTGGGAAATGATCTATAATGAATTGAAAAAAAATGTTTAAAAGTACCTTTCAAAAAAACCAAAAAACCAGAGTCCTTTTTGTTGGGGATAATTCAGAGGGAGATTCCCAGGTGTCAGAAAAAGACTATGTATGCTACTACAGCAGCCTGTGTTTTGTTAGCCCAAAAATGGAAAACAAGCAAGGTCCCAACCAAAGAAGAATGGCAACTTAAACTGATGGAATATGCACAGGTTGCAGATTTAACATATAGAATAAGAGAACAAGAAGAACACACGTTTAAAGAAGACTGGAAAATGTTTACTGAAAATTGTGTTTAAAAACGCTGGTAGCATTAAGATTAATTCAACAGTGTAAATAAGTTTTGATGGATGTAACAATGGATTCCTGAATGGTTTAGTTCATGTAAAATATGCAGGGAAGTATGGTAAGCAAAATGAAGCACGGAAAGAGAAGAACGGAAGTCCTTGATATTTAAGGTTGTTTAAATGAATATTAAATATAATATGAATATAATTAAATTAGAAAATTTAATAAACATTTTAAAAAGAACATAAGAAGTGCCTTGCTGGATCAAACCAAGGGGTTGTCTAGTCCAGCACACCGACACCAGCCAGATCCCCATGGAAAACCGTAAGCAGAACCAGAACATGACAGCACTCTCTCCACCTGAGCTTTCCCCAGTAATCCAGGAAACAGATTTTTCTGTCAGCATTGATTTTCAACTGGTTGGCTCCACCTTCACTTTAGAGAAAGGGCCAAGCTAGAAATTGCATGGCAATTGTGTTTGTTTAGTCGTGTCCTACTTGTGCCCTCAATATTTCCCAACATCAGGGTCTTTTCCAGGGAGTCTTCTCTTCTCATGAGGTGGCCAAAGTATTGGAGCCTCAGCTTCACGATCTGTCCTTCCAGTGAGCACTCAGGGCTGATTTCCTTCAGAATGGATAGGTTTGATCGTCTTGCAGTCCATGGGACTCTCCAGAGTCTCCTCCAGCACCATAGGCAATTAATCTAGCATTAATCTCCTAGTGTTATTTGTAGTATTATTTTAAAGTAAAAAAGCAGTCACAAGATGCTACCCTGTTGAGTTAAGAGACACAGGTATCATGAGCTGGCTGAGTCAGGATTATGAAGTTGGGTGGCTTGCCAAGGACATTGAGAAACCTGATACTAAGGATCCTAGGGAAGGACCAAGTGGTGGTGGTGAGTTGCCTCAACCAGCCTTCTCACTCAACCAATCACCGCGGGGATAGTCACAAGCCCCACCTCCCTCTCCAGAGCTGTTGGAGCCCATTTCTGACACACCCATAGTGACTGCCCACCTGTCATGTAGTGGACCTAGCCTTACCTCTCCAGAGGGGGATGTTGCACCTGCCCTGTCCACCTCTCAGGAGACAGATACATCTCCTTTGTTACTAGGGCCCAAAGATGCCACTGGAGGTGTCACCAGATGGAGCAGGTTTCGCCTTCTGTACTAGCATTTTGCATATGTATCACACTGATTTAAGCATTAAAAGCTTTAGGCCCTGGATAGCTCAGTCGATAGAGCAGCAGCCTCTTAATTTCAGGGTTATGGGTTCGAGCCCCATGTTGGGGAAAAGATTCCTGCACTGAAGGGGGTTGGACTAGATGATCCTCATGGTCCCTTCCAACTCTGAGTTTGAATCCTTCAGCAACTGGAAGCCAGGGCAACTGGGGTGAGGGGACTGCTTCACTCCTTTCATTCCAGCCACTTCTCTCATTAAAATTGCCCTCCTTACTCATGTTTCCGTCCCCAGGATGGAAACGCAGCCAGGAAGAGTGAAGGCACAGTCTTCCCCACCCGCTGTCCCTCCACTTAAGTTGACAGTGTCCTGCGGCTGATTTCCATTTTTTTAAAAAGCCAGGAAACTCTTACCTGCATCTGCCATGTAATGTCTGGCTTGGCCCTAACAAAGTGAAGTGTGAACCTGTCATGGATACTAGGTGATCTTAAAATAGATCCCAACATAAGAGAAAATATGTGCCGCCAGCCAATGAGATTTACAGCGACAGCTGAAAACTTGGAGGGGCTTCTGATTGAAGCAGAATGCTGGTTTTGCCTTCAGTTGGAGGCACTGGCAAGAGGAGTGGGGCAGAGGCCCAAATGCAAACCATTGCCCCCTCCACATCCTCAGGTTTGCAGGTTCCTCTTCACACTTCAGCATGTGTAGCCCAAGGTCTGTAGATGATTTCTAAGCATGCTCCATAGGATGTGCTCCATAGAATGTGCTTGGAAATCCTCTTTGGTCTTACACATGTTGCATGCATTTGTGGGAATGTTTGGGGCAGGTCTTGCATCTGCCTGCTCCCCCACTCTGTGTTTTATGGCCAAAGCCTCAAGAGGGTTTCTGAGAGCAGGCAACTGTGACCTTCTCTGAGGCCAGTTCATTATGACACATTTCTTTCCTTTATTTGTTTTTAAAGCTCATCAGCCCCCTTCCTGCAAATTGCACCCAAGGTGGCTTAATATCGTCAAAACACCTTGTAAACACGTTAATCACAAAACAAATAACAGCAGCCAAACTAAACCATGCTGAATAAAAGAGCAGAGCCATAAAAGCACCTCTTTGTATCAAGTGTGGTGGAATCATTCCATCCTTTCCAGCGCAGAGACATGGCAAAATCTGCTGCCTGTTTAAGAGACTAACTGGAAGGAGTTGCGATCAGAGTCTCAGAGGAACATTGATCTTATGGTACAGCAGCAGCAGCTCATTCACAACTCAGATTCTTTTTTTATCCAGTACACAGCTTGGGAATGACTGCGCTGGCTACTCTGAGCGCAAAGTGGGGAACATTTGACCTTCCACATGTTGTTGGACTCCAAATCCCCAGTCAGCATGGGTACTGGTTAGGGCAGGGCAGGGATGATGGGAGCCAGGCGTGCCAACTCCTAGGGGCAAAGGTGTCTTTGGCCCCCTCAGTATCTGCTGGCAGGGGTCCAGACCCCCTCAATGTTGAGGAAACGGAGAAGGCTGAGCAGAGGCTGAGTTCAGTGGCTGGTTTCTCCTGAGTGTGAGAGAGGAATCTGCTCCATGCTGGGCCTCCTGATAATGCAATGTCATGTTTACATGACATCACACACACGTGAGAAGCACTGGGTGCATGACATCACACACATGCTCTGCGCACCGCCCCTCCCCTCAATCTTGGGCACAAGATGGCGCCTCTGATGGGAGATGAAGCCCCACAGTACCTGGAGGGTCGCAGGTTCTCCACTCCTGGTTGAAGACTTCATGAAGGCTGAAGTGCTCGCACTTTTTGGGGAGCTTGTGCCCTTTGAAGTGGTCACCTGATATCAGGTGATTGGCAGGTAGGTGACCCCACCCACTTGGCCTGAGGAAGATGGAGAAGATCAGGGCTTAGACCGTCAGCCAGATCCACTTCCATCCCTCTGTTCTAGGCCTTATTCAGAGGCAGTCGGTTTCTGAATGCCAGCTGCTGATGAAGAGGAGTGGGGGAAAGACTGCTGCACTCGGCTCCTGCTTGTGGGCTTCTCACAGGTATCCGGTTGGCCACTGTGAGCACTGGATGCCTGACTAGATGGGCCTGATCCAGCAGGACTCTTCTCATGTTGTTATTACTGGCAGTTAGGTTTGTTTCCTGGCTCCTGATTTTAAGGAAGATGTAAGACCGCAGCCTTCTAGGGCTCATTGGGGGGTGACTGAGACAGGATGGCACCAACGTTATGCAGCACAGCCTATCAATTTTAATAAGTGCTAATCCCCTTTTGTCTTGATATCAAGTAATTAGAGTGGATCAAGGGAGCTCTCAGCTCCATCCTATCTAATATTAGAATGGAAGTTTCATGTCACAGCTTTTTTTAAAAAAAGCAGCTGTTGCCATGAGATTACTAAGACAGCTTTGTATTGCCATAGGAAGTGCCTCTGTCTTTGGCACCGTTTGACTCCTGCATGGCTCATTTACACTTCAGAGTTATGTGGAAATTGGCTAAGAATGGCATCAGCAATGCTAACTTGGCTGCAGTTGCAAACCTAAAATATCTCTTCCACCGCAGTTCCTCCAAATAACACCAGCGCAGCTCACAGAGAGTCGGGTGTGCTCAAGTCCCATTATTTTAGTGGTACTGAGGCACATCTGGCCTGTTCTAGTGCTGCAGACTTTGCAGTTCCATACTGTGCAAAAAGCCTCCACAAAGAGCATCTCGTTTTCATGTCCTGGGCATAGTTTGCAGCGAAGTACTCATCTCAAGGCTGGGTGCAAAACTTTGGGTGAGATCACCACCAAGCCAGTTTGGATCTCAGATTCAAACATGCAATCTGCTTACAATGAAAGTCAGGGAACTGGATATCAGCAGGGCAGCTGCTGCCTCCACAGAATGGTCCACATGATGCTTGTTATCCTTTGCCATCTACCCACTGTCCCCATACCTGGTGCCAGTAGCTTGAACTGCTGTGTCAGGACACCAGGTCCTTGTTGTTACGAAAAAGGAGCAATGCTGCTGAGTGCTCCAGGTGGCTGGAAAGCCAAACAGGATGTTGCTGTTTTGGGACTGTACCGTGGGAACAAGGGACAGTCTATTATGTGCACTGAGCACCGGATGTTAGCTCAGAGTGTCACATGACCCTGTACTGGAAGTACATGGGAGGAGTAATTATCTCTCTGCTGTTGCAGTAAAGACAGTGCAGACATGTTTTCTCTGCACTGCTGGAAAGACAGAAATAAAGGCATGTAAATACATTTCTGTCTGTCTCTCTCCCCTCCCTGGGGATGGGGGAGGAAAGGTGTGTTCTTCTCACGTTGGAGGAGAATCGCCGGGATCTCGCCTTGTCTTGCCGGGAGTTGCTGACGGGGGAGATCAACAAGGAATCCAAGCCGGGCACCTGGAGAGTGGCCAATTCCTCTGACTGATAAGGCTTCAGATTCCGACATGTGGTAGCAGAGGATGGTTATCTGATCCATGGGAATCAGCATGAGAGGTGAGAGGTTGATGGATCGTGTGCCATCCTCTGCACCAAGGAAAGAAGATAACGTCTGCATTGCAGCCAGAAGCTGAACAGACGGCTGGACACCAAGAGGGGGTGTTTTCCAAGCATCGGAGCCCCAAAAAGGTATGCTGAATATCGGGCTAAAAGTGTGAACGCAGAAGTGGTTCACAGGAGCTGCGTTTGGAAAAACAGCTCTGAGAGCTAGGCTTGCATACCAGGCATTCTTGTGGTTAGATAAAGAAGAAGAGGTATGCACAGTTGCTAAGCAACGACGGTCAGTACAGGAAAGTTACTGACACGTGGGGCTGGCTCAGTCAGAGCAATGGGAAAGTGAAAGTTGTTTTGAATTCGCTTCTTTGCAAGGACAGTGAGACAGCTTGCAGATTGCCTGCCAGAAGGCAGTAAACAATCCAAAAAGGAGACTTTTGGATTTTACTAGCTCGAGTGTGAGAGCTGAGACTTGGATTCAAAATGGATGCCAAGAAGGGGGGAGCCTTGCCTTACCCGCCTCCCCTGACTAATGACAATTATTCATCTTGGTCTGTAAAGATGAAGGCCCTGCTGCAGAATCAGAGGATTTTCGGGGTGATTGAGAACCCCATCCCTCAAGCACCAACCCGAGGTTGGGAATCACAGAATGTGAAGGCCAGGACGGCTATAATTCTGTGTGTCTCGGATGATCAACCTGTGCATATTCAGGATTTGGAATACGCGCGTGAGATTTGGGAGACGCTGCGTAGAACACATCAGAGAGATGCTGGATCTTCAGCGTTACTGTATTTTGAGAAGCTGACCAATCTGAGGCTTGCGCCTGATGGAGATGTTCAAGCGCATCTGACGGAAAAGAAATATCTGCGCCAACAGATGGTGGAACGCAATTTCTGTCTGCAGGAGGAAGTGTTTTGCTTCATGATGATAAACAGCCTAAATCGGACTTACAAAACGGTTGCCAGTCAGCTTGGTTCCCTTCCGGCGAACGATTTGACCGCAGAGAGGGTGACTGCCGTTGTTTTGAATGAACACGACAGGCTTGCTGCACTGGAGGTGAAGGACAGGGGGCCCTGATGGCGAAAGGAACCACGCCAGATGTTGGACACTCGTTTATACTCGATACGGGCTGTACTTTTCATATGTCCCCACACAAGGCGCTCTTTTCGACGTTTAAGAAGCAAAGCTTCGCTGTGAAACAAGCCAACGGTCAGGAGCTGGAAGCGACCGGGATTGGAACTGTGTATCTTAAGAGTCTGAACCTGACTATACACAATGTTTACTTGGTTCCTGAATTGAAGTTCAATCTGCTGAGTGTTTCGCAGATTGCAAAGAAAGGACTGAAACTGTCCTATGATGCTGAGAGCTGCAAGATCTTCAAAGATGGAGAGTTGTATCTTTCTGCCAGAGAGAAAGATGGACTGTATTTGTTGACTTTTGAGCAAAGTGATTACATGGAATGTAATTCTGAGTCTAACTTGATTTCTCTTGCAGGTGTGACCAAAACAAGCGCCAAGAAGGTGGCCAGGGTCTACAGAGCGTTTCAGCGGGTGTATGCTGATGTGATTGGTCCTCTAGAACCATCTAGAGGCAATGCAAGATTTTATCTTGTGTGTGTGGATCATTTCTCTAACTTTGTCTGGGTTTATGTGTTAAAGAGGCCACAGGAAGCCTTGGAAAGGTTTCAGGGGTTTTGTGACAAGGTTAAAAATGTGCATGATGCTAACATTGATTGTCTTTTCACAGATGAGAAGCAAATTTTTCTTTTACAGGATTTCCAGAGGTTCCTGCAGAAGAAAGGGATAAGACACAAGGTTGCTGTTTCAGCGGAAGCGTGGGACAGGGGTGTCTGTGTACGGGTGAACAAAGAATTGCAAAAGGGGATGAATGCGCAATTGCTTAGTTCACATCTGCCACATGAGTTCTGGGCGGAGTCACTCATGGCATTTTGTTATGCGTGGGTGAGAAAGGTTTCAAAAGAGTTGGGAAGTTCTCCTTTTGAGAAACTGTTCCATAGAAAACCTTCTGTTGCCCATTTCAAGGTTTTTGGGTCTCATGTGAGGACAGAAGCTCCAGGTGGAGTAAAGAATGCCAGAGGCATTTTTGTGGGATATGAAAAGGGTCTCTACAGAGTAATTTTGTCTGAATCTGGTCAGGTGATTCTCACAAAATTTCTAGAGAGTGCTCCTGAACAGGAGAGAGTGATAGTACACACATTTCCCACAGAGGACAATTCAGATGATGATGGCGATTTCACAGAGTACAGTGGTACTGAGAGTGACAGTGATGGCTCAGAGAGCTCTGTTGTCACAGTCATTGAAAGGAAATCTCACACAATGGATAGACCTTCACAGGTGAAGGATGAGCCACTGTTTGCTATTGGAACTGGTTCTCCTAAGAGTCCTGAGACTGAACCAGTGAGCAGAGAGGATCAGCACCTCTTACGCAGGTCTGAGAGAGTTACAAAGGGTGAACCACCCAAAAGGTACTCAGAAGAGTTTACTAACTTAGCTGTTGCATGTGTTGCTGTTGTACACAACCGAGGACAGGTTGGAGCAGAGACAAAGACACAACAGAGAGTTGCTAGCCAAGGTAATGCAGGTGCACTCATTCCTTGGAAGCCAGACAACCAGAGAGGTACACTGGGGAAACCAGTGGCGGGTAGTTCCAAGGGTGGAACTGAAACAACAGAGGAGTGTTATGTGTATAACAACTGTTTGTTTTCTTCTCTGGATCACGCTTTGCTTGCCGCAACACGCATTGATTCTTTTGGGGGAGGTTGTTACGAAAAAGGAGCAATGCTGCTGAGTGCTCCAGGTGGCTGGAAAGCCAAACAGGATGTTGCTGTTTTGGGACTGTACCGTGGGAACAAGGGACAGTCTATTATGTGCACTGAGCACCGGATGTTAGCTCAGAGTGTCACATGACCCTGTACTGGAAGTACATGGGAGGAGTAATTATCTCTCTGCTGTTGCAGTAAAGACAGTGCAGACATGTTTTCTCTGCACTGCTGGAAAGACAGAAATAAAGGCATGTAAATACATTTCTGTCTGTCTCTCTCCCCTCCCTGGGGATGGGGGAGGAAAGGTGTGTTCTTCTCACGTTGGAGGAGAATCGCCGGGATCTCGCCTTGTCTTGCCGGGAGTTGCTGACGGGGGAGATCAACAAGGAATCCAAGCCGGGCACCTGGAGAGTGGCCAATTCCTCTGACTGATAAGGCTTCAGATTCCGACACTTGTCAGCATTTGAAACGGAATCTCTTGCATCTAGGTGCACATACCTTGTACAAGCATGAACTCAACAGCCTTCTCTTGATGTTCCTCAGCAGTGCCTATTCAGAACACTACTCCCTCTTAACCTGGAAGTTCCATATCATCATTATGACTGCCTATATTATACAGTGGTACCTTGGTACTCAAACGGCTTGGCTCCCAAACAAATTGGCTCCCAAACACCACAAACCCGGAAGTAAGTGTTCCGGTTTGCGAATGTTTGTTGGAAGCTGATGCGGCTTGGGAGTACAGAAAGCTCCTGCAGCCAATCAGAAGCCGTACCTTGGTTTTTGAATGGTTTCGGGAGTCAAATGGACTCCCGGAATGGATTAAGTTCTACATTACATTACATTACATTACATTACATTACATTACATTACATCTCCAGTGCTATTTTTGTAGAAAAAGAGGTGCTGGAACCCAACATGAACACCTCCCTTCTTCTCTTACAATGCCAATGGTGCCCACCTGAGAGGTGCTGGAACTGAGTTCTGGCCAGTTCCTGCTGGGAAAAAAGTGCTGTATATTTCTATTGCATTTATATCTCACCTTTATCTCCCAGGAGCCCTCGGTGGTGTACATGGTTCTCCCCATCTTCATTTAATCCTAACAACAACCCTGTGAGGTAGGTTACTCTGAGAGGCAGTGACTGGCCCAGGGTCATTAATCACTGAATCTTTAATTCTGTATGTTTGGGAATGACCCCTGCCTGATTGCTTTTAAAATAAAGGATTGGAGGGAGGGGGAGAAACAGATTATCTACACTATCCCATATCCACTCAAAGGTGAATCCCATTGGGACAGGGGCATCCCAGAAAAGGCACCATTCTGCTGAATCGGTTTCAACAGTGGGCATCTCAACAGAGCCAGCATCTAATTTCTCAAGCCATTTCATTGATCAGATCTACAAGTAGCCATAATACTGCATCAAAATGCCAAGCAGCTCCAGCTTCCCGCCCCCTTATTCATACCCTTTTGTGTTTATGTTTATCACTTGTAGCCAGGGCAGTCCTGACTCTCACTTCATTCCAAAGACATTTTTGTAAATAGAAAATGGGCTTGTGAAGCTCAATAAACATTTCTGGATAGCCAGGGTCCAGTTCGGCCCTGTGAAGCTAAAATAAACACAACTAAACTTACATAGCCATGTTTGATTTTCCGTGACTCAAATCTCAATTTAAAAATGCAGCGCAAAGCAATATCACTGCGGCAGCATGTACCAAATAGCATAAAAGCTGTCAACGTTATAAGGCTCAAATCATAAAATGAGCTTAGTGTTTTTGGGTTAGGAAATCGCACAATAGTTTGGGGTATGATCTGGCATTTTGGGCACAGAGCTTAAAACATGTCTTAAAGTTTGGTTAGCATGTGCTGTTCTGTGAAGAGACAACCCAAATTTGGTTGTCACGTTCCCTTTGCCCAGGATCCAGATAATATGTGCAGAGGAGGAAGAATCACTCATGCCTTAATTTGTATATTGGCAGTGCTGATATACAAATCTCACTGCCAACAGAGAGAAACTGGCATACAGTATAAATAGCAATTTGTATTTTCCAAGGTAAAAACCTGCTGCTCTAGCAACAATAAAGAAAACGCCAGCTTCTGGTTCTGTTCCCTCCCACATTCACATATAGATTAAAAAAAAAATGGATCTAGTGTTGACAGATTGAAATGGAATAAATGAAGGAGCTGGAAGAGCTGATGAAGAACCCTTGAAAAAAATGAGATGCTTGAGACACGTTTGATAGTCTGTCACTCAAGGGCACTATGGTCATTTAACAGGAATAAAGGAGGCTGCCTTATACCAAGTCAGATCATAGGCCCACCTAGCTTAGCACTGTCTGCCCTGACTGGCAGCCTCTCTTCCAGGATTTCCAACAGGGGTGTCTCCCAGCCTTGCCTGGAGATCCCAGGGATTGAAGCTTGGGGCTTCTGCATTTAAGCAGCTGTGTCTCTATCATCAATCCCTTCCTGTTGTTGTTGTTGTTTACTTGTTTAGTCGTGTCCGACTCTTCGTGACCCCATGGACCAGAGAACGCCAGGCACCTCTGTCCTCCACTGCCTCCCGCAGTGATGCAAAAAAAGAGAAAGGGATGTGGTCAGAAAGTGACCACATATGCATGTGCCTCTTTGTAACCAGAGGCTATTCAGGTGTTATTATGAAACGTGTGTTTTGCAAAGCACCTCAGACATCCTCTGCAGGCTGTGCACCTGATATTCACATGTGGCCATTCTGACATTTTGATCCATTTCCCAGCTGCTCCCTCCAGATGCCCTGAGGCAGTTTTGGGATGTATGAGGGCAAAGAAGCTGGATCTTAATCCAGACAAGTTGAAGGCACTGGGGGTAGGAAAATTGGCTGATCTGGTTGGAAAACACTGGATGAGGTTCCAGCCCCCCAATGGGAGTCGTAGTCCAACACCACCTGGTGGTGGCAAACGGTGCTTCTCGTCAAACTGTACCATGAATAATAATAATAATAGTAATAGTAATGATATTTTATTATTTGTACCCCACCCATCTAACTGGGTTGCCCCAGCTACTCTGGGTGGCTTCCAACGCATATATAAACATAATAAAAAATATATAAACAAAAAAACTTCCCCATACAGGGCTGCCTTCCAACGTCTTCTGAAGGTTGTATTGTTACTTAACTCCTTGGCATATGACCAGAGGGCATTCCACAGGGAGGGTGCCACCACTGAGAAGGCTCTGTGCCTGGTTCCCTGTAACTTCCCTTCTTGCAGTGAGGGAACATCCAGAAGGCGCCTGGAGCTGGACCTCAGTGTCCAGGCTGAATGATGGGGCTGGAGATGCTCCTTCAGGTATGCAGCGCCAAAAGCCAGTTAGGGCTTTAAAGGTCAGCACCAACACTTTGAATTGTGCTTGGAAACATACTGGGAGCCGATGTAGGTCTTTCAGGACTGGTGTTCTATGGTCCTGAAATAGTTATATCGCTTTTATACTTGTTTGACTGCCATGTGTGGGGAACTCCTGATACTATTAGACTACAGTTCTCATCAGACCTGGTCATTGGCCATACTGGCTGATTCTAACAGGAGATAGAATCCAAAATATCTGTAGCCACCCACCCAACTGCCCTCACAGAGCTAAAGCTTCCAAGATTCCTTGCAGAGAGGGAATTCTTGTGAAACCAGTTTAAAATCTTTAGAGATTTACTTTCTTAGCCACCATTCCATCTTCATCATATTATTGTCACCCAGCCAAGAACACTCTCCCAGCGATGCCGTCAGCAATTGCAACAGCATCAAGCATGTCACAATTTCCAAACACCACACTCTTATGCACTCTGTCCTAGAAAAGTCTTCTTCATTTATGGACATCACCTCATGAGATGCCATAAATATTTCCATTTATGGCTCAGATATTACCTTGTCCCTGTTCACAAACTGGTGGCTTCCAAAACAGCCAGCAATGTTTGCTTTATTCTGCAGTGTGGAAAGGTACATAACCAGTACGTAGGAATATGTACCTTCAGTATTTGAAACAAAACCAACATAGCATCTGTGCTGAAATCTCCCCCTGTTCCTCCCCACACATCACCCTCTTTTGTAAGAGAGAGCAAAAATATCCTTTGCTTACCTAGTAAGTAGGTCACGACTGGACCTAATGGTCAGGGGTCCCTTTACATTTACCTTTACCTAGTAAGAGGCTAGCAACAAGGCTTTAGGCACTAAGTGTGATGGGAAACCTGTGATCTTTCAGGTGTTGCTGGAGATGATGGAGCCGTAATCCCTGACCATTGTCTATACTTGCTGGGGCTGATGGGAGTTGGAGGCCAACAACAGCTGGAGGACCACAGGTATCCCACTGCTGCACTAAATGCTCAAGAGGAATGTGTTCACTCCAGCCCCACATCCGTTGCCCAATTAATGCAATGGCTGCATAATAATTTCAGCTACCTCTCTCCTGAAGTCTGGAACATTTTAAGTTACACATGTCTGTGTTTTGCTAATTTTCCTCTGCTGACCTCACGGCTAGAAAGAAAAGGTGCTGTTGTTGTTGTTTTTAAAAAGGATGCTTACATCACCATATAGCAAATAAAGACCAGCATTTGGATGACACACAGGCAGCATTCTGCTCTGATTAATGGAGTACTCGTAAAATATACAACACACCATTGCTTACATTTCTGAAAATGAATAGTGGAAGTTTGAAATCTGCCTGAAAAGTTTTGCAGTCCATTGTTAGAATCTCAGATCTTAAGCATGCTTGTACTTAGCAGCTTACTGGTAATAGAGATACATGCTGGGTTTTAAAAATAAATAAACAAATCATGTATTTTACAAAGAGACACCAACCTTTTTTATGACCTTTGTCCTGTGCCTGTAACAGCACTGCAAAAAAAAAAGCACCACCAAAAAAGGAAGTCACCATTTTGCATAAGTTTTTGGATGTGCTAATTTCTATGTATCCGTGCAAATTTAGAAATCATGTTGGTAATTTAAATAGAAATGCAATACCTCTCCCTGTAGTGGTGAAGACCATGACCAAAGAAGCTGACAGGAAGTGTGAGCCAACAGGGAGCCTGGACTCTGAGCTTTCGTATTTTTAAAAAGCAGGTCAGTTGGACAATCAGACATCAAATGAACAAAGCAAAACATGGAGGCATACAGAGAAGCGACTCTTGATAAGGATGCTTAATCACTGTTGCTAAGCAATCAGAGGGAGGAATGCTGATCACCCTGCCTGGCATTCGGGATGCAGGGTGGCCTCCCAGAGCAGCAGAAGCTGCTGATAGCCTGACACTGGATGGAGGAGGAGTCTGCCTTTGCACTGGAGTGTGTAGTTTAAGCTGCTCCCTCCATGTCCACACTACATATTTCATTCACTCCACAAGTGTGCAGTATAAAACACAACTGGCCAGCTTTGGTATGTCCTACTTCTCAGAAGCCAGGCAATTTCATAACTTGCTAACCAGTTATGCCTTAACAAAGATAATCTAATCACAAGGGTGGAGTTTATACATGGATTGCAGGAGGCGAAGGAAGTGTCTGGGTTTCCATTGGTCACCAGATGATTAGGCAATTGGCCAGCCCAATACATTCTTGCTGGCTGACCAAAGAAATCCACCGCCCCAGTCAAGGCACATAGTATAGCACCCAAAGTTAGGTGAAGTCATTCTGGTGCCTGAGGCAGAAAATCCCGTAAGCAGCAGCAATACTATAGTAATATAATGAACCAACAATATTTTTGCTGCCCTTTTATGACACTCCAGATCAGCAGCCTGAGGTGGGTGGCTCACACTGCCAAATGGCCAAAAGACCTATCCCTGAAGCACTCCCTCTTTCCTGATCAGTAATGAATGGCTTCTCTGGAATAGTTCCTACCAGCTCACACCCAATGGGTGATCCTTCGCACCAGCAGCTGACAGTGTGGCTGGACACCTGCACTGGGCTTCTGCTGCTGGGATAATGCATGAACCGTCTTGTGTTTGTATAACCATCAAGTGTACCTCAACATTTCACATGTAGTGGACGTGAGAACGTATAAAGCCCTTCTGGCAGAAAGTGTTTACAGAAATAAACTATATTATGGGTCAACATGTGGAATGTACCCCAAGTTTGGGATTGTTAACTATTTTTAAAGAAGGGACACCTGACCTTTGTTATAAAGAACTAAATGTTTTTCTTCTAGTAGTGGCACAAAATTGGAACATCTGTGGATTTCTCACTGGAAACAATGTACGGTCTATTGCTGTATCAGAAAAATTAACGAAGAGATTACATGCATAGAATAATACAAGTGATGTAGACAATTTTGTTAAAACATGGCATCCTTCTATAAAATACTTTACTGATAACTCTGAAGAATGGCAACTAACGAAATCACAGATTGGACTTTGGCAAACTTAACTAGATTGATCTGTCCTGGAAAGGGGAGTGGGCAAGTTGGGATTTTGTTTTTGTATCTTTTTCTCTTTTTTGTAAATGTTATACAGTATATAGGAAATCAATAAAACTATATTTTAAAAAACCCAATCAAGTGTACCTTATGTGTTTTTTTTAAAAAAAATAAGTTAAAAAAAAGACGCAACATCAATTTTACAATACAAATGTAAGTGGAGAACAATCTTACTTTCATTTCTTGAGTAAAAAAACATTTCCTGAGAAGAAAAAACTGAGGAGTAAACCCCATACAAATCCAGAGTGGAGTCCCTAAAATGGTTTGATGGTGCCTTGTACAAGGGGGGTGCAGGGGCGCGGTCTGCCCTGGGTGTCACCCTGACGGGGGGTGACAAAATGGTGGGCGGCACTCGTCATTGTGGGGCCTGCAGCGTGCATGAGCAACACGTCTCGGCGCCCACAGGCTCCACACTGTCCGCTCGTGCCTCCCCCCAACTGTAGGGTGGCGGAGGCCCCGCTGCGTGCCCGGCCCCTATGTGCGCCACGTGCCACACCCCTATGGGCACCACGTCCCGCCCCTATGGGCAGTTCGCCCCACCCCTGGGCACGCCTCCCCAAGTGCCTGAGAGGCCTGCTCTGCTCCTGGCCTTGTATGTCTTCTTCCGGCAACTCCTGCAGCCAAGCTGGTGCCAAACTTTGGTCTGCTTTCTTTGGAGCATTTCAGTAAGGCCAAGATGGGAGTCTTGTTGTCTGGGCAGCCCAGGCTCTCCATCCACACTGCCCCAGCTTGTGCCCCAGAAAGGTCACTTTGGTGCTACTAATGCAGTTGTTTGACTTCACCCCTGGAGGCGCACTCCATTCGCTCTCAAGACAGGCAGATACCAACAACAACATACTATATTACACTGAAATGATTAAACGTTTCTTTGATTGTCCTTGAATCTTTCTGTCACACTTGCCATCCTCTCTTGGCACACGAGTGTGGCATGCCATAGCCTTTAAGAACCACTGGTTTAACATGAGATGACATTGCTTTGAAAGTGAAAATGGGGCTTGAGTGCTTCCATTTCCTTTTCTTGCACACACACACACACACACACGTTTCTCTTCAAGTTGTCTTGCTCACTTTCAGCAGCAGATAGAAATCATGTACGAAAAGTATTTTTACCCTGGGAAAAAAACAATTTAAGCAAGATGAGCTTATTGCTAGCAAGTTCTTTTATTTCCCTTGAAGATAACAAGACTTTGTGTATTTCCTGCTGAAAGCTTAGCACAGTTTAAACATTGTGTTTGATGAATAATTCTAGTATACAGCCAAGTTAGGTTCCCTCCCCCCCTTCTGTGAGTTCCAAGGAGATTGCTCATGCCTTGCATTTTTCACAAATTATATTTCCAGGTCACTCCTAGCATGTGGCGTATTTTATGTTTATCAAGATCTGCCTCTTTCCAAATTTAAGCATGCAGAAGAAGGAAAGAATGTGAAAAATCCTGCCTCGCACAATTTGTTTTTTAAAAAATTCGCCTCACCCAAGTCTTTGAGCAGTAGTATCTGCTCTGAGAACCGTCTGTGGAAGAGCAGAGAGGAAGTGAGTAAGCACTTTTTTTGTCAGAGTGCAGTTTGCTGAGCTGAACAAAAAAAGAAAGTGTCTTAAAAAAAAAGTTAGCCAAGCTCCATTGCCGAATATGGAGCAAAGGTTTATGCACAATACACTCCTATACCTGGGAATTAGCCCCACTGCACTGACTCAGGAGGAAGACTGGAAAAGATAAGGAAGGTCTATTTCACTGACTTCACAGAGGCACCAAATTATATGTATTTCCTACCATTATGTCCGCCCTGTACAATACCTTTTCTAAAAAAGAGAAGCAGAGGTGACAGAAAGTGAAGGAGAGAAAGCAGATCAGGTGGTTGGATCTGTCAACTTTGGTTTCTCTCAGTAACACATTTTTTCCCTAGTCTTAAATTCTATGTGCCCCATTTCTGCAGAAGCCTGCAAGCGTTAATAAATAATCATAATCATAAAGCCTGCCTGATAATTTGTACACATTTCGTGCACATTTTTTTTCTAATCTGCATATTTGTGTATGGAATTTGGCCTGATATATTCCTATGTGCAAGCAATTTTTCCTAATATCATGGATTTCTGATACCTTGGTTCTCAAACAGAATGCATTCTGGGAGTCTGTTTGACTCCTGGAACCATTTGAAAACCAAGGCATGGCTTCCGATTGGCTGCAGGAGCATCCTGCAGCCAATCAGAAGCCGTGGAAGCTACACCGGACGTTTGGCTTCCAAAAAGCGTTCGAAAATTGGAACACTCACTTCTAGGTTTCAATTGTTCAGGAGCCGATTTGTTCAGGAGCCAAGCCATATGCATTTTGTGTGTGTGTGATCAAGCTGGTGAGCATAGTTCTCCTTCACAACAACTATGAGAGGTAAATTAACCTGGTACGCAGAACACCTGCTTTTATGATGGAAGATGAATTACGTCTGTAGATCAGAAAGTCAGCTTTAATGACAGACATTCATTGGTCTGTTGTACTTACTGAGCGGGGCTCAACTGTAGTCATGGCAAATGTTGAAGCTGTCACATTGGCCTGCAAACCGGTTCAACAAGGCACAGTTATATGCCGTCTTCTGCAGGTAAATACTTCAGGAGCGTCAATTATATGTAGCCAGCATATAACAGGATTACAGAGTTTCAGAAAGGCCTGCTTGTTTGGAACAATTGCTGACTGATAACGGAATTATCCACACATATACACACCCATTCTGCAAACATTGGCATTTTGCACTGACCTTACAATGAGGATGAGAAAACGGGATATGCATTTGTTAAGCACATTCATTGCCCAAGTATTTTAACTATTTAATAAAGACATTTGTATCTGTGCTGGAAATGTAGTGCAGATGAGGGTGTGTTTTCCCATCTGGGATATCTGCAATATCTTCCAGACTAAAAGAACAATCCTACACACAAGAAACAGGCATAAGGCAAGCCTAGTGTAAGTTAAGTCAGTGTAAAATACACTACATCCAAACACCCAAATGTTCAGGAGCAGGGCTACTGCTGGCTCACTCGGCCGAAGTCTGACAGAGGGAAAGCAAGCCTTTAAAATAAGAGTTTGAGTTACACTACCCTGTTTGCCGGGTGCCACGTCACAAGACCGAGCTGAACGGGGTTAGGATCCAGGGGTTAGGAACTCCCCCCCCCCCAGTTCTTCCCCCCAAATGTCTCATTTTTAGGGTTTGTGCCAATTTACGAGCCACTGGGCTTGGCTCAACCAGCTGGGACTCTGCTGAACCAGGATGTGGGAGATAGAACAGCATATCTCAAGTTGAGCAGAGGATGAGGGAGTTAAGCCAGCATAGCTGTGCTGTGAACCTCTAAGCTCAGCAGGAGATCCATTGGATCCTAACCCCACTCATCCTGGCAGATCTTGCTACAGGATTGCTCCCTAATACTGTTCCCAGCCAACTTGAGATCATTGGATGGATGGATGTTTTTCACTGCAATTGCTTTTGGAATGTTTTCAGTTGTAACTGCTTTTAGATGTTTTTAACTGTCATTGAACTTTGATCTTTGTTTTAGACTGTTTTCGTTTGTAAATTGTTTGTCTGTTTGCCGCCCTGGGCTTCTTGGAGAGGGTGGGCGGTGTATCAATTTAATAAGTAAATAATAAATGTCAGAGCTGCCCGAGGTCCCAGCTCACAAAGGACCAACGCCGCTTCGTTGTTAAGTACGAAAGTCTTTATTGAAGTTCAGTTTCACTTCCAGAGCCACAGCGTGCAGCTCTACGTCTCAAACTCTAGACCGCTGAAGCTCCGTCTGAATCTCCTCCCCCCAGACACCAGTTTAAGACTCTAGCCTTGCTCCACCTCTTCCTCTGCTCTTTCTGCCTCTGGTTCCGCCTGTCCGTCGGGGTCTCGCCCTTTCTAGACTCTTCTGACGCTGAATCCCCTGAGACTTCCCCCTCCCTCCGGCGGGCTTTAGGAGCTGGTTCCCAATCCGGGCTCCTGCTGTCCCTCGCGCCTGTACATTTGAACTTGGCACGCGCGCCCAGCCAGCAACTTTCCTCCTGACCGTTTCACTGCTGCTGTCACTGCTTCCCCCTTCGGGGAGGCTAGCTGCAACTGACCTCCCCTCCATTCCCCCACTCTCCGATGGAGGCGTGGTCAGCCCTGACTCATCTTCTCTCCCCGCTGGAGGAGACGCTGGTCCTGACACATGTGACTCTTCCCCCTCACTACGCTCTGGTGGGGAAACTGGTCCTGATCCCCCGCTGCTGCTTTGGGGTTCCCCGCTGGCTCCTTGTTTCTGGTGCGTCCCCCCTGGGACCCCCCTTGCCCTGACCATCGGCGCCCCCTTCTGGGAATCTTCTGATTCGCTGGAGAAGCTCATGGAATCTCTCGGGTCACTGTCATACTCCCCTACGCTGCCCTCTGATTCTTCCCCTTCGCTCTCCATTTCCTCTCTCCCCTGTGCTCCTGCTCCCGAGCCCCTGACAATAAATTAGTGTTTTCTCTTCCTTTTTTCCATATATGTTCTATTTCTGTGTAGCCACCCAGGTTTCCTGGAATTAGGAGGTCATCTTGAATTTGCAGAGCAGTGTTAGTCACAAAATGATTAGCAAAACTGGAAGTCCTTGTAATGGCTTTCCATTGACTCATGCCTGGAAGATCTTTTCACCGTGGTTGTTTCCAGAATCCATTACATTTGTTTGAGAATTCAGGGCTGTATTTTACTAACTGTTTGGAATTCACACGTTGAGTTGTAAAAATTTAAAATAAATGGGGATGCTTTAGTTGCTGAATCTTTAATGCTATCTAGAAATGTTCCCACCTGCTAATTATAGTACAGTGGTACCTTGGCTCTCGAAAGTAATCTGTTCAACTTCCAAAACATTCAAAAACCAAGACACGGCTTCTGATTTGTGCAGGCATCCCAGAAACAATAGCCGGCAGCCACATCGGACATTTGGCTTCCAAAAAGAGTTCGAAAACTGGAACACTTACTTCCAGGTTTTTCGCGTTCGGGAGCCGATTTGTTCTTCAACTAAGCCGTTTGAGAACCAAGGTTCCACTATATCTTCCTCCTCCTCATCTACCTTTTTACCCTGCAGCTGAGAGCAATATAAACAGGCCGTCCAACTCACAAATGTTTTCTCTGTAGGTTAGGCTAAGACATCATAATTTGGCCAGGGTCAGCTTTATGGCCCAATTGGCAGTTCTAGTCTAATGCAACAGTGGATGATCTTTGGCACCTGGGCTTAAATAGGCCAGCCAGGCCTCCCCATTAGACCACAATGAGTCAGATACTCTTGGAGGAGACAGGTTTTCTAGATGCATTTCAATCAGGCCTGGCTTGGGTAGATAAACTGCTTTGGCCACCTTGTATGATGACCTGTGTCGGGGCAGACGGGAGGGTGGGACTCTGTTGGTCCTTCTTCATCTCTCAGCCATTTTCAGTCCTCATGACCCCATGGTATTGCTCTAGAGCGGCTGTCTGAGTTGACTATTGGGGTCACTGCTTTGCAGCCATTCTGCTCCTACTTGGCTGGCTCCAGAAAGTGGTTCTTAGGGAGTATTGCTCCTTCCTTTAGTATGGGGCCCTGCAGGGCTCAGTTCTGTCCTCCATGTTGTTTAACATCTACATGAAACTGCAGAATGGGGTACTGTTTTGGAGTTTTGACTTAAAACGTGACCAGAAAAAAACCTTCACTAGACAATGGGTGTGTCACTCTAACCTTCACTGTCTAGTTTTCTAAATGTCTATTTTTGTAAATGTCAATTGGCTAAAAGCACTGAAATGTGGGAGCAGGCTACATTTCTCACAAAATAAATGAGGAGAGGGCCTGCAGATTTTGCCTTGTATCTCGGGTTTTACAAGGTCTAGAGACTTCTCTGGTTTTGTTTTCATTTTTAAATTGAAACTAGGAATTACGGGATTTTGGCTCCTCTAGGGGGCAACTGTATTCTTTTTGACCACCCACAGAAACCCAACACCTGACATCTACATAATAGCCCTTACAGTGCCAGGTGAATATGCTTTAAGTTACCCAGGCATTTCAATTGGCAAAATTCTGCCACCTTCCTTGAAATTTGTATCTGCTTGTTTGCTAACGTAGTTGTTATTGTTTTATTGAAGGGTGGGGCAGTTGTATTGGAATTTTAAATCTATATGTGTTGTACACCTCCCTGACATTTAACCCAGTGAGGAATGGTTCAAAAAATGCTTTAAATCAACATTAAATAAAAAGAAATAAAATATGTTGCAGTTTTTGTAACTAAGAGCACCCATAGCTATTCACTTACTTAATTTCATGTTACACGACTGACCTAAAGCTTGCATCTAAAGGCTGGGAAACCCATTCTGCGATTACTTTTATTATAGCATGCAAGCCACGGTGAGCAGCTTGTACCTCTTGAATTGTTCTTAGCACAGTCATTAGGAGATGCTGTTGCTGGACGGCCTTTCACAGCCTGAGCGAAGGCTGCTTAATGTAACAGCTACTCCCCGGAGTCTTCTTTATGTATTTCCATTTTCTACAGCTGTTGGGAAATTACTGGCCTCTCTGGAAAACAATTTGCCCTGCCCATTGTTCGCAGGGCTTCCCTCGGAAATAAGACCATTGCCTCGGGAATTCATCCTTTTAGAGTGCTGTAATGTAAACCTCGTGTTCTTGAGGCTAATTCGTTAATTTAGTTCCAGCGGGCTAGAAAAGAAAATGCCAACGCTGCATTCATTTCGGGACATTGCTTAACTTATGGAGCTTAATTAAAAACCCACGATCCACCAAAGGGCAATCATAGAAATCTCCCTTCTGTTAGAAATCCGGGGGGGGGGGGTGTGTGCAAAAATCTTGAGTAGCATAACATTACGCAGGTCTACTTATAAGTCACTCACATTGAGTTCAGTTAGGCTTACTCCCAAGTAAGTGTTTTTAGGATTGTAGCTTTGTGAGGGGGGTGGGGCAGCAGATGTTTCTGTATACCTGTCAAATTATTACAGTGGTACCTCGGGTTAAGAACTTAATTGGTTCTGGAGGTCCATTCTTAACCTGAAACTGTTCTTAACCTGAAACTGTTCTTAACCTGAGGTACCACTTTAGCTAATGGGGCCTCCCGCTGCTGCTGCGCTGCCGCCGCCCAATTTCTGTTCTCATCCTGAAGCAAAGTTCTTAACCCGAGGTACTATTTCTGGGTTAGCCGAGTCTGTAACCTAAATCATCTGTAACCCGAGGTACCACTGTACTGAAATATTCTGAACTGAGGAAGCTTCTCAGCCTGAAGGGACAAATATGATGACCTGGCGGGCCAAAGGTAATTAGCATCTCTTCTTCACATATTATTCTCATAACCTGCACATGCATAATGGATGCCGAACTACGGCTGATATTGGTTTTGTTCTGTGCATTTTTATTCCAGAATAGAAGCATATTTTTTTACCCCACTTCTCAGAGCAGTAAAAACCAAGCGGGTGCTCAGAGATTCGGTTGTTGCAAGTCTCTGCTTCGACAGCATTGAGAAACAAGGCGGGGCGGGGGAGAGAGACAGTTACAATATGATTGCATCTTACATGGAGGTTTGGTTCCGAGGGCTCCGTGTATATGCAAAAATGCTTATATTTAAACCACAGCGCCCAAGCAGCCCTTGCCTTCCAGAGCTGACTCGCTAAGTGAGCTTTTCCCCCTAGCAAGGCAGAGAGCTTAAAAGCTCTTTTCATCCTGGGAAACTGAAGCAGCGCTGGGATGCCCTCGCAAATTCTCGCAGGACTCAGGGTCCATAAGATCTTGCAGAAGCATCCTTGGCCTTCAAGAACTGGCACTCCGAGAGAGTCTTGCCTGGCAAGCAATGCAAAAGCTTAAAAGTTCTGTTTGTGCTGAGTTTCCCCTTGTTTGCATTTAACTTGTGGGTTTTCAACCAGCCAGCCAGCCTACAACTGTCTATGGTTGAAATCGCATGAATTAAATGTATGTAAATTTTGATCGCACTGTAATTAAGAGCTTATTCATACTTACCTTTTGCCTCATTCTTTCCAGGTGGAGGTCCATGTGCCCCATGTCTGAACATGGTTGTTTTTTGGCCCAGAGTTTCCCCTGCAAAAACCCACTTTTTAAAGCTGAATCGGAGCAAACATTGATTTGTTTTTTTAACAGTTTGTTTATTAATTAAAATGTTTATTTTATATTTATATACATTTACGTTACGTTATGCAGGCGATGTGCAACAGTATTTTGTTTTGTAAAACACAAAACAAATACATTTAAAATGTTAAAATACAGAAGAAAAAGGCACAAAACAAAAAATACACCACTGTATAATGGCTGGCATTGGTTGCCAACAAAGGTCATAGTAAACAGGCGTTTTCAGCGTTTGCTAGAATTGCATGGCTTTGTTTCTACGGCGAGACTATCCCAGAGAGTGGGGGGGCCACGACACTGAAGGCCCTCTTCCTGTTTCATGTGTGTTTGAACTGCTGCAAATTGTGACACAACTAGGAGGGCCTCTTGCAGATGATCTTAGTGATCTGGCCATAGCTGTCAACGTTTTCCTTTTTTTAAGGGAAATTCCCTTATTCCGAATAGGATTCCTTGCAAGAAAAGGGAAAAGTTGACAGCTATGGATCTGGCAGGCCTGTATGGGGAGAAAGCATGTTCTCCAAGTGTTTAGGGCCATAGAGGTTAATACTGAAACCTTAAACTTTGAACACTATCAAATCTTGTCTGTGGCCAGGCACACTACCAATAAACCTAGCTGCTGCATTCTTTAAAGTGTGGGTCACGCTCACTGAAAGATCAACGAAAGCGGCAGTGTAGATGGAACACAATGGGATGCATGCACACAACAAGTGCTGTATGGAGTGTGGAAAGTCCATGGCAACCCTATTTGGAGAGAAGATTGGGCAATAATTCTGTAGTGTTGGGAGTTGCCTGTTTGGAAGCAGCTTTAAGACAGCCACATTCTGCACACTGGCTTGCAATCAAGTCCCTTGGAACTCAATAGGACTCGCTTCCAAGTGCACATGCGTCGGTCTTTAAGCCCCGTGACCTTGCAAATGAATGATCAATGATTCAGAATGCTGCTGCCTCAACAGGTTCAGGCTGAAGGGTGGGTTCAGCACACTTACAAGCTCACATCATCAGGTGTGCCATGGCGGTGGCAAGACACACCTCAGCAGCTGTTGCAGCTGGGCAAAGGGTAAGGCCTCCATGCTCTCTCGACACACACCCTGCGGATGAGTCACAGTGTGACTCTGCATTTCACACAGAAGATGGTTGCGTGCTCCCCAGTTCCCCCCACAGGCCAAAAGGAGTTGAAAAGGCAGCACTACTTCCAATGGGAAAGTGCTGGAGATGCAAGACATTGTTGCTATGCATCCTTTGCAAAGTACAAGCTGGCAGAAGCAATGGGCCTTCTTGCCAAACAGCTGATCTTCAACCCCTCTCCACCTCAAGGTGCTTTTCCTTCTGCCAGCTCTGAGCTGTCTTTGTCCCTTCCTCTCTATCTCCAAACTGAAATCTGCCAACTGTTGTTGAGGAGTGGACACTGTATCATGCATGCGGAAGGTAGGAATGTAGGAAGCTGCCTGCTACCTAGGCCATCTAGCTCAGTTTTGTTGGCACTGACTGGGAGTGGCACTCCAGAGTTTCAGAACCCCAAGTCTGGAGGTGGTGGGGATTGAACCTGCCACTTCCTGCATGCAAAGCAGATACTCTGGCCCTGAGCTATGGTGTGTGTGTACAGATTGGCTTGCTACATCAAGGTGACATTTGCATCCATTGTTTTGTCCACGTTTGCCTTTGCCCCTGTCCACTTCTGGTATGTGGCCCCCAGAAGGTGTCCTGGATGTGAATGTGGCCCTCGGGTTTAGAAACATTCCTTCCCCCTGCTTTCGGCACCATTGTATCAGAAAAGATATTCACAGCAATCAGACAGCTGACTCATAACTACGTCCTGTTTCCCAAAGGAGGGAAAGGAGCCATAGTTTCAAGTGACGTACCTAGAACAGAGTTTGTATTGCACCATTGTTCTATAGAGAACTTTCCAAATGAATGGTTTGGCTATTTAATGTGTTGATTACAATGTTATTAAGCTGAGTGAGGTCCACCGTTCTCTTCCTAAACATTAGGAAGAACTTCCTGACAGTAAGAGCTGTTCGACAGTGGAATTTGCTGCCAAGGAGTGTGGTGGAGTCTCCTTCTTTGGAGGTCTTTAAGCAGAGGCTTGACAACCATATGTCAGGAGTGCTCTGATGGTGTTTCCTGCTTGGCAGGGGGTTGGACTCGATGGCCCTTGTGGTCTCTTCCAACTCTATGATTCTATGATTCTATGATTCTATGATTCTTCCTTCATTGACTAGATGAAGTCATGTCCGGGCGATTATTTTTGTAAGAGCTTTGTCATTTTATTTATTTCTTTTAAAATTACATTTCCATCCCACCTTTCCTCCAAGGAGCTTTTTTTTACCTCACAGCAAATCCATGATGTAGGTTAGGCCCAAGATTAGCCAGTGAGCTTGATGGCTGAGTAGGGATTTGAACGCTAGTCTCCTGGGTTCTAATCCAGAATTCTGACTGCTACACTATGATGGCTCTTATGCCAATTTAGTACAATTACAGGGTCACCCATAAAGCATGCCACATATTTTAAGACCTCTTCTACCCCCCCCTTCCCGTAATTTGTGCCGCTTGAACTCAAGCATTATTATTTATCATTCTTTTTCATTTATATAGTGCAGTCTGTGTACGTGGCATTTTAGTGGCGATCTAAAAGTAGGCAAAGGGAGAAACAGAAGAAGAGGCTGGAAAAAAAGACAGAGGTAAAGGGGGAAGAATATGTAATTATTTCAGCTACACCTACTTAGATTTTTGTGACCTTATCCATTGCCACAACCTTTCCTTCATCCTTCCCCCCACCCAGTCTCCTGGAGCATGACATTCTTTATGAACAGTTACCAGGCCTGATATCATATCCGCTCCATACATTTAAAGCAGGCTTCCTCAACCTCGGCCCTCCAGATGTTTTTGGCCTACAACTCCCATGATTTTGAGCTAGCAGGACCAGTGGTCAGGAATGATGGGAATTGTAATATCACAACATCTGGAGGGCTGAGTTGGAGGAAGCCTTATTTGAAGGATCTGGCTTCCCCAAAGAATTCTGGGAAGTGTAGCTTATCAAGGGTATTGGGAAATTTAACTTTCTGAGGGGTAAACTACAGTTCCCAAAATTCGGGGAGGGAGCTATGTGCTTAGAAATATTATTATTATTATTTAAATTTCTATACCACCCTTTGTCCAAAGATCACAGGACAGCTTACAATATAATGTATGGAGTGGTTCAAATGGCAGATTAATCAAAAGAGTCAAGGGATACTGAGGTATCCATGCAGGGCACAGTGCATGGAAACTGCTGCAAAGCGTGACATTTTCTGGTTCTGACAGTTTCAGATTAGATTAAAGGCCCACTCTGGAAACACAGGTATTAAAAGTCTGGGCACGTCCTATGTGTGATGTATGTGCCTGCATCTTTAACAGGAAACCACTGTAGCCGACTTCCTGCCAGGACACTCTTTCTAGGGGCACTGTCACAGCATGAGCCACACACATATGTATCTCACATGCACACACTTTGGTTTGTTAGAGTGGTTGGACACAGTTCTGGTGA
Source organism: Podarcis filfolensis (assembly GCF_964270895.1). Taxonomy (NCBI): domain Eukaryota; kingdom Metazoa; phylum Chordata; class Lepidosauria; order Squamata; family Lacertidae; genus Podarcis; species Podarcis filfolensis. The sequence goes on from NC_139608.1 coordinate 60,110,923, forward strand.
GACCCCACCCACCCACCATCTTAATTCCATTGCGTATGCAAATGTTATTCCATTTTGAGCCTATGCCCAGAGTCCTTCCTGCTTCTCTCTCTCTCTCTCTGCCTTCTCAGGCGAGATCTGCCAGCTCATCTGCACAAATGACTTCACCCCAGGTGGATAATATTCAAAGGCAGCAGGCAAGAGGATCAATTAGTAGCAGAGTGCCAAAAGGGAGAGAAATTGGCAGGTCTACCTTGATCATTTTTTGCTTCACGTTTCTGTACTTATCCGTGTACAGCCTGTACTCTGCTGAATGTCCTTTCCTTAGGACACTGGCAAGGCAGCCCATCTTCTACGGCAATTACCTTTTCCCATTGTGATCCAGTGAGTCATTAGCCAGCACAGAGCTATTGTATTAATTCCTTATCCTTTGGATACGGATGTGGTTTCTTCTGAGGCTTCCCTCTTCAGCTACTGTCTATTGTCTTTATGGATTCTAGCATAGAATGGTGCCCATCCCCCGCAATCTTATTCGGCAACTCGGTCATATTAACTTTTCCATAAAAGATAAGGATCCAGATAGAAAAGTATAAGCTATTAAAGATCATATATTGGGGAGGGGGGAGAACCCCCTGCAGCTCATCTTGATTTTACAGCTGTGGCTGACAGTGGTGGTTGTTTTTTTTAATATAAAAAAAATCAATGTCATTTTTCCTCCTCTGAAAAGATTATTCTTGTCAGCACTGTTCTCGGCTATGACATATTTTATAAATGATTTCTAGAATATGTGTTTCTGAGATATGAATGTCCTCTAGAGGTAAACTTCAGAATTATGAAGCCTTGGACGCCGAGGTTGTTTTGACCTCTGAAAGTTCTTCCATATAAAGTCACACCCAAACATTCGTTCTTTGTGGGGGGGAAAGACATAAATGACCATGTGGAACAATCTACCTAGGTCAGGGATGGCAAATCTCAGGCCTAGAGGGGAAATGTGGCCCTCCAAGCCTATCTGTCTGGCCCTTAGGATTTATTCTGGGCCACACCCCCTGTCTCCAGGCCATGCTTATCACAGACCTTGCTCTGTGCCAGGCATAGGCAAACTCGGCCCTCCAGATGTTTTGGGACTACAACTGCCATCATCCCTAGCTAACAGGACCAGTGGTCAGGGATGATGGGAGTTGTAGTCCCAAAACATCTGGAGGGCCAAGTTTGCCTGCTCTGTGCCCTTTCCCAAGTGCCGTTCCCTGGTTTGAAAGGTCTCCTTGAAAATAATGCCTTTTACTTGTGTGTGTGATATTCCCATGGCTGGAATGTTGTTGTTTTTTAAAAGACATCTTTATTGAAATACATAATTATATGTGCACTAAACGTGGTGAGATGTAAATAAAAGAGAGAAAGAGAAACAGCACCAGCGCAGAAGGCAAAGTAAAGGGGGGGAAGGGAAGACAACCAAAACTGTATATACTTTACAAAGTTGTTATTGTAATTCACCAGATCTTAACCTATTACAGTATTTGTAAGAATGGATTCCAAGTATCATTGGATTTGTCCATGGCAAGTCTGTGTTTATATGCAAGTTGCTCATATCTTGCGAGTTTATATAAGTCTTCAATCCAATCGTAGAAGGGAGACGCATTTTTATTTTTCCAATTCATCAATATCAGTCTTTTTGCTGTGGTAGGGGCATGGAGAGTCCACTCATATTGTCCTTTTGTAAGGTTCCATGTGCTGGGTATATAAGTCAAAAGGATATTTTGCACTGTAAGATTATTCCATACAGTTCTGTTGATAGTTTCAATTACCTTCTACCTAAAATCTTTCAATACTGGACAATGAAAAAACATATGTTTTAGAGAAGCATTGTCCCTATTGCCTCTCCAACAGTTAGATATGATGGCCAGGTTTTTTGTTACGTAAGAATTAATCAACTGCTTCAATATCTCTGGGATCTCTGAGGCTGTAAAAGCTGCTGGTACATAGATGGTGGTTAGCAAGTGTTTTATCTGGAGATATCACCATTGAGCATTTGTAGGTAATCTGTATTTGTCTCTTAAGACAAAATACGTATACAATTCATCCTCTTCTTTTATCAGCTGGTATAACGTTAATATACCCAAATTCACCCAGCTCTTCCATACGACCATTCATTTCCCGATTTTTTAAGACGGGCTTCCCCACAAAATCATTTTGTCATGGGAGAAACGGTCAAATTTATATTTTTGGGACATGTGGTGCCATATCGTTGGAACTGATGTTACTGTTTCAATAGTACCTCAGGTATTAATGTATTTAGACCCGAGTGCCGCCCATCTTTCTACAGGTACTACATAGGAATATTCCAAAGTAGCCCAATTTGAACAGTTGTTTTCAGTTGTGGGTCTCCAGAATCAGTGGTTGCTGGTATCCATTGGGACTTGTAGGGCAGGGCAAGGAGGCCAATGACAGGCAGAGGCAACTAATTCTGGTTTTGTCCCCATCCACCTCCCTGCTGAATTCTACAAGGGCGACACAGAAACTGAGACAGAAGCTGACAGCCAGGGCCACTCCCCTAGGCTGGCTGTAAGTTTGAAGACAGATGTGGGGAGTGGCTAAGGGCAGAGTTATATTGGTGTGACAGTGCCCCCTCTGCCCTAGTGGGTCAGCCTCCATGCATGTGAATGCAATTAGTGTGCATATTTTTGTTACAATTTCCAGAGGGGGAATGTGTCTGCATAGTCTTGATGAAATAAAAAAGGGTTTAGTAGACTTCTAAAACAGCATCGTGACAGGTCAGTGGGCTGACAGTTGCAAAACATATATGCTACCAAGCTGACAGCTGCTGAACGAACATTATGTGCAACTCCTGTAATTATCACTGTCTGTACTTCCTGCATTTCATTTCCTACTGACCTGATGGTTTGCAACCACCTCCCAGCAATGAACATTTATACCCTTCTCTATGAATTTTCATGCTTGGAGACATGGTTGTAAACCACCAGGTCAGGAGGAAATGAAATGCAGAAAGTGCAGACGGTGGCAATTGCTTTGTTAAAAGTGACCTCTCACGCAGAATGCACAGGTGATAATACCCACAAACCCCTGCAGACACAGACACTTCCCTAGCAATACAAACAGGAATGAACAAATGCATTAATTGCAGTTTCTCCTTTCTCCGGTCTTAAGTTCCATTTGGCACATTTCTGCACCAGTTTGTGAATTACGTTTTTTAAAGGCCTCGTGAAAATTCATTACCATTTTAGTCTGTGTTTCTCTGAATAGACACATTTGGACAAGTGATTTTTGCCTAATATATTTCTAAGATTTTTGCACACGTTTTCAGGTTGGAAAACTGCATATACAAAATTCGCAGATGTGCGAATGTCAAGGGACGGCTGTGCTTTGGTTTACATGTGCAAATTAGGTAGATTTGCATGGGAACAGAACCGAATCTGTTCCACACCCCTAGTGCATTCAGAGAAAAGATTCTTCTCCTGATGAGAGAGAATGAAACTACCCTTCCTGATTCCACACCCCCCCCCATGACTGCTGTTTTGCATCACAAAACCCATGAACATCAACAGGGAACCACACAATTAAAGTCACTTCTAGCAGTTTGGCTTTCAACACCTATCCCTCTCCTCACAGAACCAGGGACCAGGGTTTCCCATGGGGCCTTACACACCTGGGCTTATGTACCCTTGTCTAACAGAGTGCAGACACGCAACCTGAAATTTCTTCTGCACAGAGGACACTGCTGCAATTCCGACTTCAAGTCCCTCCTGGTTCTAGGAGACAGTGGGGATGTGACTGGCCCTTCCCTCACCTGAACAGCCTCTTCCTCTGCTTCCGACCTGTCCTGTGCCTCCTCCTCCATCTCAGACTGCTCAGACCCTTCCCCTCCCTGCTGCCCTGGCTCCTACCTCGCAGGTGGCTCAAAACCACATAAATCACTGGCCCCTTCTCCTGGGTCAGCCTCTGCCCCCCTGCCTCTGTCACACATGTCCTTTGCATGCAGAAGGTCCTAGATTCAAGGTTCGACATCTCCAGGCAGGTCTCCTGTCTGAAAACCTGGTGAGGTGCTTCAGTCAGAGTAGACAGTACAGTATTGATCTAGTTAAACTGATGGTCTCACTCATTATAAGGCAGCTTTCTATATTCCTATGACTCTGGCTACTATGGGCATCTCTCTGTCTCTGTGCCCTGTTGCCTCTTCTCCACCCAAGGGATAATGTAGCATTTCTTCCCTTCCCCAGGTTTGCTGTCGGTGTCAACACCAGCTGCAGTGCAGTACTAGCAGTGCTGGCTGGAGCCACCTATATATAGCTGTCCTCTGTTAAAACCAAAATCCATTTAACACCTTCTTTTCTCTGGACGACGAAGGCCCTGGCGTGACTTCATAAGCCAGCTTCAATTTCTTGTAAAAGAACAGCGACCAATTTTCAAAAATAAACACCCGTTTCAAGAGGCCTTGGCGATGAAGGATTTACAATGAAGCGAGTCAGAGGATCTGGTTAGGACAACAGTGCAAACTGTAGCTCTGATTGTTCTTTTGCCCAGCAAACAGACCGACAAGGTCTTTTCCCCAGCTAACATTTAAGGACGTGCCTAGCCTTTTACAGGCAGCTAGCTAGGTTTATGTTGTGCGCTGCAAACATTGAACCACGTTGCCCTTTCTTCTTCTCTTTGAAAAGCAAACCCTTAACTCAAGATAATTTTCAGCATAACATGGCAACCTCCGTGAGGGGACCAGGAAATACGTAGTCTTAAAATTAATAAATGCAACTTGCCTTCCTCAAGCATTCTGGTCAATAGTGCAAACCCCTCATTGGCAATCTATCACTTGTTAAAGACTGTGAAGGAGGCTCCACGTATGTGTTTTCAAGTTTATGTTGCCAGTTATCATTGTAACATACAACAGCCCAAAGGGAGTCATTGTCGTGTAGCACTTAAAATGATAGGCTGGGGAGACTGGCGTTCATTTCTTAAGCTCAGTCATGAAGCTCCTTGAGTGATCTTTGCTCAGCCTAACTTATCTCACAGGGTTGTTGTGAGGGTTGAAGCACTGGGTCTGTGTTGCTCTGAGCTCTTTGGAGAAAACACGGGATAAAAATGCAGCGGGATAATCTTTCATATATTTTTTCTAGTAATTGGATGACATTGCAGTATATGAGTACCGAAAAAGAGCTGCCGGAACTCTCCATGAACACCTCTCTGGTTCTCTTTTAATGGTAGCGGCGCAGCCCTGAGAGGTGTCAAAACTCGGTTCCAGTGAGTTCTGGCTGGGAAAAAAGTCCTGTGTGTACCAAAGAACTGCTTACTGTATGCTGTGGAAATACTTCGACAAATTTGATGCTCCAGTGAGTGAGTGAATCTGAAACACCCCTCAATGCAAAGGTGCTCATATTTACAAAATGTTTTTATTTTTCCTTTTAGGCCCCCATCTGCACCATACATTTAAAGCAGTGTCATACCACTTCAAAAAGCCATGGCTCCCCACAAAAAATCCTGGGAACTGTAGTTTGTTGAGGGGGTTAAGAGTTGTTCGGAGGCCCCTATTCTCCTCACAGACCTACAATTCCCAGGATTCCCTGGGAAGAGGGATTGACTGTTAAACCACTCTGAGAACTTTGTGAGGAGAATTGGGGTGGGTGTGTCTCCGAACAATAGCCTGGGGGCTAGATGCCAAAAGAGATGTGCCAGGGGTGGGAAAGGTTCTCCAGACTGAGGGCCACATTTGCTCTGGGCAAGGGCCATGTTTCGGTGGGTGGGGCCAGAGGCAAAAGGTGGTGGAGTAAAAGAAAATTACTTTAACTTTTATGCAGTTGGCTGGTTTCTACACTCACCCCTCTTTCCTCCACCCAGGCAAGCAAGAAGCATTATCAGAATTCAAGGACACATTCTAGCTAGGCAAAAATTCTTAAGGAGGCTGCACAGCAGAACCAGTCAGGGGTGGGGCCTGGAGAGAAGAGGTGTTGCCTGGGAAAAGCTCAAGGGCCAGATTCAGGTGCTCTGAGGGCCACATCTGATCCCTGAAACCGAACTTCCCTACCCTAGGCCCAAATGTAAGATCAGCATCATGTTAAGTCAAGCATCTGCTTCTTTCAGTAGCCTAAAGAATGCAATGGCCTTAATTTGCAAAACATTGGCTAGGAAACTCAGCTATTTAGTCAGCAGTGACAAAGCTGTCTGTAAATAGAAGGCCTGTCTGTAGCCAGGTCCCCCCCCCCCCCGGAATGAGCTGCCCAACCATGGCATTTTAAAGTGCAGCAGAGAAAATGGTTTATGGCTGTGTGTTTACGAGGTGGGGGGGGGATGAGCCACTCAGCAAAAAGATTAAGGCTGTTGTGCCAGAGCTGTGACAGGGAGCCTTATCACGGGTAGTTTTTTTTATTAGCCATGCCTTGTGATTTATAGAGATCTTGTTTCTAAGAATAATAGCTAATAATTTCTTTGGAACCAGTGATCATTGTTTGTATCCCTAGTTGAGCAAACACACTCCTCCACAATGGTAGGAAAGAGTCAGAAATTCTCAAGAGAGAGGCAGGGAGGGGGGGAAACAGGGGAGAAATAGAGGCTATTAACTGAACATCTGTAAGCTTATCCTCAGAGGGACAGAGCTGAGGAAAATGTAGGCCCCACTCTCTGTGTGTGCATGTGTGTGAGATACACACACACACAGTGGTACCTCAGGTTACAGACGCTTCAGGTTACAGACTCTGCTAACCCAGAAATAGTACCTCGGGTTAAGAACTTTGCTTCAGGTTAAGAACAGTTTCAGGTTAAGAACGGACCTCCAGAATGAATTAAGTTCTTAACTCGAGGTACCACTGTATAAGGTGAGGGACAGCGATGTGCTCAACATTGTAATTATGTGACAGTTTAATATGTAGAATTCATTACGCTGCTGATGTATTAAGGCACCAGAAGCCTGCAGCCAAGGAACTGTCTGCTTCGTTCAAATCAATATTCAGCCCCTTCCCACACTGCATTGCTTGGCCCTTGCTGCCCCCTTAGGGTTGCTGGTTCATAAAGCTGCAGTGATGAAGGGAGATGCAGCCACTGAAGTTCCCTCTTTTGCAGCCCCTTGTGAATTTCATATTCACATGCCTCCCTGACCCATAGCCCCAACCCTCCGGTTTCCCTTCTCTTTCAGATTTCTCTTCTTATGCTTGACGGGAAGTTTCAGGCCCAGCTCTGCTATGTCCTTGGGTCATCCGTTGTTTGACCTGGTCCCTACTTTTCAACCCACTGTCTCCTTTTTGTCCCTCTTCCCAGAGTCAAGCTGCCTCTTGACCAGCCTACTATTCTTGGTCCCATCCCCTGCAACATATAACCCCACCCTCATTGCGCATCTGTGCAGTGCCTTAGAAGTTTCTTACCTCCTTAGCTCTTTCCTGTTTCAGTTTCCTTTCGGCTCTGCCCAAACTCAAATTTCCTTCTCTCCCAGCTGCCCAACAATCCTCAGGAATGCAAAAGGCTGCCTTATACTGAGCTAGACCGTGAGCCCATGTAGCTCAGCGTTGTCTGCACTGACAGTGCAGTGGCTCTCCACTGGGTATCAGACCTAGATGCGAACCTCTAGATGCGAACGGGATCCGTTCCGGAGCCCCGTTCGCATCTAGAAGCAAACGTAACCCGTGTCTGCGCGTCTGCGGTTCAGGTTTCGGCGCTTCTGCGCATGACGTCGTTTTGAACGTCTGCGCATGCGCAAGCAGCGAAACCCGGAAGTAACGCACTCTGTTACTTCTGGGTTGCCGCGGAGCGCAATTCGAACGCGCTCATCCCGAAGCACATTCAACCCGAGGTATGACTGTACTTTATTGTCACTGTACCACTTGTTTACAGCGAGATTAAATGAGCCCCCCTTCCCCACCCACAATCTCTCAGTTCTCAGTTCTTGTTATACTCTGTGTGCTGTTGTACGACCACCAACCCTGAACGTCAGCTGCAATGTTGTTGTTTTCCATTCAGATGGCAAAGATTGAACCTGGGATCCTCTGCATGCAAGGCAGATGCTGTCTCACTGAGCCATAACCCTTGCCTTCTGCTGCCGGCGTTGCCACTCCCCACCCACCAAGAACCCTGCAATCCCCAAGCTGGTCTTGATAATGGTACCCAGCACCTCACTGCGTCCACCCCTTTTGCATCAGACCTATTTCCTATATTACAAAGAGGGCTTTCTCACTGAAGCAGTGGTGTAGCGTGGGTTGATACAGGGGCGGTTGCCCCGGGTACAAAATTGTTTGGGGTGCAAAATTTCAACACCCGGTGCTCTCTCAATACAGCTGCGCACTTCCGTCACTGGACTCCGTTCAAAATGGCTTCTCCATGCAAACCAGGAAATGACCTCTCCAGACAACAGAATGACTCTTATTTTCTTACCTCTGCAGCTGCGATCTCCTGAGTGATGTGGTCGGCAGCTGAATGCGCATGCTTACTCTGTCCATTTCCCACCTTCCCACCTACCCTGCTCCATGTGGCCCCAGGCACTGGTAACCCATGCTACGCCACTGCATTGAAGTGCCAGCATAATAAGCATCGTGATGGCAATTACTAGGTATTTGTTGATGGTGTAATATTTTGATGGGCTTTCTGCTTTAAAAAAATAGAGTTGCCTCTTAATATAGCTTTGAAATCCTTAAAAAAAAAAAGAGTATGAAGTCCATAACTGGTGGGCATATAGTTTCAGGATATCAAAAAGAACATGGTGTGCCTTGCAGCAAGAACTAGCTGTCAGCTAGCTCTAAACCTTTGTGTGAGTGCCATTGCCCTCAGCTCAGGAAATTGTGCTGCTTGAAGCTACTCTTGGCTGGTTTTTGTAAGTGGCTCTTACAGCACAGTCCTAAGCCTGCTTGATTAGACTAGTAAGTATTTTTAGGACTGCAGCTTTACTGGTTCTTGATAACTACTGTTGCTTTTAGCTAGGTCTAGATCTGGTGAGAGATAGCGAGAGACAGACTTGAAAAACTGAGGGCACCATCTTATGCAAATTCTGGATGAATTCTATGTAAGAGGGAGTGGTAGGTGGAGAATCTATTCACCTTCTTGATTTATTACTGCACATATCAATCGTGTGAATTGTTGGGTAACTTTTGATCAATCATAAGTCACTGCCATGCTAAGCTTTCTCACAGATTTGCTATGAGGACAAAGGTCATAAGAACAGCAATGTTTTCTACATGCTGAAAAACGAGGCAGAAACCATAAGTGATTTCCAGAGGGGTAGCTCTGTTAGGTGGGCAGTGAGGGGTGTGTGTGTGTGAAAGATGAGCAATTGCAAGTCCCTTTTCAGGTCTCTGTCTGACTACTGCAATTCTCTCTGGGAGGAAGAAAAAAAAAGAATACCCCTTGAGCAATTTAAAACTTTCCAGACAATGCTTGTTACACAATGGTCTATTAAACACATCACAGCTGAGCTTCTGTTAGTGACTCATCCTGGCAATAGATAGACAGTCTGGCAGAGCCACTGAGCAGATGGAAGCTTAAGAGGTGGAGGAACTTCATCAGAGATAAGGAACCTTTGGCCTTCCAGATGTTCATAGAATTGTATAGTTGGAAAGGGACCCTGAGGGTTTCCCAAACATGGGTCTCCAGCTGTTCTTGGACTACAGTTCCCATCATCCCTGACCACTGGTCTTGCTAGCAAGGGATGATGGGAGTTGCAATCCAAAAGCAGCTGGAGAACCAAGTTTGGGAAGCACTGATCTAGTCCAACCCCTTTCCTTGCAGGAATATGCAGCTGTCCCATGTGGGGATCAAACCTGTGACCTTACTGTTATCAGCACCACGCTCTAACCGACTGAGCTATGCTGTTGGACAACAACTTCCATCGCCTCAACTACTAGCTTTGCTGGCTGAGGCTTATAAAAGTTGGAGTTCAGCAACATCTGCAGAGCCACAGGTTCCCCATCCCTGAACTAACACCCCCTTCACATCTGCTTCTTTTCATTTTGTATATTTTTAATGGCAAAGTGGGCCAACTCACGGCAAAACCAAGTCCCAAATGCCCCTCCCTTTCTCTTTATGTTGCAGCCAGCCCAACATGCTTTCCTTGCCAGGGTAAACCTTTCATGATTATGATCACCAGGCACCCGCAACGCAGACACAGCGGTGGCCTTAACACATCTTGTTTGCCTGCTGAGACGTGGAGCTCGGCCGAGATTCATTTAGGAATTATAGGCACAATGACAACAATCCTTAGCGCCGAATATTTGGAGTGGGTGCTGTGACCCACTGTGGGAGGCCGTGGTGGTAGCACTCCTGCTTCTGGAGAATTGCCAAAGCGACACAGATTAAAACAAAACATGGTGTTCTGCTACTCTTTAGAAACACAAAGGTGGTGTGTTCAGGCTCCTGCTTTGTGATGTAGCGACAAGATGGCACAGCAGCATAAAAAAGAAAGAAAGAAACCAGCTTTTTAAATATGAGGAGCTTGCATATTTGATGGTGGGGTGGGTGGGTGAAGAGTGGAAGTTTCACTTTGGAGAAGCACAGAAACAGGAAGCACAAGGCATTCACACTTCCTGTTGTCCTCAGCAGGTAGAGCAGCTGGATGCATGCAGGGATGGACGAAGGGGGGTGCGGTGGGGGTGGGTTGTCCCGGGTATCACCACTGGGGGGGGGTGACAAAATGCCAAGCGGCAGTCACATCTCTCTTGGGAGTGACGTGGTGGCTTGGGTGCCTGCAGGCTCCACGCTGCCCCAAATGGTCTGCCCACCACCTCCCCCTCAGCATCCTGCCCCAGCTCGCCCACCCCCATGGGCAGCTGGCCCCACCCCCAGGCACAGCGCTCACACGCCACCCCAGCCCCTGATTGGCTTGCTCCACCACTGGCTGGATGAAGGGCTCCTGCACCATTACTAGTTATGTAGAAGATGGCATGTCGGCAGAACTATTAAACAACGCAGGGGCCTTTTCCTCTCTTTCACCTGTCTTCCTTAGGCTGGTGCCAGGTCTGAGAGACCACTCCCCCACCCCATGCCCTTCTGGGATCCTCTTTACACTAAGGGGATCCCCTTCACAGTAGGGCTGGGCGATATATCAATATATCATCCAAAACCGTTTCGAAGTCCATATCATGGTATCGGTTTCATAGTTTTTGACCTGGCAATAGATCACGAATCATGATGTGTGTTTGTGTGTATGTGTGCTATGCAAAAATCACGATGCGGGGAAAACCGTGAAGCCAACCAATGCCTCTACATAGTTCCATCCTTATTTCAGACATCACGGTATATCAGTATATTGCGATGTTTAAAAGGTAAAGGACCCCTGACAGTTAAGTCCAGTCGTGGGCAACTCTGGGGTTGCGGTGCTCATCTTGCTTTACTGGCTGAGGAGGCTGGCATTTGTCTGCAGACAGTTTTTCCGGGTCATGTGGCCAGCATGACTAAGCCGCTTCTGGCGAAACCAGAGCAGTGCTCAGAAATGCCGTTTACCTTCCCACCGGAGCAGTACCTATTTATCTACTTGCACTTTGACATGCTTTCGAACTGCTAGGTTGGCAGGAGCAGGGACCAAGCAATGGGAGCTCACCCCGTTGCGGGGATTCGAACCGCCCACCTTCCGATCGGCAAGCCCTAGGCTCAGTGGTTTAGACCACAGCGCCACCCAAAAACCAGATATCGTCCAGCCCTACCAGGCAAGGTTTATTGCAGTGACAGTTTGTGGCAGCGGTGCTGGAATCCAATGAATTGTGGGAACTTTAAAGAAGTGATTTGATAGCTGCCCACTGCTGCCACTCATGCCGTCCTGATGGTGGAAAGGACAGCCAACTGAATGCAGGCAGCAGCACCTGAGTTGTTTCCACTTGGGCTGCTGCAGCTGTGTCTACTTTCCCCACTACATCCAAAGCGTGCTCTCAGCAGATTGTTTTCTCACTTTCCCTAGCAATAGGTGTGTTATGTTTGCTACCTGGGAAGGGACTTGTTCTTCACACACACATTGCACATCCATTGTTGTCGCTGTTACTGTTAATCATAGAAAAGTGGGTTGCCCTGGCATACTGTGCCGATCAAATGTTCTGAAATGAACTGCAGCATGGGAAAAGCTGGGCATGATCAGCCAGCCTTTCAGACTAATTAAGACCAAAATGTCCTTCGCTTTGGCTGGATCATACTCAAAAAAGAAACTGGAGCCACAGCAGTTGCCAGCATCCAGTTCTCCACTCTGCCGACCCTCCCAAATCTTTAAGCGTGCTAGAAGTTAGAATTATGGTTGCAGTAATAAAAATAGCACAACATGCCTGCAGCAAAGCTGTGAATAAATGATGACACTGTACAAAGAGAAGGTCCTTTTCAAGTCCATATTATATGAGAGATGCCTGGGACACAATCTTCCTACTCAGAAATTGCAAATAAACCCTGTCCTCATACCCACAGTGTGTCTACTCCTGGGAGCTCGAGCAACTAAGGTCACATAAACAAGACCCACTCTTTCTTTCCTACAGTGTAGCTTCATTGTGGAATATGGATGGGCCACATAAAGATGAATTGTCACTTGGCTTTTTCTTTCTGGCTCTTGCATTTACATCTTGTAGAATGTACAACTATATGCCTGTCTCCACTGACTGATTGGGCAAGGGGGCGGGGATGGCGTTATGAACATTTTTTAAAAGATGGAAATTGAGGCTGAAATGGCATGTTATAACATAACCCTTGGTTTCTGCTGGAAACAGCAACCCTATCTCCCCATGCCCCTCTGCAACCTCCAGCATAATGATCACCTTATGTTCTGACATCATTAATTATTTCCCTGCTGGTGGGAAGTGGGGGTGGGGAGGAGGCAGCTCAATGCACTAATGCCAGAATATGGTTATTTAGCTATTCAATTCCTGGCAGTTTAAAAAGGGATCATGTACCTTGGGAACAACCTGCCCCTGAGAGCCTAAAGACTTGCTGTCAGTCAGTGTAGACCAGGGGTTGGCATCCTAAGGCCCATGGGCCACGAGTGACCCATGGGGGTCGTTTAACCGGCCCATGGACCCCCGCCGCCTACTCAGGGACCCTCACTGCCTGCTTGGTCGGCTCCAGTGCGCTGCACTAAAGCAGCGCGGGGACCGCCTTCTGCAATGCTGGCCAGCTTCCCATTGGCTGCAGGAAGCTCCTGCAGCCAATGGGAAGCTGCGCACGCCTCCTCTGCACTGGAAGGAAGCACCAGAAATAGCATTTGTGCATGTGTGTGTGTGTTTGCGCACACACTCCGGCCCACTGTGGTGTCTGTGGGATCGTGAACCGGCCCAAGCCACAAAAACTTTGCTGACCCCTGGTGTAGACAATACTGGGGTAGATGGAGAAATAAATGGACATGGTTAAAAATAAATTGAAAGAGCTTACTTCTCTTCGTTCCCATTCGGGTTCATTTCTCTTCCCTTTTTGTGCACACGCTGCCATCCCTCTTTAGCACTCATTTGCCTCTTCTGGCTCCCCGGCTCCTCTTTCACCTAGCCTCACACATTTTGCCCAGGGAAATGCTTCTTTCAACTAACGCAGCACTCGACACATCATTTGAAATCGGCCTTCCGCCCACCATGCTGGCTGGGGATGATGGCGATTGGTAGTCCAGCAACATATGGGGACGCAAGGTTGCAGGTGGCTCCTGTAGATGAAGGGATGCTCCTCAAAGGGAGCCTGGGGTGCAGGTGAGGAGCAGCCCTGGTGGTCCTGGCAGCTCATACATCAGTGCTCCTGGTGCTTAACAACCTGATTCTCACAGCTGCTCCATACAAGGGGAATTCCCTGGACAGAATCGACTTCCATGTACAAAATGAGACTGGCAGTAGCAGTATAGGTGTGGCTATAAAGCCCATTAAGAGGCACTGGAATGCTTATGTTATGTAGTGGATTTTCATTAAACGTTCTCCAAGTCCCTTCTTTGTGGGTGGCTCATAGGGTGAGGAAGAGGGCCTCCCCCCCCCCATTGTAGCTCCCTATTTGTGGAAGGCTCTCCCCATCGACATCTGCCTGGTACCTTCACTGAGATCTTTCTAGCCACAAGCAAAACTGTGCCTTTCCCCCCAGGCTTTTACATTTCATTTTATTTTATTTTATTACATCCATATCCCACCTTGAGACCTTTGTGTAAGAAGCAGCTAACAAGACATATAACAACCATAACAATATAGGATGGCAACTTGCATGCTCAAAGTGAGCTCTCTAACTTCACACCTTTAAAAGTTGGAATTTGCAGCATGAGATCCTATCATGCTTTCTCTGACCATCATAGTTCAAAGCAGCAATTTAGCCCCTCTATGGGAATCACCCCTCTCAGTGATCTTTTTGTTTGTTTGAGGTTGACAGATTTAGACATACATTAATTGGGTTAATTTTTATTCCATTGTGTTCCCCCACCCACCCTTAACCTCATAATTCTTAATACATGACTCCTACTCAAATCATATGACTTAGTGCAAAGTTCACCTGAAAAGAACAGCTTATCAACGTGTTATGATAAGCATGTATGGCATTAGACACAAATTTAGGACACAGTTGGCCTATAAGAGAAGATATCCTTCTTCAGGCACACCCATCTATCAGTGTGTGGTTTGGCTTTCATTTGTGCCTAGCTGAATTCTTACATCACCAGGGCGTTTGAACACTCAGGAAACGCGGAAAGAATTGTTCATCATGAGCAATTTCTCCTCATGGAGAACAAATTGTTCTCCCCATATACTTCATCCAGTCTTTTATGCCGCTTAAACATCCACCTAAAGGAATTTAGGTCCAGCTCCAAGGGCCTTCTGGCAGTTCCCTCATTGCAAGAAGTGAGGTTACAGGGAACCAGGCAGAGGGCCTTCTCAGTAGTAGCACCCACCCTGTGGAATGCCCTCCTGCCAGATGTCTGACCTTTAGAAGACATCTGAAGGCAGCACTGTTTAGGGAAGTTTTTGAAGTTTGATCTTTTATTGTGTTTTTTTTAATCCTGTTGGAAGCCACCCAGAGTGGCTGGGGAGGCCTGGCCAGATGGGTGGGGTATAAGTAATTATTATTATTGTTATTATTATTATTTACACCCACGATCCAGTTCTGTTTATGGCTAAGAAGGATATACGAATACAGAAAGCTCAAAAAGAAAGAACCTTGGTGTTTCATGGAGTTCAGCCCTGCTGTGAAAATTTGATGATCCAGTCCACCCAAGTTTGCTGAAAGCTGGCAATTCCCTTAGAAAGCTTTCAGTGGCTCCCTAGGACAGCTGTTTCTAGGGGAGCAGCACATCTGCTTTTGCTGCAGCCAAAGATGGAAGAGAATCCTCTTAGGTCTGCCCTGGAAAAGATGCTCTGGCAGCTCAAGAACATCAAGAAGGATGGAGGATGAATCTTCTGTTACACAGAGGCTATTGACAGTCAGGCAACAGGCATGGAAGATGAGTGACAGCAGGGATGGGGAGTGGTTGCTAAGCCCAATGGGCTGAGTACTGGATGTGGTGCCAATCTGGAGAGTAGGGCTTGCTAAGAGGCAGAAGGAACATGGAGTGATTCAAGGGTAACGCTCTGTCAGGAGGTAGTGGAGCTTGTGGAGCTGTAAGATTTGGGAGGGTCATAGATATTCAGTTGGGACTTCAGAAGTCCATCCCAGGAGTAGCACCATCTGCATTAAGCAGCTATGGGGGGGGGGGACCAAAAAAAAGTGAAGGGATTCACAGAGGATATGATTAACAGTGGGTAATAGTCATTATGGCTATTATTGGTCATTAATATCAGTGGTTAACAGGCATTTTTGTTCTACTGTAGGGCTAACAGCAACCTCAAGGGCACTTATTTAATGTTTTTTATACCTGCAATTATTTTATATGCATTTTCACTGTGTTGTGAAAACTCTTCAAGAGGCTTCCTTGGAAGCAATTCACAAATAGAATTACAGTAATATCATTACAACAACAAAGCTACTCGGTCACCAAGCAGCGCAGGGAAACAGGAGCCCTTTCTGTTTGCTAAGAAATCTTCAGCACGGGCCTTGAAAAGCAAATGCTTTGCTGGAGAAAAAGAGTGAGAGAGAAATCTCAGTGGGATGATCTTCATCAGTGGCGTTGTTAGCACTAAATTATTATTTTAGACCTGAACATCTTTTCTCTGGCACACATAGTTGATTGCAGCACTTGGGGCTTGGATGTTTTATGGCCGAGCTAGGAGTGAGCAAGCAGTTCTTAGGAGCGATAAATTTCTCTGCTCTAGAAAAAGCTTCAGGACGCTAGCATAATTTCTTCTTCACAGTTGGCATCTGATGCGATTTCTCAGTAGGAGAAGACAGTTTGTTTCCAGCTACTATGAGGTACAGCAGGAGTTTGGATCCCAAAGGAAAGGGCTTCATTCTCATCCTTTCTTCGTCTTACAGCAACTGGTTTGAACTGCTCAGTTAGTGTAAATAAACATTATTTCAAAAGCACCGTTTTAAAATTAGGATTTCCCTGCTTTAGAGAAACTGGCTTCTGCACAAAAACATGTAGACATCAATAAAGAAGAAAGCAAACTATTTCTCTGAGGCAATCGTATGGCTTATTAAGCCGCAGGAAACATCTTGGGGCCAGAATGTAATACCAACTCAGGATTCTGCATATGCAGAAACAGAACATCAAAACTTTTATATGAGCATCAGAATGCAGGAACCAGTCTTTAGAATTAGCTAATAAATTCACAAAATTAAGAATTTTCTGAATTGCACCTGAAAATAGTTCCAATAAGTTCCAGGTGAACTCAACGTGAATCAAGTTTCTTTTGCAGTGAGACTTAGTTAGATTTTAAATTGAATTCAATTTTAATTTAGTCATACAGTATATAAACACACATACAGTAACTGTGTTTGATCATAGCCACTGCATTTACCATTTTTAACTATCTGAAAAGAAATACTGCTGTTTAAGCTTAATTCTTAGGGGAAATTACACTGTGTGCATCTTTTGATGCTTTCCTAGTCTTCTTAAGTATATTTTATATTTTGGCAGAGCAGCTGGTAAAATTCTGAAGGCTAGGGGAAAGGGTTGATCACATGAATGAATTGTGCATTGAGGTGTAATGGAATTAGTTCCTTTTTAAAAGGGGTGAACTTGAATTGGAGCTAATTCCTTTTTGAAGGAGGTAAACTGGAACTAACACATTTTCCAAGCACTGGGAGGGACACAAACATGGATTCCTCTTTTTAGCATTTACATTGGTGCAGCAAATGTCGATTTGAAACAAACACGTGGGATAACTGCAAAAGCATGTTGATGATTGATTGATTAATTGATTGATATTCGTGTTCAGATCTATTATAAATTATATCCACAGCTCAGTCCCTTAGGATGATATCCAGCAAATGTAGAGTTAATTGTAATGAGCCCAATGACACTGTCAAATAGAGAGTTAATCCAGTTCCTTACTGAAGCTCTGCTTAAACAGAATGAAGGCTACCATCTTATGCAAATTTACCTGGAAGTTAGTGTCACTGAACACAGAGGGATGTACCTCTGAGTAAGCCTGTATAATAGGGTTGTTCTGCCACTATGAATGAAGCCAGAGAGGGACACCCTTCTGAACTGAATGACCTTCTAAGCAACCCAGCTGCTACGTCTTGCCCATATTACTGGCTGCTGAGAAGCCCATGGGCGGGGCAGGACACAGCAGGATAGAACAGGATGCGAGGGTGAAAATTGCAGGGATGAGCATCAGCACAAAGGAAAATAAAGGTGTGGATCATTTGCCCCCGTAAAATCAGTTTATGAGATACAGAACACAATATATTCACTGTGAAAAATGTGCCCGTCTAGCTTATGCATTAACACTTTTCTCCCCAGTCTCTGAGAAGGTGAGAATTGTACAAGCAAGCGGGCTTTGATCTTCTCGGCAATGGCAAAACACATGTAGCAGGTATGGCCAGACACATTCGAGGCAGAGATCATTAAAACTGCATTGTTTGATGCTGCTGGTGGCGATAAATATCTTATACACCACCTTACAAACAAACTGGGGGTGCAAACAATAAAAAGCAGCATTAAAGCAAAATTGAAACACAGCACAAAATACCTGAAAAGCATCCCAAGTGACATCATATGGGGAACAACCAATCAGCAATATGTATTGCGAATGTATGAAGCCGATTGGCACAATATAGGTTAAGAATAAAACAGCACAGTATTATTGGCTTGCAACTGCACAAGGGGGTGGGAGATGGAAGTCATTCACTAAGGAGAAACTTGGCAAGAAAGTAAACTAGCCTGAGCTGGAGGTAAATAATAATGGATTGTTATAGCTCAGAAGCAGAACGTTTGCCTTGCATGCAGAAGGTCCCATGTTCAGACCCTGGTATCTCCAGGTAGAACTGGGAGAAAATCCTTGAAAGTCACTGTGGCTGGATCTAGACACGTCAAAGAAGTGTTTCAGTTTAAAGTGTTGTAAATTCAAACAGGGAAAACATGTAGAGACAAACAGGACCCCACACCGCCATCTGGTGGCACAATGTTATATCGCACACACAACACATATAAATCGCTTTTTCTTTACTAGTCTAGCTGAGTCCTGTGAGTCAGTGTGGACAACACTGAGCTAGATGGAGCAATGGTCTGGCTGAATATAAGGGACCAGGGGTTATTTATTGTATTAAAAAGTGTACTAATTTTTGTCAGTTTTAGTGTGGGGAGACTGAGTGTAGAACAAGAATACTATGGTGATTGTAAGATGTACAGTGGTACCTCGGGTTACATATGCTTCATGTTACATACACTTCAGGTTACAGACTCTGCTAACCCAGAAATAGTACCTCAGGTTAAGAACTTTGCTTCAGGATGAGAAGAGAAATCGTGCTCCGGCGGCACGGCAGCAGCAGGAGGCCCCCATTAGCTAAAGTGGAGCTTCAGTTTCTGTCTTTTCTTCATCTGCCAGAAACTAAACACCATAACAAATTAGGAAGTAAATGGAAAGATTATACAGAACCCATTGGAAATTAGAAACTGCTTCCAGAGATTTTTCAAACAACTTTATACACAAGGGCCACAGAAAGAGGTCGAATTAGACCAATTTCTGAGGAAAAACGGATTACAAAAAATCTCTCAAGAAAAGAGGATAATGTTGAGTGACAAAATTACAGAACAGGAAGTGGAGGGTGCCATTCGGAACATGCAGTTGGGCAAATCTCCAGGACCAGACGGCTTAACCTCCAAATACTATAGAGTTTTGAAAGATTGGTTAATTCGACCACTAATGGAGGTATGCAATGAGATACTAGAGGGGAAAAAGGCGCCGGAGTCGTGGCAGGAAGCTTATATTACACTTATACCAAAAACTGAGTCTGAAAAGACGCAACTTAAGAACTACCGCCCCATATCCCTTCTTAATGTGGATTACAAAATATTTGCGGACATTTTGGCAAATAGATTAAAGAAAGTACTACTGGAAGAGATTCATAAGGACCAAGCGGGCTTTCTCCCGGGTAGACACTTGTCGGACAATACAAGGAACATAATCAACATCTTGGAGAAGTTGCAAGTGAATATAAACACCAAAGCAGTTTTAATCTTTATAGATGCGGAGAAAGCCTTTGACAACATCTCTTGGAGTTTTATGAAGAAAAATCTTCAGGGGATGGGGGTGGGTCAAGGGTTTGAAAATGGTATAAGTGCAATTTACTCAGAACAAAAGGCTAAATTAATTGTGAATAATATGGTGACAGAGGGATTTAAGATAGAGAAAGGTACACGACAAGGCTGCCCAATTTCCCCATTGTTATTCATCACAGTCCTGGAGGTATTATTGAACATGATTAGAAGGGACCGTTTGATAAAAGGCATTCAGGTCGGAGCTAAGCAATATAAATTGAAAGCTTTTGCAGATGACTTAGTTTTAACATTACAGGAGCCAGAATCTAGTTCGAAAAGAGTTTTGGAAGTGATCCAAGAATTTGGGCAGATGGCTGGTTTTAAGCTGAATAAATCTAAAACAAAAGTTCTTGAGAAAAATTTAACACCGATTGAGAAAGACAGGTTTCAGAAGGAGACAGGCCTAACAATAGTAAAGAAGGTTAAATATTTGGGGGTTAATATGACTGCTAAGAATTTAAACTTGTTTAAAGATAACTATGAGAAATGTTGGCTAGAAGTGAAGAAAGATCTAGAGATATGGTCAAACTTGAAGCTTTCCTTGCTGGGAAGAATTGCGGCTATAAAGATGAATGTATTGCCAAGGATGTTATTTTTGTTTCAATCTTTGCAAATTGTGGACAAGATGGACTGTTTCAAGAAGTGGCAGAAGGATATTTCTAGATTTGTCTGGCAGGGCAAGAAGCCTAGAATAAAATTTAAAATACTAACCGATGTAAGAGAAAGAGGTGGCTTCGCCCTGCCAGACCTGAAACTCTATTATGAATCGGCCGCATTTTGCTGGCTGAAAGAATGGCTGCTTCTTGAAAACACTGACATTTTGGATTTAGAAGGTTTTAATAATGTCTTTGGGTGGCATGCATATCTGTGGTACGACAAGGTCAAAGCTCATAAAGCATTTAAAAATCATATTGTCAGGAAAGCATTGTTTAATGTCTGGTCAAGATATAAAGACTTATTGGAGAACAAAACCCCAAGGTGGTTGTCACCAATGGAGGCAAAGGCACTTAAAAAGTCCAATATGGAGGCCAAATGGCCGAAATATTGGGAAATACTGGAACAAGAAGGGGATAAATTGAAATTGCAGAGTTTTGAGAAATTAAAAGATAAGGTGCGAGATTGGCTGCACTATTTTCAAATAAGAGAAGCCTATAACATGGATAAAAAAATAGGTTTCCAGGTGGAAAAATCAAAATTGGAAACTGAGTTGTTAGAACCCAAAACTAAAATACTTTCAAGAATGTATAACTTGCTGCTAAAATGGAATACGCAGGATGAAACAGTTAAATCTGCTATGATTAAATGGGCACAAGATGTTGGTCATAACATCATGTTTGCTGACTGGGAACGGTTGTGGACCACAGGTATGAAATTTACGGCATGTAATGCCCTAAGAGAGAATATTATGAAAATGATATACAGGTGGTACATGACACCAGTCAAGCTTGCAAAAATCTACCATTTGCCTGACAATAAATGTTGGAAGTGTAAAGAAAGTGAAGGAACATTCTTTCACCTTTGGTGGTCATGCCCAAAGATTAAGGCTTTCTGGGAGATGATATATAACGAAATGAAAAAAATCTTCAGATATACATTCCTTAAGAAGCCAGAGGCCTTTCTCTTGGGCATGGTGGGCCAATTGGTGCCAAAGAAAGATAGAAATTTCTTTATGTACGCAACAACAGCAGCAAGAATTCTCATCGCAAAGTATTGGAAGACACAAGAGCTACCCACCCTGGAAGAATGGCAGATGAAGCTGATAGACTATATGGAATTGGCGGAAATGACTGACAGAATCCGAGACCTGGGAGAAGAGTTGGTGGAAGAAGACTGGAAGAAATTCAAAGACTATCTTCAGAAATATTATAAAATCAATGAGTGTTAAAAATGTGCTTGGATGGGTAATAAGTGGTAATTAGTGATAAAAGTTACTAAGACTATGCAAAAAAGGTATTGATAATTGGTTGAAAAATAGGGATATAGTATATGTTATGGTACAAAGTTTAAACATTCGACAAAGGGTAAGAATTTGCTGAATTAAATATTTGAATGGGAATACAAAAAGGGGAAGGTGCGAGGAGGTCAAGAACATAAGCATATGAAATTGAGGCTATTGGAAAAATGGAATGGTTTTATTTTTTCTTTGTTTAAATGTAATTTTTCTTAATTAGTTGTGCTTTTCTTTCTGTATTTTTTTTCCTTTTTTTCTTTTTTGCGTGTTTCTTTTTTCTGTAATTTATGGTTTTTTATTCTGTGAATTTCTATTTCTCTTTTTTTGTAAAACTTCAATAAAAATCTTTAAAAAAAAAAATAAAGTGGAGCTTCAGGTTAAGAACAGTTTCAGGTTAAGAATGGACCTCCAGAATGAATTAAGTCCTTAACCCGAGGTACCACTGTACTCTTCATACAAAAGATGACATACCCTCCAACATTTTTCTGATGAAAATAGAACGTCCTATTTAATGATAATGATAATGATATTTATACCCGGCCCATTTGACTGGGTTGCCCCTGCCACTCTGGGCAGCTTCCAACATATATAAAAACACAATAAAACATTGAACAATTTTCAAAAAACTTCCCTATGCATGACTTGGGGGTCAGATAACTCCATACCCTCCAACATTTTTCTGATGAAAATAGGGACGTCTTAAGGAAAAGCGGGACATTCTGGGATCAAATCAGAAACTGAGACTACTTCTGTAAATCCGGGGCTGTCCTTGGAAAGTAGGGACAATT
The DNA here is from genome assembly GCF_964270895.1 of Podarcis filfolensis. Classification (NCBI taxonomy): domain Eukaryota; kingdom Metazoa; phylum Chordata; class Lepidosauria; order Squamata; family Lacertidae; genus Podarcis; species Podarcis filfolensis. The sequence goes on from NC_139608.1 coordinate 60,133,184, forward strand.
GGAGGGTCTGAGATGGTGACCGGACCATTTCATTTTGTGGAACACACATCAGGCCCATGAGAAATCTCCCTCTTCAACTGTCTCAGGGCCTAGGTGTGAATTTACTGCCTGCCTTTCATTGATATGCTACTGCAGCAGTTGTGAAAGAGTTCTAGTACTGTGGGATCCTGTTTTAAGCCTCCATTAAACTGCAGGAATAGTTCTGCAAGCAAATAAGTTAATTTGGTCGTCTGCTCCTTGCCTGCAGGGTAACATCTGCTTCTGATTTTTTTTTAAAAACCTGACCTGGAATTGCTCTACTGTCGGCTCTCTGGCTGGATTCCTTTAAGACTGCAGTGATTGCCATATCTTGAGCCGGTCGCTTCTTTGTTTCCCCACCCCCCTCTTGATACCTTGGTTAAAAACAACAACAGTGATTCCGTGTATCATGTGGCTGACTGGTCATGAAGAATTTGCACTTCAGGCTGAAGCTACTGTTGTGGAATCACCTTATTAATATATATTAATATTCTGCTCTGCGGAGCAAGGTGCCAACTAGCCATGAATAAGAGTAGCCAACTTTAGCTGTGACAGAAATGAAACAATAGTCCGAAAGCACTTTAAAGGCTAGCAAGTATATTATTGCATAAACTGTCATGGATTACTAAGCAAGAATGATGCGTCTGCTGAATAAGATGCCCAAGACATCTTATTATGTCATAGAATCATAGAACTGTAGAGTTGGAAGGGACCAAATGGGTCATCTAGTCCAACCCCCTGCAATGCAGGGATCTCAGCGTAAGCATCCATGACACATAGCCATCCAAACTCTGCTTAAACACCTTCAAGGAAAGAAGAGCCCACCACCTCTTGTGGGAGTCTGTTCCACTGCTGAACAGCCCTTAGTGTCAGAAAGTTTCCCCCCGAATGTTTAGTCAGAATCTCCTCCCTTGCAACTTGAAGCCATTGGTTCGAGTCTTACCCGCCAGAGCAGGAGAAAACAAGCATGTTCCCTCCTCCATGTGACAGCCCTTAAGATATTTGAAGATGGCTATCATATCTCCTCTCAGTTTCCTTTCCCCCCCCAGGCTAAACATACCCAGCTCCTTCAATATAGTTTTAGTCTTGAAAGTGCTGATACTGCTATTTTTGCTGTTCCACAAACTGTGATCTACTTTACAGGGTTGTTGTGAAGGTGAATGACTATGAAACACCAGGCCAAAGCTAAAAGGCTATTACAAAAAGTAGAATGGCACAGAGGGTGGTTCAGATGAGTGCAGAAGCTATACATCACACGGGACCATGCATTACACTCTGGGACAGGGAGAGAACAAGAACAGGTGGGTGCCGCAGTTGCAGAGAAGCTGGTTGCCAGCAGTTTGCAAAACTGCACATTATTTTCACAAGGGAGGAGGATGGGGAGAAAGCCAGAACAACTTCTCCACACCCCGGAGATCTCCTAGAAGCTCCACCAGGTCCAGCAGGCGCCACCTGCCATTAGCTACCCTGCGCATGTAGCACTTTACGCCACAATAGAGAGGCACCATGTTTGTATTCTGCTTCACGTAAAGACCAAACGAAACCTCTCTGAACATGGAAAAGAGTACTGGAAAGAAAAAAAGTGCTCCAGCCTCATCTTCTCTCTGACATGTTACATTTCTACATGCAGAAGTATACATATATTTTTCTACTTGAGGAGCATTTTTCTACATGAGGAGCCCGAAGTGGTGCAGTCCCATGAAAACAGCCTCATGTGGTTCTTCTTTGTTTGAAGATCAGCTTTTACCATCAGTTAGATAATATAATAATACACCATATTATCTGATTCAGCCTGTGGGCTGCTGGTTCCTCACCCCTAATCTACAGTATGTTTATATGTCTGTTGACGCATGGCTCTGTGGAATATCCAGGAATTTGGAAAGGATATTCTGTGTAAACTCTCTTTCAAAGACTTAATGATGGTGCAACATTTTAAGTCTTCAGTAACGCATTAAGAAACTCAATGCTACTTGAGATAAATTTCGGAAAGGCCAATGGAGAAATGCTCTTTGATTTGAATTGAGTTTGACTTAATAAATGTAACAGGGCCCTCTAGTGGTCTTTTTGCATTACTTTACCGAACTAATGAAAGTACCGTATTAATGTGATCAAGTATCACTTGGGATGTCAGCTTTTGGAGATGTCAGCTGATAATACATGTGATGGACAATTCTAATGATGATGATGATGATGATTTTATTATTTATACCCCGTCCATCTGACTGGGTTTCCCCAGCCACTCTGCGAGGCTCCCAACAGAATATTAAAAACAGAATAAAACTTCAAACTTTAAAAACTTCCCTAAACAGGGCTGCCTTCAGCTGTTTTCTAAAAGTCAGATAGCTGTTTATTTCCTTGACATCTGATGGGAGGGTGTTCCACAGGGCAGGTGCCACTACCAAGAAGGCCCTATGCCTGGTTCCCTGTAACCTCACTTATTGCAGGGAGGGAACTGCCAGAAGGCCCTCAGAGCTGGACTTCAGTGTCTGGGCTGAGCGATGGGGGTGGAGACGCTCCTTCAGGTATACTGGGCCGAGGCCATTTAGGGCTTTAAAGGTCAGCACCAACACTTTGAATTGTGCTCAGAAACGTTCTGTGGTTCTTCTTACCAAGGCTTTTCACTTTAATGAGAAGTAGTTGTGGGAGACTGAAATCAGGAATGGTGGATTAACAGGAAGAAGGCTGCTTAACCCCTTTCCTTCATGCCACTTGCATCTGCAAAATCACCACTGATGCAGCTGTTGTTGTTTTTTTAAAAAAATCTTTTGGCTGTGTGTGGGTGGTTTTTTGTTGTTTTGTTTTGTTTTGTTTTTAGGTGGTGGCAAGGGGAGAGCAAGTTGTATTTCCTCCTGGCTGAGGGAAATGCAGGTCCCCAGTGCACCATCACCATTACAGTGGTACCTTGGGTTACATACACTTCAGGTTACAGACTCCACTAACCCAGAAATAGTACCTCGGGTTAAGAACTTTGCTTCAGGATGAGAACAGAAATTGTGTTCCAGCGGTGCGGCAGCAGCAGGAGGCTCCAGTAGCTAAAGTGGTGCTTCAGGTTAAGAAGAAGAAGAAGAAGAAGAAGAAGAAGAAGAAGAAGAAGAAGAGGAGGAGGAGGAGGAGGAGGAGGAGGAGTTTGGATTTGATATCCCGCCTTTCACTCCCTTTAAGGAGTCTCAAAGCGGCTAACATTCTCCTTTCCCTTCCTCCCCCACAACAAACACTCTGTGAGGTGAGTGGGGCTGAGAGACTTCAGAGAAGTGTGACTGGCCCAAGGTCACCCAGCAGCTGCATGTGGAGGAGCGGGGACGCAAACCCAGTTCCCCAGATAACGAGACTACCGCTCTTAACCACTACACCATACTGGCTCTCAGTTTCAGGTTAAGAATGGACCTCCGGAACAAATTAAGTACTTAACCCGAGGTACCACTGTATTCTATTTCGAAGCAAGCACCCACCATAAGTTTCTTAGCTGGAAATAAATCTAGAACAGCAGCTCCTGACAGAGGTGGTGTCCCGGCCCCTTTTCCAGATGAAGGAGGCACTGAATCTAATCCTTCACCTGTTCTCCATAGGGCCGCTGCTGCTTTGGAAAGAGAAAGTACCCCTGAAAAGAAACTCAGCAGACTTTCCTGAAACCAGACATAGGTGAATCTAAACCTACACAGCCTCATCTTTCATCAGAGAATCATAGAGTTGGAAGGTAACCCCAGGTGTCATCTAGTCCACCCCCTGCAATACAGGACTCTCATGTTCAGAGTCTACTATGTCTGGGCACACACAGAGGTTCATTATATAAATCATGGGATTGGCTGGATCCTCAGTTAGTAGAGATGCTACGTTTGGTTTGTTTGTAGAAAATTTCCAGTTGCAAACTCTGACTCAGTATTTCTAAGTTCAGGATACACTGGAATCATGCAGAAGAAAAAGGCAAAGTGTTTTCCAAGCATGCAAAGCCAGTAGCCCATAAAAGTGCAGTGGATAATTTTAGGGTGCAAGAAAAGGGAGAGTTAACAGAAGAAACTATTTGGAACACATGCGCAGTCAAGTGATAGAAGCGAAGTAATTCAGTTTTCAGTTGTCCATCTTTCAAGGGTGATTCAGGGTGTGAGCAATTATCAGTAGGTTCAAGTGTGTTCTTTGTACAGTTATAACAAAAGATTTAATAATGAGAAGAAATTGTGGCTCAGTTTCCTGAAAATGCTTAAATATATGTGCTCCTTGTCTCAGGATACCCCAGCCCATGTTACAAAGCAGAATCTCTTCATTTCAAAACATGCTCATTCTTTATTAAGCTTGAGAACAGCTTTTGTATTTGAATATTTAATTTGCTGTTACCCTGACAGTGGTCTGTTGTAGAGCTGGAAAAGCTGTCATTCACATGATGAAATAAATACATGAGAAAATGGTTGTTTGTGTGATTTTTGAGCAAATATGAGTGGCATAACAAAAGGAAAAGGAGGATAAAAAACAGAATCCTGCACTTGATAGGCCTTTGGTCAAATCCAGCAGAGGTTTTCTTATATCCTTATGACTTGCATAAAGTAATTCTTCAGTGGTCCCCCCCTCTACCCATTTGTTTTGCTTCAAAAATATGCCAATAATGACTTGGGTACATTTTAGGCTTGTATCTGTATCTCTTACACACATGCAACTGCCACTGAAATATTTGATGAAGCTGCTGTATTTTGAAATATGTAATTTCAATATATCATGCATCCATGTATTTAAAAATCCATTATCGTTTACAAAGTGTTATGTAACTTATTAGCTGTCCTTGTTTACTGTTAATATTTCTGCAGCAGGCAGAAACATTCCTCTTCAACCAGGCATTCGGCTGAGTATTATTCTCCAGACTTTTAAATGTATTTGTGGGGGTTGTGTGTCGTTTCACTGTTATTTACTTGTGCTTTTATTCTGTATGCTTTTATTCTGCATGCTTTTATTCTGTATGTTTTTATTGTGTATTTTATTCTGTCGGTGGCTCTGAGACCTTATGATGAAGGGGCGGTATATAAATCTAATAATTAAATAAATTAATAATTGAATTTTAAGCAGAACGTCAAATCATATGCGTGGAAACAAGAAATAAGGTTGAGCATTGTCTTGGAATGCTACATTCCAATAATTAACAAACAATCTCAATTTTTCAATAAATTTGTTTGATGCACATCCATCAATGGCCCTTTTATAATATGCAAGTTATGTCAACAATGCTACACCCCATACGTTTTGGTACCATTGCAAGGTGCCAGATGATTAATCCAATTTCCAGTTTATTGCTATGTTTGTTTATTTATTTACGGCTATTAGCCCATAAAATATGTACAAACATAAAAACACAGGGACATAAAAACAGATATATCCGACAACAGAGGGTGAACACCACGATGCAAGGGTGGGTCATTGAACAGAGCTATGACTGGCTGCCTTGAACACAGCAAGAAGAAAAGCTTTTAACCAAATATATTTTCCTAGTTGCAAAGCGCCATCATTTCCCCCTTTCCCTCGACGCTTTATCAAGTTTTCTTTATTGCAATGGAGAAATATTTTTTAACATAGTAAAAACTGCCAGAATCATCAGGTATTTTCACAACACTTTACAGGGTGCAGAACACTCTGGGGGTATTTATAGTCATCTCATTTATCATAGCTCAGTGAAGCCAGCCCATTAATAAAATCTGACAAATGTCACTTAATAGCAAACCCCAGAGAGAGAGAGAGAGAGAGAGAGAGAGGGAGGGAGAGAGAGCGCAAAGGCAATGTGATAGAAATGCGCCATCGTGTGGCTTTTTCTATTGTTGGTTTTCTTAATCTATTGCCTGGGCTGGTATAATAATGCTCTAATATACGGTATATAGTTCTGGCTTTTCCACATGTCAGTCTGAGCTATTGCCAAACATATATCTGATCACATCAGACAGGTTAGCACAGCTTGTGACCTACAAAGCTGAATGTAGACAAAAGAACATGTATGATGACTCAACTAGGGCTGAAGAACTTCTTTTTTCCCTTTTTTGGCTGGCTGGCCAACCTTGTAAAAACAGGGGCACCCATCAGGCCTTGGTACGTGACGAGTGAACTACTTTGTCTCGGTGAGTCACAGCTTGCGCCAGTATTGCCTACTGCAGAAACAGCCTTTGCACAAAGGCTTCTTCATTGCTATAATCATGTGCCCACCTTCGCTTTTCCCCTAGCCCAGTGTGGACATCCTCCATCCTTGCTAGTCCTGCACACACCTTGAACCGCTCAACAAAAATGTCTAAAATGATTTGGAGACACAACACAGTGAGAGCGAGCAACCAGCAAAGCAACTGAGCCACAAGACGCACACAGATGTTTCGTCTTGCCTGGGATATGACTGATCTTGCCCTGCAAGATAAACCACCTAAGATCTGTTCCTTCAGACTTTTTGGAGTTTTATTTATTCAGGGACAAACTCCTATAAATGTTCAGTAATTCCAGTAAAGAATACATGCAGTTTCTCATCAGAGCACATCAGGATGATTGGGTTCATCCATAGTTCCTCTAAGGAATGACCCCATGTGTTTGTTGGGGTAACTGTAAGTCTAATAGACCTCCCTTGAGCCTCCTTTACTGCATCCTCTTCTAGGCAGGATACTCCAAGGCTGTGTCTCATTTCCTACCAGGGAACCAAGTAGTTTCTTGCCCAGCTCATGATAAAAAATACTGTATTTTTTGCTCCATAAGACGTACTTTTTTCTTCCTAAAAAGTAAGGGGAAATGTCTATGCGTCTTATGGAGCGAATGCATGGTCCCTGGAGCCGAATTGCCCAGGGGCGAAAAGCAGATCATGCAATGGCGCAAAAAAGGGGTTACAAAGCACAGATCCACATGGATTCTCAGGATTTTTGCATTGGGCTACCCCAAACTCACTGTCAAATCACATGTCTGTGGCCACAGCATGAACCACAAAAATCATACATCCGCTGTTGTGTTCCGAATATTTTTTGTTTTGTTTTCCTCCTCTAAAAACTAGTTGTGTGTTGTGGTCAGGTGCGTCTTATGGAGCGAAAAATACAGTACTTTTCTGTGCATTGTTTGCTGCCCACTGGGTAGCCTGACGGCCGCTTTCAAGCTTCAAGGAACCCCCCCTCTACTCACTGTTTTTTACTCTTCTGTAAAGCAAGTATTGTTATCCCTTGGTAGCAGGGAAGGGAGGCAGACTCCCTGTTTTTACTGGTGAATGAATGGGGATTGAAGGCTCATAAGCCCGTCAGGAGTTTACAAACCTTCTCACCAAGCAGCTGCAAAATCCATTAGCAGATGGGAGGGTAGGGTGGTGGTTCTCACCTAACCTCCTGTCAATCACATCACTGTTGCATGCCAGGAGGTAGAGGGGGAGGCACGAGGCAGCAGTGAGGTCAGTGTGGTGCAAACATACCAGCAGAACCAATCTGGTGCTCCCGCTAGTGCATTTTCACTATGCTGACCTTGCTGCTATCTTGCTCCCCCTCTACTTCTTGATAAGCAACAGTGATGTGAATGGATGGGGGGTGGATGAGTGCCATAATCCCACCAGACTGTCCACTACTGGCAAAACCCCTTGAGGTTTTGTGGGCTCTTGATGGGTTTGTGAACCAAGCAGAATGGTATTGAATTATCCCTAACTGAATACACGCACACACACACACACACACAGTTTGTCCGTGTCTGAAATAATTAAGTATTTTCTTTCCAAGGCAGTGACAGTGGTCAGTGTAAATATAGTTCCAGGAGTAATTTTAGGATTTGGGGTGTATCCCACACTGGTCCATTAACATTAGCAGAGGTACAGTATATGCTAATGGTTTGGGCTGCAACATTAATTAACCTGCAGCTCATTCACTTATTCATTCCTTTACTCCCACAGGGTTTCAGGAAGACCTGGCCGGAGGGCAGGGCACTGGAACCAGTCAATAGCTGTTAGCAATATTTACACACTAAACAATGGAAAAGGAAGTCCCCAAACAAATTCCACTATTGTTTGATAAAGCCTTTTTTTGCCACTGATTAACTAATTTAAACAGAATAGGGCCAGTCCTACCATCAGGCAGAGTGAGGTAACTGCTTCAGGCTACAAATTTTGGGTATTCATAAAACAGCAGCATACTGTTAGTTCCTTAACTTATCATTGTTGTATTTTTACTCCCAGGAAAGGCCCTTGTGGGATTTTTCTGCTCCAGGAGTTAAAATAACTTGCCTGTCCTTCAGTATTACATACTGTGATTTGAAGCAGCAAAATGTCTTGGGCAGGCCCTGCCTTAGAAACATAAATTGTAGTTTGTGGCTGGGGCACCATCAATTAGAGGTCATGTTTTGGAAATGGAATCAGCTACGGCCACACCCTTACGCCAGGTTTTACAATTTTTCCAACTGGGGGCAGGGTTGCCATTGATACAGGGAGCAGTGAGAAAGAAAATGAGCCCTTAAATGAATATTCAGTCTCTCCACACCTCTCAGAGGTTTCAGGAGCACTCTAGTCTCTCAGAAGCTTAAGAAGGTCTTCCTGCTACTTCTGTCCAATCATCACTAACCAAGCAGGTCACATGTCTCAGATCTCTACTGAGCAGGGTCATCACAGAGCTACCTTCCACTGGCAATTAAGGGCAGATAAACCAAAAAGAGGGAGCATTGGCCAGGGTTACATTTTGGAGCTCCTTTAACCCCATGTTTCAAAACAGTTGCAGTGGTTTCCAGTTTATTTCCTGACCAATTCAAGGTGAACACAGGTGACACAACTTGGACCTTCAGATATCTGAAGGACCACCTCCACTCCCAACAGAGATGTTCTCATGTGTTGAGCTCTTTAGAGGGAAGTTCCACCAACTTGGAAGTTCTACCAGCTTCAGAAGTGCAGGAATGGTGGCCCCAGAGACAGCTTTCTCTGGCCGTGTCTGAATTGTGGAAAGCCACAAAGGTGTATTCAGCATCTTTGTGAAACAACTTCAACTGTACAGTGAGCATGCACCTCTTCACACTAGTCTTGTACAGTTATGGTAATTTATTTTGTGGAATTAACCATTTTTCTTGAATCTGTACTATTCTGCCTTTGTTGGAAGAGTTTTATTTGCTTTTAATAACTGGAACTTGTTTCATAACTTTATGACTGTATTATTGTAATCCATCTTGGGATCTTATGATAAAGGGTGAGTAAGTTTGTAGTATAGAAACTGAAAGACTAAACTCTGTCCTGCTCACTTGAAATATGTCTGTATCCTATGCCAATATAAATAGGGAATAAGTACATAAACCTTTTGCATTTTTAAAGATTCAATTGTAAAAGGCATATAGATATTAGGGGTGTATGCTGAGCATAATATTCTCTTTAAACTCCAATATACCTCTTTGGGGGGGGGGGAAAGCCTAACTTGGGACTCAGCTACATTGGCAAAGAAAAAGTACCGGTACTTTATATGCAATGTTTATGCATTCTTACACTGTGACACCAGATGGCGCTGTGGAGTTCCCTTTTTGCCAACCTGATTTTTCATACAGTCAAACCTCAGTTGTTGAATGTAATCCGTTCCGGAAGCCTGTTCAGCTTCTGATATGTTTGACAACTGAGGCGTGGCTTCCAACTGGTTGCAAGAGCTTCCTGCACTCAAGTGGAACCCACGTCGTACCCTTGGCTTCTGAAAAACGTTCGAAAACTGGAGCATTTACTTCCAGGTTTTCAGCATTCAGGAGCCGAAACATTCCAAAACGGAGCCATGCAGGAACCAAGGCTTGACTGTACAATGTTTGTTGTTGTTGTTTAATCGTTTAGTTGTGTCCGACTCTTCATGACCCCATGGACCAGAGCACGCCAGGCACTCCTGTCTTCCACTGCCTCCCGCAGTTTGGTCAGACTCATGTTTGTAGCTTCGAGAACACCATCCAACCATCTCGTCCTCTGTCGTCCCCTTCTCAGCTTCATGATCTGTCCTTCCAGTGAGCACTCAGGGCTGATTTCCTTAAGAATGGAGAGGTTTGATCTTCTTGCAGTCCATGGGACTCTCAAGAGTCTCCTCCAGCGCCATAATTCAAAAGCATCAATTCTTCGGCGATCAGCCTTCTTTATGGTCCAGCTCTCACTTCCATACATCACTACTGGGAAAACCATGGCTTTAACAATGTTTACAACGTGTTTGACTGAAACGCTTCTTTGATGTGTCTAGATCCAGCCTTGGTCCCATGCGTTCCAGTCTGCCCAATTCAGCTGTGGGCCTTTCCAAGTCTGCTTCCTTCCCCTTCTTTCACTACCAAGAAATCAATAATTGACTATTATTTTCCTTTAGACAGAAGTGAATGAAATTGCATGCCTAGAAGCACCCTCCACACACCCATGGATAAAACCTGCCGAATGACAGGTAAATAATTTCAGAGGTTTTAGTTAATGCTGGGCTCCCTTAACATCAGAGGGGTTTTAAAGAATGAAATGTCTATAATTTTTTTTTTATTTTGGGGTAGAATTGGACAAAATTTTCAGTCAAGTATGGCCCTTATAAGGGTATGAAACCTGACAAATTTCAATACTTGTCTGCAGCCATTTTGTTTGTTTTGAAAATTCTTGAGGGAGTCCTGTTTTGACTTGTGCTTCCATGAACAGATCCAGCTCCACCACTCACAGCTTGTCTGAATTCAGTGCACACACCCAATCAATATTGTATTTCTATAAAGATTGCAGCTGAAAAACTTTAGCAACCATCTAAATATCAAGTATGTGTAAAGCCAGCCAAGACGAAGGTTAAACATTAACATCCTATTTTCTTTAGGACTTTTTGCCCTGCCTTTCTTGACTGCTGCAGCTCAGAGTGACCACGGCAATTATTCATTTTGCATTTCCTTGGAACTGACAGTTGTTCTTCAGGAAGCGGAAACTCTTCCCCTTCAGATTTTGGCTATTAACAGCACCATGAGGCTTCTTCTACGTTACAGATACTAGAAGTGTTTGAAGACACGCCTAGGGATGTAGCCCTTGGCTGGAAAGGAGGGGAATGCTTGCAATTGCCTGACTTAAGAGATGAGCCCAAGAGCTGCTATTTGGAATTCAAAATGTAAAATGAAGGACACATATGTCTAAACCTGCAAATAGACAAGTTCTCTTTTTAATGTGATAATGACAGGCTGCTTTTCCCCGAGTTGGTGCAAGACTGTGTGCTCATTAAGCTAAATTCCTTCTCACCACATTAAAGAAGAATGGCTTCTTGTTCTCCAAGGGTAACATCCACTCTAGCTATTCCTGGATCTTGGATGTCACCGGCGGAAGAGATTAGAATGATCAGGCAGGCGGAATGCCTAATTACAGGACTCCAAAGCTCTCTGCAATTTAGCCTCTTGGCTTTTCAGCCAGCAGCAAATTCTTGCCTTGACGTCTCACATTGTCCAGCAGGGGGCTTACTGCTGGGATGGTTTGTGTCTGAACAAATCTGATTAAATTATTCTCCCAGCCACCAGGCACAAATACGGAAACTGCGCAGAAACAAAATCCAAATAGAGCTTGTGTGTGGTTCTTGCAGCATTTTAATAAAGTGTATTGTTTTTGTTTAAAAATGGCTCTATTTGTTTACAATTATTATTATTATTATTATTATTATTATTATTATTATTATTAAAATGTCAACAAAGGTCTGTATAGTTAAAGCTATGGTTTTCCCAGTAGTGATGTATGGAAGTGGACCATAAAGAAGGCTGGACCATAAAGAAGGCTGATCGCCAAAGAATTGATGCTTTTGAATTATGGTGCTGGAGGAGACTCTTGAGAGTCCCATGGACTGCAAGAAAATCAAACCTCTCCATTCTTAAGGAAATCAGCCCTGAGTGCTCACTGGAAGGACAGATCATGAAGCTGAGACTCTAATACTTTGGCCACCTCATGATAAGAGAAGACTCCCTGGGAAAGACCCTGATGTTGGGAAAGATGGAGGGCACAAGGAGAAGGGGACAACAGAGGACGAGATGGTTGGACAGTGTTCTCGAAGCTACCAGCATGAGTTTGACCAAACTGCGGGAGGCAGTGGAAGACAGAAGTGCCTGGCGTGCTCTGGTCCATGGGGTCACGAAGAGTCGGACACGACTAAACGGCTAAACAACAACAACAACATGCTGTCTAAGACCTCTCAGGCTGCAGTTCTGCAATCACTCACCTGGGAGAAAAGTCCCGCTGAGTGCACTGAAGAGAAATGCATAGGATTGAGCTGGATTTCTTGTTTCTTGCAATCAGTTGAATCATCAAGAGGCTAGTCCCTCTTGCAATGATTTGGGCAGTCTGTCATTTTTCAGCTCTATAAATCTGCTTGATAAAGAAACTATGCTCATGCCCATTTTGTGTTTCCTTTGTCCAAATAACCCTGCCTGTACCAACTTGTGAGGCTGAAGGAACTGATTGCAAGAGGATCATGCATATTCTATCATGCCACAAAGACTGCTGCCCGGCACAAAAATCAAGTTTAGTGTTACATATACAGCAGAAGCATTTGTTCAGAGAAACAGCTCTGCCTCCCTGGAGACGGAAGAAAGGCTAACGATTAATGCCCAAGACTGAAGAATTCTGAGGCTTCCTGCTGAGGAAGATGCTGAGGTACCTTATTACCTGTATGCCCAAGACAAATGAAAACTCTCCCCATAGATCATCTTGCATAACATTGCTGAATGTTGTAGAATTGGTGGGATTTGTATCAAGCTGTGCTAGACCGTGAAGAATAAGAAACACTTCGCATCTGAATTTACCAAAATCTACTTCGTATCCATTAAACACAAAGGAAAGCATTGCCTTAGAGAATGCAGCATACCTGAGCCAAAATCCTGCACGTCTTTCTGATATAATTCTTAAGTACAGTAGGTGGCATTGTTGTTGAGTAAAGCATTCTCCTCGAACAGATGTTTCTGTTTTCCTTTACAGTTTTGGCCATGGATCAGTTCTCCTGAAATGTGTCCAAGATTTCCTAGACCAAAGGAGGAAGATAAATATGTACTATTTTTAATTCTGTTCCATAGGAGGTTTCTATACCATAACAGGCATTCTTTTCTCCAGAGGCTGCCACCAGTATTTCTGGATTCTATTTTTAACAAAGATTGTTTATTGAGCATCGATCAAACTGAGATATACATTTGGGTTTTACGGTGCATTTTCCAATAATGTTTACGGTTCATAAGACTATTTTATCCTAGAGGGGTATTAAAATTCTCTAGATATAAAACACGGGGCAAAGGAAAGATTGCTGTTCAAAACTCAGAAGGGTGACAAGAAATATAATTTTACCTAAATATAGAAGGGACCCAATCCAAGCAGTCATGCACAACAACGCACATGTATAGCTGAAGGCATTCCCATTCCTTGTGTGGATCCATATTTCCATCTGATTTGGATGGAAATGTGTGCTGTTCCTGATATTAAATGTAACTGGGAGCAGCCTCATTTGATGTTTTGTGTTGGAATTCCCATGGCAATGAATTGTGTGTTCAGATTTGTGTAGGGTTCCTGATCCAGCACCCTCTCTCACTGCTAGATGCAGACATGCACAATCCCCCAGGTCCCAAGCAGCTAGGTCTGTTTTCCACAGTAAAGATGATCCTGTTCATATATATTTTTGAATAATTTTTATTAGATTTTATAAAGAGATGTTTGTTTGTTTGTTTGTTTGTTTAGTTGTTTAGTCGTGTCCGACCCTTCGTGACCCCATGGACCAGAGTACGCCAGGCACTCCTGTCTTCCACTGCCTCCCGCAGTTGGGTCAGACTCATGTTTGTAGCTTCGAGAACACTGTCCAACCATCTCGTCCTCTGTCGTCCCCTTCTCCTTGTGCCCTCAATCTTTCCCAACTTCAGGGTCTTTTCCAGCAAGTCTTCTCTTATCATGAGGTGGCCAAAGTATTGGAGGTATAAAGAGG